>NC_073697.1:68877190-69185522 GCF_023634085.1 Falco cherrug
AGTTTGAGGCTCTGAAGTGGAGGTTTAATTGACCTCAACCACCATAGTACCAAAGCCTGAGGATGTTTAGTTTTGTAACAGATATCTAGGTCAAATGTTGTAGATAAATGAAATCCACTACAAAAGGGAATTACTTCTGTGATATGCTGAATGTCTAAATAGCTTAAAACCCCACCTTTCTAGTTGGTGTGGACATCTGTTTAGTCTAAAGCACTCTCCATAAATATTCTTGCAAACTTCAAGCAAGAGCAAGTAGCAATGCGCTGCACTTGTTTGATATTGCAGATGCACATTCCGTTAACACAGTTGTGTCATAGAGTTACAGTGACCCATCACCAGCTACTTTGAAGGATTAAAAAAAAAATAATAAAGGCTTCATATAGTCTTTATCACACACATTCTCTCTCTCTCTCTCCTCCCCCCTCCCTCTAGGTGGGAAAAGAAATGCTTTCTCAACTTGCAAAGCAAAGGCGGCGACACCAGGACCCCTTCTGGAGATGGAAGCTTGTTAAACCCTAGGTGTGTCCTTCATCCACACAGACCACCCCCAAGGAGTCTGTCTAGGATGTCATTCACCCTGATGTCACTGCTAGAGACACTGAATCATAAAGACAATCACTGCCAAAATCCTTCACTATCACGAGGTCCAGCCCTGATATAAATAGAGCAAATAAGCTCCTGGGTCAGCAGAGCAGCTTTTGTCTTCACTCCACCTCTGCCTTGCACTCTTAAGCTCCCGTCTCATCTGTGTCCATATCGAGTCAGCAAACAAAGTAGCATGGCTGTCTCTGCCTGCTTCAGCCAGCAGAATAACGTAGACCACAGCTGCCCCATACAGCACATCGAGGAATGGAATTTGCCTGGACCAGGATGACACACTCAACCTTCTTTTTATTTAATGGTGCGACAGGATCAATTTTGGTTTTAGCTTTTTTAAGAAACTTGAATGCTTTTATATTTTAACTTTTAGTTTGTAATTTCATTGGTGTATATTTTACTAGGTATGAGCTTTTAAACAAGTGTCAGAAATCTGAAATACTTTTTAAATAAAAGGGGGTTTTCTTTTTCTTTTTTTTTTTTCTGCCAGAGGAAAAGCCTGTATGGAAAAAAAGGTGGCTTTTTTGTTAAACTATTTGTAACAAATAGTGGCCTCTCAGTCTATATAATACAGTGTCCTATAGAACTAAATACATGTAACAACATCAGCTGGTCAGTAGACACCTTAGTCTTGCATCATCTACTCTGTAAACATAGCAATACATCCAGCAAATCTGACTGCAGTGAGTTCTCCTTCTCACCCATTCCCCTTCTCCTTGTAAAAAGCCCAGCACTTGAATTATTACTTCAATTGTTCTGTATTTGTATCTGTTTTTGTTAGCCTGTTAGTGGGATTTTATGCCAGTGTTGAAATGAGCATTGATGTACCCATTTTTTAAAATAGTAAGGCACAGCCTTTGCCAAAAATACTGTCAACCGATTTTTTTTTTTGTCATTCCAGTTTGAGTTAATGTGCTGAGCATTTGTTTTTTAATAAAAGCTTTGTAATAAAACTAAAGTCAATTGTCTGGCTTAAAAAAAATAATGAGGCTAGCTTGCACCAGAATCCCTCAAAGGTAGGAGCAAGCCCAGGAAGGCACAGTTACATTTAAGGCTAAATACTTGTGGCTCAGTCTTCTCTTAGAGGAAATGCAGCGTGTCTGTTTGCTCACCTGAAGTCACATCATTGTGGAAGATGACTTACTTCTTCTTCCTAAAGAGAGAAGTCGTCTCTTGTTTTCATACCAGGAGTAAGGAATGGGCAGGCTTGGTGCTCTGTTATGCTTCTCGGTTAGGTTTGGCCCACATGAAAGTAGCGGGGTCTGTGATGCCTCCCTCCGTCTTCAGTTTCCTACTAAAACCTTGGTGAACACAGCAGTGGTTATAAGCTGATAATTAGGAATATGGATTCCCTTCTTTCTGGATGCAGTTCGTGCCCACACAAGGGGTGGGAGCCTACAGTTAAATTTCTTATAGCTGTATAAATTATCCTTCACTCTGGGACCAGAGCTGGCTGCAGCATCAGCTGTGGAGGGCCCAGTTTCATGGTGTCAGATCCAGAGAGCTGGCATGACCTCCCTACTGCCAGTGGTGCCAGTGGGATGTTCCTGCAATAGCAAGCAGCTCCTCTGCATGCTTCAAAACTGGAAACGCAGGCAGTTGAGTCTTTCAGGCCCCAAACCCTACCAGCAACTTGCCTGACACCTTTTGTTCAGGGACTGATAGTCCACAGCTCTGAAAAACAGACACAGTTGCCTGACCTCTACTAAAGGACTTCAAAAGGAAAAAAAACCCACTCCAGCTATAGATAAACTAAGCCAATGGTTTGTGAGCACCACTGCAAAAGAAATGTTACAAACTGTACATCGAATCAGCGTACCTTGTATTCTAGCTCCTCAATCCTGTTTGGTGCGAGACCGGACTGAGTCAAGCTCGAACTACAAGAAATGACAAAGGTAAGTTACTGCCTAAGGAAGCCTAGTTATTGGGAGTGTTTATAACTGACCCTTAAACTCTGTTGCATAAGAAATTTCATAATTAAAAATGTCATAAAACAGCTTCCTTTTAAACCAGCATGCGCTGCACACAATTGTAAGAATGTAACCAGTGTATTAGTTCTTAAAATATTTATTTCTAGCAACTGATGATTACCTTAAAAAAAAAACCCAACAAAAAACAAACCAAAAAAACCAACCAAACAAAAAAAAATAAAAAGCAAAACAAGTGACCAGGCAAGGGAATGCGCTCAGATGGCAAGATAAAAGACATAGAGGAGAACAGCAACTGTATACTGGAGTTTTGCAAGACTTGGCTGTGTTTCCATTCCAGTCAGTTATCCCAGCCTTTGCTGGAAACCTGTCTGGTTTTTGGTTTGGGGTTTGGTTTTGTTTTTAAAGGGGAAAAAAGCAAGTACTTTAGTGCAGTAATTGTTCTAAATCAAGGATTATTGCAGCGAGTTCTGTAAATTACATGGTCCAAAGATAACAGTTCTTTTTAAAACTTAAAACATAGTTACTTGATTTAGATCTTTTAATGGCTATTTAAAAAGCCACTTTTACTCATTTTGAAAAAAAATAACTGTTCCCAATAGATGTGTTAACCTTATGTTGTCCCAAATAAACACACTATGTATTTGCCTGTCTTAAGGGCGAAAGGTCTTTCAGCTCTAATAGTGAAGGAGAAAAAGAATTCAGGAGCTAAAAATAACATCTCTGCCATTAACATACAGTGAGCAAGCACCGTGTGTTGGGTTCATTCATAGATTGAAGACCTTTCACATATAGCAGCTATGGGAAAGGTTAACTAATACACAGCGCTTAGGATGCTCCCAGGAGAGCACCTGAAACAGTAACCACGCTATCCTGGAACACCCTCTGTGGCCTGGGTCAGCGTCCGCTCCTGCTCCCGCCACTAACTGGCATTTGTTCCGGTGGGACCAAAAGAGCAAAGCGACCTGGGCCCTCACTGTACCACACCAGCTTGTCAGTGGGGACAGATGAGCTGGTAAAAACGGCCTACTGATGATGGTGTTACCCTGGCAGTAAGACCAGGCTTAAATCCTTGTGATACTAAATAAATTATTCCAGTTGAGACTCAAAAAGGACACCTAAATTCCTGATGTGCAATTTAGGCAGAAGTCAGCCTTTAACCATGTCTGTCTTGCATGCCTGAGGAGATGATTACCCTGTATTTCCCACAAAAAAATGTCTTTAAGGATTTAAATGCTCCTACCTAACGGCTGAGTTAATTACCCAGACACTTCTGTACAAGCATTCATAAACCCACTCTCTCCCTCCATACTTCATCCCACGCGTGCGCCAGAGACAGTTGTGCACGGATCACGGTACAGGTAGCCCCGTTCCTAAACCCAGGAGATCCCCTAGCAGCTGGGAAACACGCGTGCTTCCCCCTCCCCTCACGGAAAAACAACAGAGGGCAAAGACACAGAACAGGGCAGTTGAGCCAGGATTATTTACAGCTCATCAGGCCAACACCACAGGATGGTCTGGCTCCTCAGGCTTCTGGATCGCCTGGACCAGAGCCATTTCCCCTCTGTTACATAAAAGAACAATGCTCCAGGCTAACTTCGGATTCTTACACAGCAAGTGATGACAGATTCACTAGTTGTGCTTATAGGGGCTCACCAGCTCTGGAGAATTATCTTCTGTTGTAGTTTCCGCTTTGGATTAGCTAACAGAAAAGGCAGTGAGTTAGCTGTACAAGTGACAGCTCGATGGTTAGCTCTATTTGCAGCAAATGTGGGACCTTAAGGACCCAGTACTTGCTGCAAGCTGTAGGACAGCAGAATCCAGAGCATCAGTCATCTGCACTCGATTGAAACCATGACAGTGCACAAGGCTTTGAAGCAACCGCTCCGTCTCCTGATGGCCTCCTGCTCTGACCTACACGGTGGCTGACTGGGCTAAAGCAAGGCAGGCAGAAAATGAAGGACACTGCAGAGAACAAGAAATGCCTGCTGACCTCCCCAGTAGTGCAACTGCAGTTTGCTCCCTTGCATTCACAACGGGGCTAACGTGCCAGGATGAAACCTCTCCTCCAGCATAAGGACCTAATACAAAGTAGGACATTTGGGGGGCAAAATGACTCCACAAATAGCCAGAAACCTGTCAGCTATGAACATATTTCTCCTGAGTCAGGTCAGTGACAAAACTACTGGGCTAAGAAGGAAGTTAGCCAAAAGAAGGGCAGCTGTAACAGGAAAATGGCCTGCTGTAAACACAGACATTCCCAGCTGTAGCCAAAAACCTAGAAAGTAAGCCCAAACACATTCATTTTTCCACATGACAGGCCAGGAAGAAAACCTCTGGATTAACGTATGAATTTACCCTGCAAGCCTCCTCTCAGATACAACTATCAACTTTAGAGAGCAAGCAAGCAAACAAGCATCTGTAGCCCCAGAAAAAGGGACATATCTGCAAGAAATATGGGAAATGAACATCTTAATCACCAGCTTTCAGCCAGGTCAAAGCAAAGACTGAAATTCTGCTCCCCATCCTCCCAGGTAAATATACCTTCAGGCCATGGGCTTTAAATGACATCTTCTCTCTGGCTGGCACATTCCTGCAATAACCATAACTTCACTGAGCCAGAGAAGCAGCGTCTGCTTGGTCGAGGTCTGCGATACCAAGGTTTTCTTCCTGTGAATAATGTTCTACAAGACGCATTTCAATAAATTCATGCATCCCACCTCCCAGAAACCCAACACATATAAGTAAGTGACAGGTTTGTTCAACCCTCTCAGCTATGGTTTTCCAACATGAACCAGCAAAGCTAGGAGAAAAATTTCCATCTGCCTCATACCAGAAAAGCAACTTACCCAAGAACTGGTCTGTCCTGTTCACTGTGCTGAGAAAAGGCAACTATGAGAAAATAAAATCTTCAGCAGAATAAGAACAATAACATACTCCACAGCTTAATGGTGGTCAAGACACTTACTTAGGCAACTCTTGACTCTTTGAATTTGGACTGATTTCCTACAGCTAAGAAAAGTGGCAAAAAAACCCTGCAGAATATTGATTAGGCTGAGTTAGGACCATCTCTGCATTGTCTTTTAAGACGGAACAAGCCACAGAAACAAAGACTCCAATCCTGACAGAGCAAAATGCTGTGTAAGGGTTAGTTTTTCTTAGCACCTGCCTGTGGAAGTGAAGTGCTGGGTAACTGAAGAGGAGACAGTACACACCAGAACATGGCAGCGGCTACACCCCTTGACTGAGTCAAAGTTTCAAAACCCAAGATGGACAAGATTGTTAAAACCTAATTGCTGATTTTGCTACCCTGAAGTAAGTTTCCTTCTTCCTCTTCTCCTGTGAAGTCTGTTTTATCTTGTCATGACAAACATCATCAGCAACAACTTCTTCCTCTCCACTCAATCCTACATCAGATAGGCAGCGATTATTTGCAAACAAACCATCTGGTAGAATGGCCACTTCTTGCTTCCTGTAAAAACCTGCTAGCTCAAACTCTACTCAACTTCTTAGTACAATGTCCTGAAAGAATTCATAATCAAAACATCTTAATCTAAAGCCCCTCAACAAATTTAACAAGTGGTTTTAGTGACTGTTTGAAAATTCAGATTTTATAAGGAAGATTTTGACATACAGTCAAAAAGTTTCCCTTTGTGTGGGACTGGTATAACAACATGACTCAGAAATCAAATGACACAGCACTCAGTTAACCACTGAGCAGTCTAGTTTTGCCTATACTGGTATTCTAAAGCAGTTACTCCCCTCATTATTTTTTTTTATTATTTTTTTTTTAAGTGTGAATTTACTGAAGAAGAATAGTAAGCAATTTCTCAATATCCAGACAGTTTATTCCCTTCTTCCTCTGGTCCATTTGTTTTCACTCCTGGTCTAGGGTTTCTCTATCCTCCCACGTCTCTCGGGTTTGACTAACTCTGTTCTTGCCCTGTCCTCCTGGGCAGCTGGGGCTTCCCTGCTGATGGAACAACACTGCTAAGCAATCTCCCCTTGCCAATGGCCTGATGCTGGATTTGCTATGAACATAAAAAGATAGGGCTTAAAACTAGCACAGGTCTAACACCTATACTGTACCTTCATTCAGTCCAGTTTGGAAATAAATACCATTTTAAAAAAAAAGAATGGTGGGAAAAGACTTGTTTTCAAGTCCATTTAAGGAAGAATTTTCCTTGTATATCTGTTCCCCAAATGCATTCCAGGGATGTACTTCCTTAGCTCACAGATCTGTTGTGAGGATCAGATACAATTATATATGACTATATAACCACAGACAAAAGAATTAAGGGATATCTTAAGTGAGATGCATACACCTACACTATGGGTATAGTTATTATAACTGCTACCACACAATTATATAAACATGGATTATACTGTATTTATCCACCAGCGTTCAAAGAATTCTTCAGATTACCCTACCCCAACAGCTCCCTTGCTAGCACTCACCCCCTGTCATTTTTGTTTGGGAGTCACCTCACTTTCAGAGACAATGGTAACTCGAGGAACAGTAACACAACACAGTAAGTTGATGAGAGTGAATTTAAATATTTCACCTGAACTGTCTTGTGTTGTGCACTACTGTAGCATTATCCTTCCATGATCCCATGGAAGCATGGAGAGACTTACATTTAGGGTTGTAAATAATTAGAAGTAACAGCTCACAGAAAAGATGAAATGGAAAAGCATTAACACCAGTCCCAGCTACCCACTGCTACTACAATTTCTGAACACTAAAGACTAGGCAGCACCTTCTCACCTGCCCCTTTACCAGATTTCATCCAATTTTTTTTCAGACATTACAGCCAATACTTAGTTAAATTAGGTAATTTATAGACACGACAACTCCTGAACAGGACAGGAAAGCCTGCAAAGTTCACCAGTTGGGGCTGAAGGATGTCCTTGCTAATTCATATCTTGAAATCAGTTCTATCCAAAGGTATCTCCAAGTCCCTTAACATGCTGAATTTCCAGCTGCCATATGAAAATACCACTTTTTGTTACTTCTCTCTCTATTCCTCGGCAGATCCACCAAGTTCTCCAAAAGAACTTCCTTCTGCCCAGAAGGCGGACAAAGTGGATCTCCTTCCCTGTCAGTAGCCAAAAATGCACATAGAATATTAGTTAACAGAAAGCAAGCCTTGTGGGCAAGCAAGCCTTAGCAAACTGCTATACTTAAATCAGAATAACCTGCTCTGTAGGCACTGCTTTTGTTTAGATTGATTTTTAAATTCCCAATTTCAATATAAATCAGTTGTAAGTTGAGCTAGATGCCTGCGGGTTTGCACTACTCTCATAACATGCATTAAAATGAAATTCTAAGTCAAACTGATACCAGACGTAACTAAGCCCAGTCTTATCTGTCACTGAAACAGTTCATTCCCTAAAACCACAATAAAAGGATTTTTCAAAATCAGTCTTCACTGGAAACTTTATTCCTTGTAAAGTTAGCTGCCACTGTAGGAAAGCTCTGCTCTTTGCCAAAAAGCAGTGAGCCTGTGGGTGAAGATCATGTCTATTGTACAATCATTTGACATACTCATCGTCATTTGCCATTATTATTCCTTTCCATCAGCATGCTACTTCAAATGTCACGTGTCAATAATCTAAGAAACGTTTTCATCTGTGAGCCTGTGCAAATAATCTTTAGAGTATAACTCTGCCCTTAAGGTAAACTATATGCTCAACTTTTATTCTAAAACAACCAAATGTCCTTACAATTTTAGATCCAAGTAACAATACTGGCTTCAGTTCATAGATTTGCCAGTTTAGCGTCAACTTAGGCAACAATAGCTTTCAGTCTCAGCCAAAAATAAAATGCCAAGTCTCTAAGAAAGAGAAAGACTCCTTCCTGAGTTCCAATTAATGCTTTTGTTTAAAGAAATAAAAAAGATGGTAGCAGGAAAACCAGTTACGTGAAATTTACAGCATTTTTCCCCCTCCTCCTATTCCCTCCCCTTCTTTAAAAACTTCATCTCTCTAGTACCAAATGAATGAAATTCTCCAAGTATCTTCTGTCTCCTACTCTAAAGTAAGCTATTTAAATGTTTATCACAGTTCTTACTCTTCACAGACACTGCCATTTTCCTAAAAGCACCCTGACAAGGTTTTAAGAATCCACAGCCTCATTCAACTTGGCGCTCTCAGTGAAGTGTTTCCCTGTAGCCTATTTCACCCACTCACACAAACTTTTTTTGGCACTTAAAACATTATTCAGGTGCCTAACTTTCACTGGTCACTCTCTGACACTGATGTCATGATAGCATCCAGAAATCAACTTGTAGGCAGTTGCGATAACCCTTTGGCGCCAAAGAAAGTGAAGTGGGAGGGTGAAGAAATTAGGCAGCAGTTATTTTTTCCGACTGGTAGAAGCATAGTCCGATTGCTGCTTTCTGAAATTACTAATTAGCAGCAGCCAAGCTTTGTTCCTGCAACCAATTTTGTTCCAAGAAAGTAGATAAACAGCAGAGGAAAAGGCTGAAAATTGCTGTTTACTTTCATATTCTCTCAAGAACTGAAAAGCACAGGAGGACTTGTCATTAAAATCCACACCAGTTCTCTTCGAATATTTCCCATTCATATGAAAATTAAGTTCAAGATTTAAATAAAACTAGGAACCCCAAAATCACACTCTTCCATAAATACTTCTTTAAGTTCTGAGAGGCATTTCAGTGCTGAAAAGAAATCACTGGAAGTTAGATGCCTCACCTGCTTAGACACTCTGGAAAACATCACTCGGCTTCCAACTGAAACAAAAGGCTTTTAGAAATCTCACCCCAAATTGCAAAGAAGAAAGAATTGCGACATCAGCTGTAAGGAACGCATTAGCCCTCTTGTCATCTTCAGAGAAATAAGGAGTTCAAGCAGTTGTCAGAAACATTTTATGTTTTAGAACCTCTTCAGGGAAAGCCAACTAAAAAGCCTGTGAAATATAAATGCAGTGTATCTTACACCTGCTTATGCTTGCAGCTGTGTAGGATGATTCAGAACAGCAGGTCTCAAACAAAGTTAATGTAAAGTAGTTGAAGATTCAGAGTTGAAGCAAGGACTTTAACGGCTGCAGCGCTCCAATCCCGCTCAGGGCACCACTGCATGCTGAGGAGGAGTCAGGGAACTGAGTGGTCCTTTCATCAGATCATAGACTATTATGTCACCTACACAGGCCCTGCCACCAGCAGAGCAGACAAATCTCAGTCTGTGCACAATCAAAACCCACTTATTGTAAAAGTGGGGGTTTACCAATTTCTATTACACAACTGTTTAAAAGATCCATTTGAGTATGCAACGATAATTAAGCAACAAAAAGGGGATTTTATTTGGTGCTAATTCACCACATGCAAATTCCAGCTGTTTACTGCAGACCTACCACCAAGCATACACTTCTTCCCACAGCTCGTCAGAAAGCCTCTCGCTGGTGAAAGTGGTTAATCCACAAGATTTTTGTTGCTGAAGCCAAGACTCCAAATGGGGGGTTTAGGTTACTAATGACAAAAATTTTGCATTCTTTAACTAGCAAAAACTGTAAGGGTTTGTCCATTTACAGAAAACCACCCTAGAAGTGGTTGCTGGCAGAAAAATGGGACCAGAATAGAAGAAGCTGTTACCAGGCAGGATAGAGATGCACCAAGCACAGCAGCAATGAACAACAGGCTGGGAAAAAAATCCTGATATCTGGCAGCATGAAACAGCCAAAGTGAGTGACAAGTTCCTTAGCGCTCGCCAAGCAAAAGCCTTGTGCTAAAATACCCTCCTGTGCCCTGGCCAACTTAGAGCATCTGACCCAAGGCTGGAAACAAAACTTGGCCTTATGCCGCGCTGTAGTGCCTCATGCCACCACATGACAAAAGAAACAGCTCCTTTAATAACTAGGTTTGGTGGTTTGTATTATTCCTGCCCCAGAAGCAACCAAAACACCCAGCCAGCATTAGAGCTTTACGGTGCTGGTTTTTCTGCAAAGAATGCACTGCTGCGAGTTACTCGCAATTTATAGAAAACCAAACAGAAAGCCCCTAAGGGAATAAAAGAGAAGAGTGAATTGAAAAAGTACAAAGCTGCTCCATGGGCATACAAACCTAAATCTGATTAATATATTATCAGTAACAACCCCAGACCTCATTACATACTGTTCTGTGATGACATACAATTAATTTAAGACTCTGCATAGCGCTACATTCATAAATGGAAAAGTATACTGGATAGCAAATGGTACATGAAAAGGGATATTTTTTTTTTTTAACATGAACTTTTGAGAAGATCATAAAATTCAAGACAGACCATTCTACAAAATGCCTTTACAGTCACCAGACTGTGGCTCTACTTAACCCTTTTCTATCAGGATTCGGCAGAAGCACTTCCATCTGGCTGTGAACAACAGGAAAAGCTACTGAAGGTACATATAAGATGAAAAGATGTAGCTCTCAAAACATCTGCTTTTGCTCCTGGTCTCAGCTCTTCCAAAGAGCACAGGGAAATAGGTATCATTCAGGTCAGTTTTATAATTGCTTATGTGGTTGCAGACTGTAGCGAATAAAAATACTGAGATGTGAGTCACTGCAGTGATACTAGTAGGAAAAGGACGGACAAAGCACCATAGCTACAGGTGCTATCAGCTCCAAAACCCTCAGTGGTACATTTTTAGGGAAAGTTGGTCACTACAAACTACAAAAGCTTCTTCTGGTTTGCCCACACGTTTAAAGCCACTTGGTACTGTAAAGTGGCGTTCTCTAGATGTAAGAATAACAGGCATGCATTAAACTTTGACAGTTATGCGTTGACAGCTTAATAAAAATTATTACTATGAACATTTCTAATAACCATCAGCTATATATCTATCAAAATGGACACAGGCTTGAAAAGCAATACCCTGAGACATGGAAAACACTGTGTATCTCAAGATGCTGCACAGTGGATGCTTACACAAAGAATTCACTAAAGAACAGCAAGCATCTGTAGTTTCACACAAATTCTCCAATCTCACTGCAAGGAGAAAAAATTTTCATGAAATAAAAGAAGTCAGAAGTGCATTTCCAAAGCAGCAGCAGAAACAGCATACCTCCTCGTGGCTGACGATACTCTTCTCCCCACCCACCCCCCCAGTAACAATGCAATCCTGTCACCTTTATGCTACTACACTGCACACCCCCAAAGGACTATCCTCAGGGACCTCAGACCTTAATACTGCACTGCAATTAAAGTATGCAGTAACACAACAGAGGTTGTTTGCTAGTACCTACATCCTCTAGCACCTACCTTTCTGACCACAGGAATGTGTTACATGGAGTTAGCTTACACCTAACTCGTTTGCAGACTTTACCAAAGCCTGGCACAAAGTCAGGAATACACAAGACCTTTTCACACCAAGACAAGCTTCTGGGCAGGCAAATCGGAATTACATCTTTTTCAGATACCCTTCTCTCTCTAATATCAAGTACAAATTTAACCAGCCAATCACATCTTGCTACACTTAACTTTATACAGCAATTTTCTTTTTTTTTTTCTTTATTCTCCAGCCTGATAAACATTCATTATTTTATACTAAGTGGATCTACAGAAGAGACCGATTGACAAACGTCAAAAGTTTCACAGATATCGGAAAATGTGATAAGAGCCTTATCCACAGAACAAACACTGGAAGAACAACCACCAAATGCAGCGTTAAGAAAACAAAACAAAACCCAAACTCTGAATCTCATTTCAAAGCAGCTACTATGCTTTTCAGAGGCCTGATTCACTGCTGGAGCACTGGGGTGGTTAGTATTGGATCTCATGGCTCTGAAGAGCTCACGCTAGATGCCGGAGTTAACTCCTGTCTTGTCAATAGCCTGCTGCTTTTAACAACTGGTTTTTGAAGGACATTTGCATTACCACCTCAAAACCCTTGGGTCAGATGGTTTAGGGGAAAAACAGAACTTGTCTAAGAAAGAAAAAAGATATTTTTTCCAAGTTGTATTATGCAGTTGCTCAGTCAACCCTTCTTCCTACTGTGTAAAATAAGGCATAGGTTCACAAAACTCCCATCTGGACAGAACTGGACTGTTCATTTCAAGGCAGCTACTCATTTCCAGGGGCTAAACTTCATCAACAGACAATCAACATACATTAAATTCTTTGGCAATACTGTTTTCCCAACTAAATTCCTACCAAGGCGATGTTCTGCAAGTCCCCACAGTGAAGGAAGGAGGAAGCAATGAAATCCACTTTCTATTCCAGATTCAAACCCATACTGCAAGTTGATATCCCTGCTGTCTAAGAAAATTGCAATAATATACTGGAAAAACTCAATGACTTGCGAACATAGATGCAGATTTAGAACTTCAGGACATCTGCATTCAACACACAGGCAGCTGTTACTACTGACCCACATACAAGCATTATCGTGCTCAGTGCCATTAATGAGGAATATTTCATTTGTTAGAACAAAGGTAAATTTTAACTTCCACACACTAAATACCTCTTCAGATCAAACTTTATTGCCACCTCTTGCACTTCATACTCCATAAGCCACTCATGCAGAGCATCCTCCTCCAGTCCAATTAAGATTCTTCTCTCAACTCTGTAAACTTTTCTGCACTCCCATCTTCTCCCCAGCTGCATCAGCAGCTAGGATGACCATAGATGGAGCACGTTTGGCAGCTGAAATGACCCAGATGCTGAATCTGGAGTCATCTTCCCAGCTGCAGTAGCTGGGCTCACATCCGACTCCTCAGCTGTTGGCTGTCAAGCTGCCCTCAAGCTGTGCCAAGTGTACATCTCAAAGCTTTGACTGAAGTGGGGCAAATGCTCTAAATCTCTGAGGCCTGCTGACAAAAAGGATAACAAAGACCAAAGGTTTTAAAAGTAGGCAGTGAGGGAAACCAAACACCCTTCCTCCTTTCTCTTCTGTCCATCATTTTTCCCCACAATCTCTTTTCCTGTATTAATAAAAACCCAGGAAGAGCTGACTCGTGAAAGCAGGTCTAATGTAGCATGTCCTAGTCTCAGGTACTGACTAGCAGGAGATTCCCCTTCACTTGTCAACATTACATGTAGTGGAAGGTGACTCATGGACCTCTGCCTCAAGTCACATGCATAGCAAGGGGCTGGGAAATCTTTATTGCAGGAAAGGTGAAGACAGACAATTCCTTTATTTCATTACTCATTCTTTAAGCCTCCTAGAAATCTTTAAACTCTCAAAGCTGCAGAAATTCTTGTACAAATCAGGAGTGACTATTTAGTATGCTACTTCTGACCAATTTAATCATGACCTTGGGACTGCTACACCCCAAGTAGATGGGATCAAGTAGATGTAGAAGGGACTTCTACATCCTCCATGCCTTCTCACTGAGGAGCAAAAGAAAAGGCTTACCTTGCTTCAATGGCCTCAGTCACTCGATTACCACTATGTGTTCTGATCTAGATGGAAGGGGGAGTATTTTAAGTTTTGGCCCTTTACCTCGTCTCTGCTTCTCCTGGCATAGCACTCCACATGCTGATAAAATAAACCACCCCTACCTGCTAGTAAAGTACCTCCACGTGGCCTATTTGCTACTGGGAAAAAGACAACTCTTCTGAAATAGCAAGCCAAACTTACAAATGCCCTCTTCAGGTTTCTTGTATAGATTATGTATACACATACTGTACCTGTTAGAGCTCCTGAAAGGAAACCGCTGTTTTCCAGAAAGTTTGTTTTTCTAAAATATCACATTTAACAGTGGAAAATATTTTTCACATTTAATAGTAAATAGCCTATGTCTTGCTCTAAACCTAAATGTTTCCAAATTAAAAATAAAGATGATCTTCCAAGTAAAGGCAGCAGCAGCATCAAGTTAATTCTGCCAAATGTTTCTGTAAAAAAGAAATCGCATTTTTAAGACACAAGAGTAATTCATGTTCCCATTTCTACTGAAAACGGTAGCCCTGAAGCTAACTTCACCCTGCAGCACTTAAAAATCACTAAGTTGCATAACAGGCACTAAAAACCTTCAAGTGAAACAGGCTTCAGATGCAAGAAGTTGACTGCATTTTAGGAAAACCAAATCAATTTAACAATATATTATTAGTAAAGTAAAGAGACTGTCTACAGTACCATTTCTTTCCTTTAACCTTCTTCTTTCAAGACAAGCAACTCAAACTGTAATTAGGAATCAGGATCCAATAACCCAATGATTTTTATTCTCTGAGATTTCTTGTGTGATCATGTGCAAGGAAATTAACAAGTGTGAGCCTCAGCTTCTTTATATGCAATCTGAATTAGATGGTGAGGAAGAGGGACTTAAGAGTTAAGTAATTGTTCGTAATTTCTTTAATTAAAAAAAAATATACATAAGCACTCAGTTTGCAGATCCAAAATACACAAAGCTACTACTCAGTTGAACTGGAACTCCAACCTCATGCCCACCTGCTCTGCAGAATTTGGAGAAAAGGCAGGCTTTACAACACTCCTGCCATGAACAAATTCAGGCTTTGCTGAGGCCCAAGGTAATAGTTGCAAAATTGAAGGTGACTCAGCCAGACATACCTATTTGTTTACAAAGCACTGACTCCAATTTCAATCCCCCAATTTACACAACTATAGTTGTGGTGGAGTGCGTAAAAATGACACTTAAAATGAACAGCCAGTAAATAAAGCCAATCTACAGGACTCTAGAAAGCATACGGAAGCTTTCACCAGCTTCCTAGCTTAGTTAATAAAAACCAAATCTATATATTAGGCCCTTCAGAATAGAAACCACCTCTTCCTTATGTTTCTACAACGCCTATCAAAAGCAGACCCGCAACCAGTAATTGAAAGTGCCAGAAAAATCCCAACACAAATCGTGAGTTCTGCTTTTAAATGGTGTATTGGGAACCTTCTGTCCAGATGACAGCCTGCCACTGTGCAATTTTTGTAATTTATTTTTTATTTTTACACAACATGACCCTCAAAAAATTGTTGTTTAAGGCACTGTAATTTACACCTACAGATTAGCACTGCACTTAAGAAAAATCCCAACAAAACAGCTGCCTTCGGTGGCTACATTTACCAGAGTGAAAAGAGACTGCCACCCAGTGGACCACAACCATGTACATCAACTGCAAGCCGTGACGTTCAACACAGAATTGAAAAATTTATTTTTAAGGAAGTGCAGTTATTTTTAGGATTTTCCCCGTTAATATAATAATGTTTCAAATACATAAATTCACTTGTCATTCTGTTCTGCACCTGAAAAATACACATTTGCATGAAGGCACTGTACATATAAAGCTTTTCAGAATTACAAGAAAAAAATAATCTACCAAATCAAGCTTTCACCAGAGAAACTGTTACCTAGTGCAATTACTCAGTTCAGAGGTGGGTTATGTTCTAAAAGCAGCTTCTGCCATCCTTGGGAAGGTTTAATCAGAATTCACCTGTAATATGTCAATGCTGAATAGCATATACAGATACTTCTAACACCTCTCGAGGTTCGAAGTTCATTTGTATTTGTAAAATCCTTCTCCAGTCTTCTTGCCTAGCTTTTTTTCTTCTACCAGTTTATTCAGGAGTGGGCTGGGTGCAAAAAGAGGATTGTTGGGCTCTAATGAATGCCATCCTGGTGGAAGAAGAGAAGTGGATGAATTAGTTACAGTTCTGTTTATATGCAAAGACAGTATTTTCCTAAGGAGATGCATATCTCTATTAAGAGGTCAGAAAACTGAAGCAGGTCAGGAACTGATTTTAGACTCCCTGAGATGCTTCAGTACAGCTTTAGAAAACACAGATCAGTACTGATGATTGTGAGCAAATCTAGCAATTAGTCTTCAGGCATAGTCTACTCTGAACACCTTATAATCCCATGACCGAAGAGTTTTGATACTTTAAAAAAATATTAAGGAGCACTTCTAAAATATAGTTAAGTAAAAGGAAATAAAACAAAGGCTATGCTGAAAAGAAATTAAAGTGCAAAGAAATTCCAATTTGAATTTCTACCTGTGAAAGACACGGTCAGTTAGAACAGTGTAACACTACTCCACAGTACTGGCTAAAAGCAAAAGAGGTTTCATTGAAGAAGTCATTTTGAAAGTGACATTCTGTCTCATAGAGTTTTTAAGCTGCTCATTCCAAATAACAGAACCATCAACAATTATGTCTTTTTGTTATTGTACTGACTTTCATCCACTTATCAACTGAAGTGAAAGGGAGACATTCTACTTGGATCTTTTAAGGTATTTACTGGGTTTCCTGTTAATTGAGAATGAAAACACGGCTAGCAGAAAAAGGAAAGGGAGGCTCAAAATTTGTTGCTTTTAAATCAGAATTCCTGCCCTCCAGTACATGTCTCTCTTCCCGCTGATTCTTTTTAGTTACATAAAGTTCCACTAATATTATTACTATTTTCCACTCAAACTTTATGAAGTCAGCAAAACCACCACTGCTCTGTCCCCACGTACATACAGTACAGGCATACAGTAGAAATGCTGTACTCATACAGCACTGAGCTGAATTCTTACTCCTTTCACTTCAACAGTTAAAAGGTTATGCTGTAAACATTCAGTTTACACTAATTAACAGTCAGATTTTCATTAGAACTTTCATCTACAATTTAGCTAAAAAGGGGGAAAGAAGAAGAAAATAAGCATGCAGTACCATCTATAATGTATTTACTGGTATCCAACCCAACATAGTCCAGCAGTTCAAATGGACCCATGGGATAGCCAGCCCCAAGCTTCATAGCAACATCAATATCTTCCTTTGATGCATCTCCTAGAGAAAAGATTGACAGTTTGATGAACAGAGAAGATACCGCATCTACTTGGCACCACTTATAAATAATTAACAAGGTGTTATTTCACCCCGGTGCAGCTCTTCACAGAAATGTCTGCAAGAACCACAAAAACTGGAGTCAGCATACACAAGCTGAATCTCTCACAAGAAAAAAAAAAAAAGCAAGCCCTGCAGGCCTGCTTTCCATTTTTCTAGCTTCCTCTTGCATTTCAATATAGATCACTATGCTATTGATGGAGCCACAGCTCTCAGTTTCAGCTTCATGAGATCAGCAGCAGCTTTTGAATGATGCACAGGACAGAGCTGCCCTTAGTCTACAACAGCCAGAAGGCAAATGGTACCCAGCTGATGGACAAGGCAGGCACTGGGAGTGGAGCAGTAGCAGCTGAGTAACATGCATAGTTACAGCAGCTTTCAGTAAAGGATATCCATCAGCATCAGAGATGGCAGATAGGAGTGACATGAAAAGGCTCCGCAGGTGCAGTTAAATTTGTGAATTCCTGATTTTTTTAAAAAAATAATGAACATTATCAGAAATTTGTTACTTCTGCTTCAGCCTGTGCCTATAAAAATACAAATCTTGCATTACCACATTGTCACAGTTAATGTTCACCTCATTCTTTTGCTGGGAATACATATTTTTATACTGTCATGAAAGCAGATGCACCACTACTGCTTATTTTTAATACTTATTTTGAGAAAGGTAGTGCACTTCTTTGCAGATCCTATAAAAAGGATGAAATTATACAAACCCCAGAGATACCTGTTAAGTAACCTCCATGCTCAATGTGTACAGCATTCAGAATGTCCAAAAACTTGGCACACATAGCCTATGTGATTCATACACCTAAGATCAGAGAATCTTAGAAATAAATTTTTAAAATCTCTTGTAAAGGCAACAACTTCCATGAAAGATCTGTATGAAGTAATATTTTTTATATAATTCCTTTTACTCTTTAAAAAAATAATTTTTTTTTAAATCATATTTTATTTCTCAGAAATGAACTGGGAAAATCAGCCTTACTTAATTCTAACAATTTCAGTTCCCCAGATTCAAACACATGTAAATCCTCAACTCATTTGAAGTTGATACAGATGCACATATTTCTTTTATCAACAGATTCGTCCCACTTCCTCAAGCTTGGGACTTGGCCACCTGACAGTACAGAGTTGCATTACAATGAAAAATACTAAAAGGGCAAACAAGGATTCATACTGCTAGGGACCCCTAGTTCATACTAGTCTTCCAGTATCACGCAGACTTCCACAGAAACCCGATTGACTGCTGGGGTTTTTTTCCACTAAAAATAGGGTAGTACAGACCACCATACATTAATATTTAATAATTAATATGCCCCTGTTTAAATCCGTGTTAATACACTAAAGGTATTTTGCCTATGCAAAAGCACCCATTTAACTCAAGGACATTTTGCATAAAGACAGACTCAAGGACTGACCCAATAAAATGGTATTTCAGTGCCTGGGGTTGCCAGGAAAGAGATGCAATTTCATACTAATGCGGATGACAATCTGGCTCAAGTGTCTCAAAGAATATGACAAAATTTTAACGTGATTCAATGGAAAATATGAATCAGAAGACAGGCTTTCAAAACATTAACCAGCTTTTTAAATAGATTTCATTAGAGTAAAAAAATCATAGATTAACCTAAAGTTTGGAAATATCATACTCTTGAACAAAACGCAAACAGAAATAAAGATTAAATCAAGCTATTGTTTTGCTTAGGCAGAAAACAGCCAATTTTAACAACCGCAGGTGACTGCCGCCTTCTACATTTAATTAAAAGTTCTATTGTCTCCTGAAATATGCATGATGACACATATCACTTAACAAAGGCACCTTTTACACACAGTGGAACACCCATACACTTTATTTAAAATTGTGACTTTTTCTAAGAGAATAATGCCCCCTTGCATCCATGCCTTTGCCTTTCAAGTCACTAAATTTGCTCTTTTCTCCCTTTGAGATGTAATTAGGTACATCTGTTGATAGATAAACAAGTAATGTTGGTTTATATTTTTTTCTAGAGATCAAACCATCCCTTCCATGTGCTATAAAAGAGATTTTTTAATATTTAAAGCATATTTGCTGGAGTCCTGATAATGGAGTGCTTTCATCTGTAAAAAAACAGTGATTTGAAAAACAAAATGTTTCAAATGACATTCTTAGTAGCATGGAGCTATGAGCAGAGCACTTGAAATAAAAGCAATTATACTCTGTAATTTCCTCTTTATCTACTACATTATTGGCTTGTTGCCTTTTCACAACAATTGTTAATTTGAAAAACGTAGCGGTTCTTTGGGAATTTGTGATTATTTCTATCTACTCTCAGTATCAACGTAAAAGAAAACAGCAGTGAGATGGGAGTTCCTAAAGAACCTATGTCTAAAAAGAGGACATAGAAGAGAAACAGGAGGTTTTATGGGGCAATAGTTGAGCCTGAATCACTTGTATGCCAGTATCATAGTATGACACAGAGCATTATACTACTTACCTCAGCTGAAAATTGGTGTTTTATTTCACAAGCCCAATATAAGGGAACTCAGGAGAATTTTGCTAATAGTCCCATTACGGGATTTTCAACCCCTTTCATTAACATCTCTTGGGATGGAGAGAGGGAGGTTCCCAATTATTTGGCAGAGGATATTTTTACAATGGCACTGCACTCACCTTGTCATCTCCAAACCAAAAACATTTTCCACCACCAGACATTTCCCACACAATTAACTAGTACCTTCCAACTCTGCATACATTTCAAAGTGAAGACAAGGTCTTTCCAACTACACACATTGGCTCATATTTGATGTTCAATATTCACTTCCAGCCTTTAAGGTCGGAAAGTTCTGTGGAAATCCCAAGGCTTTTCTGAAGGGATATAACATTTAGCAGTGTTATACGTCAACATTTCCTGAAGTCAATATCCCAACAAGTACCTCTCTCAAAAAGTCGAACAGCTTCCATCATATATGGCACCAAGAGACGGTTTACAATAAACCCTGGAGTATCCTATGAGAAGAAAAATAGGTATTCTAAATAAACATACTTTACCAGTACTACTCAAATGCTACAGGACAAACTAAGTGAAGACACTGAATCATCCATTTCTGGTACTCTGTAAACTGTATTTTTCATCTGATTTATTTGCCAGGTATTAAAACACATAAGATGAATTTCACAAACAAGGAATGGTGCACAAACGTTCATTATGACCAAGAACAATAAGACCGCTCCAAGCCCACTCAATCTTAAAAAAATTTAATGTGGTCAGCTGACAAATGCCTTTAGCGTAATTCTGCTGATACAATTTCCTGAAGGACATGAGACAAGCAGCTCTTCCCTAACAGTTTTTTTTCTGTGTTCAGTATTAGAAACATTTTTGGCTAACTACTCACTGGTATCATGGTTTAACGCCAGCCTGCATACTACACAGCCACTCACTCACTCCCCCAAATACCCTCAGAGAGATGGGGAAAAGAATTGGGGAAAGAGGTAAAGCTTGAGGGTTGAGGTGAGAACAATTTAATAATTGAAATAAAATGAGAAGAAAAATAATAACAACAGGGAGAGAGAAGGGAAGAGGAATAAAATCAAACAGGAAGGGAAAAAACCCCAAGTGATGCACAATAGAATTGCTCACTGATGCCCAGCCAGGCCCTGAGCAGAAAATCGGTAGGCTCCACCCAAGTCCCCCTGGTTTAGATACTGAGCATGACAGTTTTATGGTATGGAACATCCCTTTGGCTAGTTCGGGTCAACTCTCCTGGCTGCGTCCCCTCCCAACTTCATGTGTCCCTCCAGCCCTCTGGCTGGCAGGGCCTAAGAAATGGAGAAGTCCTTCACTTAGTATAAACATTACTTGGCAACAACTAAAAACATCAGTGTGCTATCAACATTGTTCTCATACTAAATCCAAAACACAGCACTGCACCAGCTTCTATCCCAGCTGAAATCAGGACAACTGGTAAGCCATGCTTTTGAAAGTCAGGATCACTTCAATAGCAAACACCAATATTATCAACGAAAAGATAAAGATACATCCTGTCAGAAGAAGATAAACTGAAACAGAACTTCTTTTACACAAACTTTAATCAGAATCAAAAATACAAAGAGAAAGAGCTTTGCAAATACAGTATTATTTTGTATACTACTACTGTTGCTTATGTTTATTGTTCATTCCATTTTATCTCAGTATTTAATGCAGAGAATTCCAAGCAACTTTTCTTCTACAAAGTGGAATTAAAAAAAAAAAGGAGGGACGGGGTGGGAGGTTCAGTCATGGAGACTGCATTATGCTCTACCCAAGCTAATTTATAACAATAATTCATCATACACTCTGCATATTACATACTACAAAACCGTGACAGAACCAGAAAAAAGTCAACCAAGGCCTCAGAGCAATTTAGCAGAACAGACAGAATATGAGTCCAGCATTCAGACACTGAATTACTGGCAACTACCAGATTGCAGGGCCTTCTTTTTATGACCAAGTATCTCCTGGGGGCTGTAAAACTCAAGGCCATAGCTTGCATAAAGTTATCCAGACCACAACTTAGACTAATTTGGAAAAAGTGTGCTTAGAAAGTAGGGTGTCTCTCTAGAGAAAAAAACCAAAGCGGCAAAGCAATGAAGATTAATGTGGGTCTAGCTACCACAGTCTCAAGAAAAACTTGCAATGAGCACACACCATGAAGGATTCTTGCAACTGCCTTATAGTACAAGAGGTAGCAGTCTTGTCTCTAGCACAGCTAAAGATGAGCTCCTGCTTAAGCTCTCCAGTCCAGGCTTCTGCAGGACTGGAAAAGAAAAACCAAAAATTGTAAACTCTGATACTTATGTGTTTTGCTGCTCTAGAGAAGATGTCTAGAGTCACTCTACTTTGAGGAATTTGTGGTAAATGTGGGTGCTTTCTTTGTCAAAATGCTTTTAATAGGGAAGAGAAACTGGACAAAAAGCACCCTGGAAGTTCTTGAAGTACTCTTTCACCTACTAAAACCTACCATCTTAAAATTAACAGGTTTGAAGAACAGACCTTCTGAACACTATACAATCAAAACGCACTCACCTTACAACTGACAGGACTCTTTCCTACTGCTTTACTGAAATCCACAAGTGATTCAAAGGTCTTTTGACTGGTCATTGGAGTCTTGATGACCTGGGCAGAGGGAAGGTAGGGAGAGCGTAAGCACGTTTATGATCAGAATGTCTCTCATTTCCCAGTACAGCAACGAATAAACTATAATCTGGAACACCATTCCAGAAATTCAAAAAACACTTGTTTTGCAAAAAATAATTTCAGTGGATATATTTGTAACAGAAACAAAAATCTGTTTTAAAGATAGATACAGCATTTTGCACATTTGTAAAGTACGTGTTTCTTCAAGACGCTTTCCCACTCAGGCAGTATGGATGTAAAAGGGACCATCCTTTGGAATCACATTTAGAGAATACAGTATAACTAAACAACTTTAAAACCTTCATAGTCTCTGTTGCCTTGGAAAACACCATGGCATCACTCTAGAGAACCGTATTAACAGACATAGTTCCTGATATAAAGGGTTGTAATACCTACCATGTGCCCAATGTAAACACAACACAGACATTTAATTCTAAAGAAAATTTAAAATCTATCTCGAAAATCTGTAACAGCTTCGTAGCTTTTGAGTAGTATATTTCCATGGTGATTTTCTTCACAACTGAGTCTTTTGTTACATGTATTTTCTATACTTCATTGCAGTTCAGATGCATTGTCATTTATTAGAAACCTACCCCCACCCCCCCAAGAAAAAAAAAAAAAAAAGAAAAGAAGAAAAATAGACTTGCAGAAGCTCAGCTGGTGGTGATACTTGTATTGAAACTGACCTCTATGTGCAGTAACTGAAAACTGATATACATAAGCAGTTAAGACTGACCTCCTCGTTCATACTATTAAGTCACACAGAAATTTCCCCCCATCATAATAATCGATGTAAGGCCAACACAAAAAAACCACTGCTCAGGCTGAGGAAAAGGCTTGTTTCTCAGCAGAAAAAATAGTGTTCTTTGATATTGGATAAAAATATCTGAGATACTTACATAAGACTGCAACAGTTTCAAGAACGAGTTTTTAATATACATTTCAGAATTCTGAAACATTACCACAAGCCTTTTTGATAATTAGAGAAGGAAATTCCCTCAAAGCTATGTGCTTCTGAGCCTGACATCAACAATCTATGAAAAGAGCAGATAAGACTCAAAGGCACTGCAGATTTGTGACCCATAAAGGACAGTCTCAATGGCAGATGACTGGCAATTTCAGTGAGATATCTCATACTTTTGGCAATTCTCTTGATTTTCCCAATTATTTTGAATGGAAACATCTGTTTTACATAGAAAATGTTGTGCTACAGTGACTGTCAATGCCAGCCCTGATTTACAGCATAGATCTGAAACAAAAGCAAAGCTTTAAGAAGTGTGTTTATTTACTAATATTTCCACCTTTCAGGATCATAGAATCATAGCATCATTTAGCTTGGAAATAGCTTTGAGATCATCAAGTACAACCACTAACCCAGGACTACCAAGTCCATCACTAAAACATGTCCCTAAGCACCACATCTACACAATTTTTAAACATCTCCAGGGATGGTGATTCCACCACCTCCCTGTGCAGCCTGTTCCAATGCTCGACCACCCCTTCTAGGAAGAAATTTTTCCTAATATCCAATCTAAATCTCCCCTGGCGTAACTTGGAGACTGTTTCCTCTTGTCCCAGATAACAAGCGACAGAATGAGACCTATCCCCACCCGCCTACAACCTCCTTTCAGATGGCTGTAGAGAGCAGTAAGATTCCCCCACCCCAAGTCTCCTCTTCTCCAGACTAAACACCCCCAGTTCCCTCAGCTGCTCCTCGTAAGTCTTGTTCTCCAGACCCTTCAGCAGCTTCATCGCCCTTCTCTGGACATGCTGCAGCACCTCTACATCCCTCTTGCCGTGAGGGGCCCAAAACTGAACACAGGATTCAAGGTGCAGCCTCACCAGTGCCGACTACAAAGGTACAATCACTTCCCCTATCCTGCTGGCCACCCTGTTTTGGATACAAGCCAGGATGCTGTTGGCCTCCTTGGCCACCTGGGCACACTGCTGGCTCATGTTCAGCCGGCTGTCAGCCAGCACCCCCAGGTCCTTTTCCCCCAGGCAGCTTTCCAGCCGCTCTGCCCCAGGCCCAAGCCTGTAGCGCTGTGTGGGGTTGGTGTGACCCAAGTGCAGGACCCGGCACTTCTCCTCATTGAACCTCATACAACTGGCCTCGGCCCACTAAAAGCACAGCTTCTGTGGTTTATTCTTCAAATAGTACTCATCAACTGCAATGGCTCTGGGGAAGGACATTCATAAGTCAGGTGAAGAAACCCACAAATTAAAAAGACTAACCACAGCAATCAGACAGGGAATGTTCTGTTTTGTTTTTTAGAAATAATAGATACTTGTAGTATTTTTCAAATCTCACAGAGGCATAGCTTAGATTTCTAAAGACTATGATTTGTTTCAGCCTTGAGATAAGGCATAAAACATTTCATCCACAGAAATAAATTACTGCCAACAAGTGGTTCTTAGCACAGAAATCAATAAAGCCTATGTTAGCCTAAGGAATTATGCTGAAGTTTTCTGTTATCTCTGACAACACCTATAAAATTCCTCCCTCCTCTTCTTACATTTTGCCAGAGCATTTAGTCACAATATACAGGATGCAATATTAAACTAAAAAAATAAAAAATCCACATGGGTACAGAGGTTAGTGAGAGAGAATTTGCAAGTGTCCAAGTTTGCATCAGTCAACCATGTTCTGAATCAAAAAACCCAAAAGATTCAAATATTTAAAAAGGGGAGGAAGACAATGATACATTCAAAGACAGAGAGCAAGCAATTGCAGAATATATATTTTACTGGGAAACAAGCAAAAAATCTAAAGTGAACCTCAGGATTCAAGAGGCAGGCACAACATATTTGAAGTGCTTGTCACCAAAGCAATACCAGAACTAATCACTCATGGGACAGAGGAAAAAGTTTGAAAGCATTTACAGGTACAAAGTACGTGAAATTTTGAGGAAGAATGGCCAAAATGCAAAGTTTATTTTCATTATTCAAAAGTTTATAAGTTCTAGCTTATCAAGGTCAGCCATAACAAGGGAAGGTGAGAAAAAAAAAAAAGAGAAGAGAGACCTGTCATTTTTCCTGCAATGTGACCTTTACTTTGGAGGCTCAGATAAACCCTTGTATCAGATTACTTCTTATTCTGCTCTGCACTGCAGCATTACTATAAACCACGTGACATAGCCAAAGAGAGTGCGTTTAGAAAAGATGTCTGAAGAGTTAAGTAAAAACTTGTTTATACTTCCTTAAAGGCTGGGAAATACTGTAATACTTCCAAACAAATAATCTGCAACACTGAAACAAACATTGAAACAACTGTGACTTTTTTTCAAAAGTCACAAGGCAGTAAAATTTCATCTCACATCATTTTCTATTGATTTCTACACTGGTAACAATCAAATTCTTCTGTCAGTCATTAGATGATTTTGTTTAAGCTGTCGGTAGTTCTTATTAACGAGCTTGCCTGCATGCCTGAAATGATCACTATAAACAGCACCTCTGTTGGCAGTTTGGTGGAAGCTTCAGAGCCTAGTGACCAAAGGAGTTACCTCTGACTCTTCAACCCGCCCCTCAACAGAGATTGCACCACCCTCTTGTCACTAGAGGCAGCTTATTCTGTATCAGAAAAGCAAACTGAGATCTACTCTTTCATCTAATCAAATTCTCAGCGATGACAACTGTGCTGTTGTGCTACAGTGCTTATTATTGTGATAAGACACTTACCTCCACAAGCTTCATCATAGGCACAGGATTGAAGAAATGGAGACCACCAAATCGGTCCTGCCTGGTGGTTGAGTTAGCCAACTGCGTGATTTGCAAGGACGAAGTGTTGCTTGCAAATATCGTATGCCTGGGAAAAAAGAAACATATGGATTACATAAATGACAGCTATTTTTCTGACAGTAGGAGACTGGTGCACTAAATGTAAATAGATACCCATTGGCTAACCATCCACAGAGTTCTCAGAAACATCCCTGCAGGTTATCACGGTACTTTTGCTGAGGTGTAAATGCAGCAATGATGAAATAACCACTGGAAGGGCTGTGTGAGTTTCTGACCCTGTAGGCAGTCAGTATGTTGAATACTTACATTAGGTGATGGAAAAAAAAGACTCTGTAAGTAGAAAATCTGCGTAAACTCTCCAAGACTATTCCAGGTAATTCCTTCAGCAATCCTGGAAACCTAACAGTATTTTGCATTGTTAATCATTTACACATCTATGGAAACCCAATCATTTGCCACATCAAAAATACACTTTGAAGCCTTAATAAAAATTTGCAATCTTTTTTTTTTTTTTTTAATAACGATCAATGGTGATAAGCAAACCTATCAAAGACCAAAGAGCTGATGGAATAACCAAAGAAAAGATAAAAACTGCCATGCATAGAAAATTGCAAAGGACACACAAAATCACAAGAATTTTAAGACATATATGAAGTCCTTTTCCAGACATAAACTAGATTTACTAATCACAATTCATAATGATTTGGTTGTGGGTCTTTTTTCCAGAAATATCTCAAAACCTCAACAGCCCTGCTGTACTGACATCACACTGAAAACTTACAGAAACGGCTTTTTCTTCAAACCACAAAAATCAGAAACTGAATTAGAGATTAAGCCCTATCTTCCATTCTGTGCTGTATCCTGCTGACTTTTCAAAAAGTTATCCCACTGAACTCATCAAATGTTAATCTAGATAGATATTTTGCTTACATTTAGCTAAGACATCACTAAGCTTTGCAACAGAGCTTTCAGAAGAGTTATGTTCAAGTCATGGGGATATCTTATAGTGGCATTAAAACATTTGGGGATAAAAGACCCCACACTGATTTCCATTTTTTATTACGCTTTCTCAGTTTTTCACAATTTGTTATGGAGAAAGAAATAAAAAAATCATTAAAATTCCTATTTACATTTCTTACACACATTATTTTATTTTCCCACCAAAAAGTGGGCCTTATATTGTTCTGAGGTGAGGTACTAAAAAAAGTATTCTACATTTCATAGCTTTGACTCTGGAAGGACAATGCATACAAAAGACACTTATCTTCACCGAAAATCTGCCACTGTATACAAAGAATTCAAATAGCCACATAAAAAATAAGCACATTGATTTGTGAGATGTAAACATTGCTAGGTTTATATCTGTTCTGAGATTTTATCTCAGCATCACTTCTGTGGGTGAATACTGTAGCCTCACACAACATAAAGCCTCGGGGAAAAAAAAGCATTAAATTTGTATTGTGTACAAGGGCATTTTATTTACATTTACTGCTCTGACCAATCAATTGATTTAAATTGAGTTTAAAATAGAATTTATATGCCTCTGTGACTTAGAATTACATAATCCATGCTTCAGGTGACAGCAGAGTTGGAAGCTTTTGAAAGCAACAGTACTAGCGAAGCCCTAGTGATGGTTTTCCAGGCAACGATGTGCTTTCCCTTAGAGCCATCTAGTGGGTCAGGAGAAGACATTAAAACCGGAGCCCAAACCGAACTGACTCCTCTGTTCAGCTCTATCGCACCATGAATGCTGAAGAACACTCTTTTTGTAACAGTTGTGTAACACACTGGTTCTAACATAGTGGACAGCTGAAGACCACCGGCCAGTTCCTAGCCAAGTTTCCACATCTAAAGATAAATCCAAGAGATATTGACAGGCACTCCTATCACCCAGAAACAAACAGAAAGCAAGCAGGCAAGGGCTCTTAGAAGTGGATTCCCAAAAATTCTTTTCTCATGTTCATTATGATCCTGTTTGGAAAAGTGCTGCAGTGTTTAAACGCTTAAAAGCCACAAAGAATGTGGGGATATTCTACAAAAACCCTAGCCTGACCTTTTCAAAATGGCAACGTGAGACTGATTCAAGTTAAGAAAACTAACACAAAACTGAAGAGTGGGTAGCAGCGCTTTATCACCTGCTCTGAAGATGACCATGTAACACAGTAATGATTACCATATTAGAAAGATGAGTATAAAACTGAGAGGAATATAACAGACACAAGCATTTTGCAAAGCTCTAAGGTAATGAACCAGTACGCTCTCGACTGATGGCATCCAAGAAACAGCACTCACCATCTCACCTGGACAGTTACCCACATGAGGAATACCCTGAGTTCCCAGTGCTCTCTGAGGCTGCCAGACTCTCTTGGCTCATTACATTTTCTCTTAAAACTTTACAGAAACTCACCCCACACCCCCAAATAAAACTTCTCTCAATAAAGAACAGCTTTCTCACTCCCCTCCATTTACAGATCCACTTTCAGAGGAATTACAGTTCTTTTATAGATAAAAAGGAAGAGGAATTAAGTTCATTATATTTTGTGGGTTTAATGCAATGCTTCTACTTGTGTGCTGTCCCCAGACTTATCTTCATGGAAGAGGTCATCATAGCACAAAAATGGGAGATGAACATGTAGCTGTTGCAGCTGAGGAAACATGAGACATGGGATACAGTACAAAAGAAGAAAAATGCAAGGTTTCACAGAGCTTATGTTCCAAAAGCATAATTTGTTACCTTGTCTGAGAAACTATAATACAGAGCCGCTTTAGTTTTGATCAGCTATCAGCTAACCCCACAGCACGTCCCGAGACTTGAATTAAGACAAGCCCTCCCTCCTGAGAAGCCTGGTCTTTCGTGATCTCTGCCTGTAACATACACCTCACAGTGCCATCAACATCCAAGGCCCCACAGAAGCAAAGCTTCTCCCAAGACTCAAAGCTATCTTTAAACAGATCTTGCTTTTGTTACCAATCAATCACAAGTCCAGCACCCCCATAAAGGTGATGCATCAGTTAGTCCATATATTAGTTTTAGAATTTTAGCAAAGGCTATAGGATGCCTGCACTGACAGGGAGAGCTTTCCATTCCACTGCAGTGCCACGCAGGATGAATAAAGCTTCCTTCTAATGCACAGAAAAACACCCACTAGTCTTCTCCGCCCTTTCCCCATGCTAGTCACTATCTGCAACTCTATACTCCTCAGGCAATTACAAGTTACTCTGTATATCTAATAGCTACTACTTTAAACACTTGGCTACTAAGTTTCACTATTTTACTTGATTGTCCTTTTCATCCAGACTTTCCACGCTGCAGCCCATGCTCCTCAGCATTCACTTCCCTTTTCTTTATCCTACATGTAAGATTAACACGTATGTTTATAATTCTTTATCATAAATGTAATTTTTCTTTATCCTTTTCTTTATCCTACACGTAAGATAAACATGTATGTTTATAATTTCCAATTCTCCTCTTAAAAAGGAAGACTTCTTATCTAATGTCATTTTTCCCAACCCTGTAAAATCATGCCTTTTCCTACAGGAAGGAGCATATCTGAACAACTCCCAGTATCTTTTAACACTCTGTAATGTACAATTCAACGTTTCAAGGCAGCTATGCTTATAAACACCTCAGTCTCACAAAAAAAAGCCTCAGATATTCCAAAAATGTATATTATTAAGTAAGGCTCCAAGTCCCTGTGCCCACTTTTCCTTCTGACTAGTTCTATACAGTTCACCATTTAGTACACTCTAATTTGCTCATCAGCTTTCTCTGCTGAATATGGACAAAGACTCGGGCAACCAATGGTTTCTTTTCACAGAAAAAGTACAATCTAATCATGACAAGGTACCCTGATAATTGCTGAAGGCAGCTAATTACTTTTGTCTGTCAGACTAAGGTAATGGCAAGTTATCCTGTGCTCGGTGCACAGCTGTTTGTTGTCATCTATTATTTTCAGAAGTACCAGGTAGTTTTGATTATCGACCATATGAGACAGCCCCAAAATCTCCCCAGGCTGAAGTCAACTAATGACAACATCTTCTCTCCCTTGACAGACTCAGGCTGCAGCTTGCCTAGTTCTTTAGTTAGTCTAGAAACCTCCTAGCCAATACCCCCAGACTTAGCTGTACTAGTTACCACCTCAACCTGCAAGCAGTCAAGGTCTTGGGAGCCTGAGTCATCTACTACAAGGATCAAGCTTCTGAGATGGCATGCTGAGCTTAACAGCATTTTTGGGTTTGGATACAATCCAACAGCAACTGCCAACAGTTATTAAATGTAGTTCCAAAGACAGTTCCAGGGACTGTAAGTAACTGAGTGCATGTTAACGAGTCATTTACACTTTTATCTCACACACAATAACTAGCAATGAACTATTTCCAAACTCTTGTAATACAAAGTAAACTTAGTTCACTTAAGCCGCTGTTGAGCTGACTGTGACTTACAGCTAAGAGGCTGGGACTTCTCAAAACTTGTTCATGCCAGGTGCACTGAAGACAAATATTTTATCATCCCAACTCTGTATGAAAATATGGGAACATGTACATTAACTATACCCTGTGTGTATCAGTGCAAGCTTATTCTACTGTTGCACACTTACATCTGGATTTAGATTTGCACTTGCAGATGGACAAACTTTATGACTAAACATACCAGGAACCACATCAAATGAAGCAATGCAACAAGTAAATAAACTTGGTGAACACATCTGAAAGTGTATGAAACATATGCACCTAGCACAACTATTCCATACTACATGACAGTCCAGAGTTGGCCTAAGGGAGAAAAAATCCTGTTGTTAAAAAAAGCAGCTAAGGAAATACAGAACTAACAGTGTAACAATAAAAGTAGAAGATACAAAGGTCTAAGTTTCAAAGTGTAACAGGAAAAATATACATACTCTGGAGCAAACTTATCCAGCCTCCTGAAGAGTTCATTTTTAATTTTCTCATTCTCCACAATGGCTTCTATCACCAGATCCGTGCTGTGGACCACTGCTACTGCATCTGTGCTTGTTGTGAGGTTCTTCAACGTCTTCTCAATGAACTCGGCACCAGCCTGAAACATTTCCAAGAAGCTGCAATGTCTATTTACAGTGATTTAATTTATTTTTACATTAAAATCTCCTTATGTGCTCTGAAGTGTTTTTGAGCCCTCAGAAATTCAGGCAATCTGCCACATTTGCAAATGAGTGAGAAAGGTCTACTAAGCACGTGCAGATACCATGCTTTCACTGACAAAATTTTTCTACCCAATCAAATCTGCTTTGGAGCAAATAGGAGACCTTTGAATTCATTCTTTCAGGAAGAGTATTTGCTTTAGTCCAACCTTCAGCATAAGAGCCTTAGTGAACAACTAAGTCAACGAGTAGTTTCTGAGACAACCTGGACCTGCCTTCCATAAAGAGGAACTTTTCCAATTTCAAACCTTTCCATTGTTTTTATTCAGCAGTTATCTGGTTTCACTCCTACGAACAGGTATGCACTAGTTTGTGAATACTTCAGGAAATGAAATGGCCTACACTCACTATAGCCTCAGTACAAACGTGGGGAAAAAGCACTCTTGTTTTCTGCCTAGTAAATCTGCCAATCACTGACATAGTTTGTGAGGACAGAAATCAAACAGAACTGCAAGACTTTGAACCAAGGGTAAATGGAGATGTAGTACAGGTAAAAACATACCTGCATGCCAGAATATAACGTATTATATATAAAATACAAGCATCATGTGGACAATTTTCTTTTGGATTAAAAGACCCCATAATTATGCATGTAAGATATTGTTATCCTGGAATTATTATAATTTTTCTTCTGTACTCCCTCATGCAGATAAGCCCTTTTCCATTTCCTTTGTCTGCTGCATCACTCATGCTGATAATCACCAATACCAGCGTATATTACACATGTAGTAAGTGTAAAAAGAATTGAATCTGCTGTGGCATTTAGAGAAACAAGCATAGCAACAATTAACTCTTAGGATATAAACTTAGATGCATCAGCTGCTCCAGAGTGACTTGCTGTTTGTAAGTATTACTTAGTAGCATAAATACAAAGTATCTCATACATCTAATTCACGTTACCCCAGGGTAGTTAAACTTGCACTCTCTATTTCCTTTGCTACAACCCTGTGCCCAGGTCTTGGGGCAGGGGGAAGATTCCTTGCTAAGGTATTAAGATAATTTTTTTGCTTTGCTTTTGAACAAAATTGGTGCATTCCCATGTAAGCGCTCAAGACAGCTTGCTATTAAGTTAGGATGAATACTTTTGCACCATTTCACATTTAGCATCTGTTCTAAAAGGCCATCAAGTTGTTTTAAATCTTCATCTCAAGGCTGAAGCCTACAAAGGAAAGAAATCATGGTAAGACATCTTCCAACCTCCCTGAATCAAAAAAAGAAAATCCAAGTTCTTCAGCACACAGTAAAAAGTTTTCTTTTTACATGCCTTTTAACATGCTCTATAATGCATAACTGTAAACAATATCAGAACTTCAGTACAGTAATCTTTATTCTCTTAAGTTTTCCTAGAGGAATAAAGAAGATGTCAACCTCAGGCTTATCTGCAAACTTCTTCTTTGTCACTCTCTTCAAACTCTCTTCAATTCCTCTTGTAGACTTTTTAAGGATTTCATCTGACTGGTCTACTAACACCACAGTGTGACCACTAGCTGCTGCAACCTGGAAGTTTAAAAAAACAAAACAGAATCAACATGAATATCATAAAACAACCAACCATATCAGTTTTTGTTGAGGCAGACAATACACTAGGCAATGAATTAGAAAAAGAGAGCTAAAGAACACTGAATAGAGGCTTGTGCACTTTACTAGAAAAATCACAAAAACCTGCAGACAGTTTGGGTGGAGGGGAAAGGATAAAGGTCTCAAACAACTTGAGTGAAAAGGAAGAACAAATCCATTTTTCCCCTGTGCTGTCTGCAGAATGCTACCTGCACCTGGAGGCTGCTGAATTCTGTGGCTATGGCTAAAGAACAAATGGCTGCCTCAAAAAGAGCAATTGGCTTAGCTGTGATCCTTGGATCTTGTAAGGAAAAAGGGCTGTGGAGACCAAAACGGGAATGCTGGCAGGGTGAGCAGGTGGCATAAGGGATGGCTAACCCTGGGTTCCCCAGACACAGCACAGCACAACTCTGCTGTTAGGCCATGAGCACATCCCTGCAACAACAGGAAGGTGACAGTGAAGCTGGGAGTAGCAGTGAAACGTTGGCTGCTCCAGGACACTGCACACACCTGAATGGCCCACTTATGTATGGCTCCTTACAATGTACCCAGTACAAACACTGGCTCAGCTACAGACAGCACTGTTGGTTTGGTTTTTTGGTCAGTATTTGATCAACTTCAAAAATACAATGTCACTTTCTCACATTGCAACAGCCTGTTAAAAATCAGCTTTTGATTATTTTTTACTTCACTGTTCATTAATTTATGTTTCTCTTGCTAGTTAGCAACAACCTATCTTCATTTTCAGAATTCTTGAACTACTATATTGAGTTGTGATGTAATAATTGTGGAAAACAGATGTTAAAACATGGTTGCACCAATGGTTTTAAAGTCACACAACTCAGGAGCTTCACTTCTGCAAACTTTTACATACAACCTTGCACCTGGACACTAAAGTTCCTCCTGCGCCCACAAGACCTAATCTAACAGAGACAGCTGAAATGAAAAATAGAGACATCTCCTGAAGAAAAGCATGGTGCTGTTCTCATGTAAGCTGCCTCACTCATCCAGCAAATAAAGAAATGCGAGACTGTCTCTGGGCAGCAGCAGTATAGCTTTAACAAGGTGTCAGTCTGCAGCTGGACATTTATTTATCCATCTTTTTTTTATTATTATTTTCACTAAGGCCATTTCATAAAAACAACTGAATCATACAATGCAAGCTTGGACTTGCATTCCCAATCTGTTGCTGTTAATTTGCAATGGTAAAGCAAGACCCTCTACTCTTCAGAAGAAAAAAATCGATACCAAGCACATGTGTAACAGATGCTTCACTGATTACCCATTTATGATTACACCATCACTGACCAGGTGGCAAAAAATCCTAGAAAAATTAGTATTTCCCTTTTCCCACCTCATTTTTACCATATTTACAGGGACAGGAAAGAAAAAAAATGGCAATAGGTCATACTATCTCCTTGCAATTCAAACACATGGTTGCTCAGACTCTACTATCCAACAATCTTAAGAATACTAAATAAGAAACACAAGAATACTGGAGAGTCAGATAATGCTTTTCTCATACAGAAGTGCTTTCCACATGGCAGAATCAGAAATTATGTATGGCTCTAGGCCATACATTTTAGCAGAGGTTAGCTTCTCCTGACAGTATGAGAAAGCACAGGAAAAGGAGAGAGAATTTCTTAAGTGTTCTAAAAGGGAGGACAAGCTTTATTAATAGGGTACAGAGGAGACCCCACTCAGTGTTGTGATCAACTTTGAGATAATTTTGGACTGATAAATCGGAGGCAGATGGTCAGCAAAACCATCCTTGGTCCTTAACAGTGGTGGAAGAATGCAACCCATGTTACTGCCAAATACCAGACATGTCTCTCTTGACAAGCTGCTGTCTGAAAACGTGCGGTCTAAAAGAATATGCAGATCAGTTCTTTCCCTGCAGAAGTATAACCTTTGCATAGTGTGCACCTTCCTCAAATATGTGAACAACTTTCTTCAAAGTTGTTCTTTGATAGTGCCTTCCATGGAAACCTCAAGCTGTAGTATCAAGGTACAGAGGAGTGGTTTTACCAGACAAGTTAATAAAAAACTAGCTAGTTCCTTGGGAAAAAGAGTATCTCCTGTATTCCTCCTGCTAGAGATTTGCCAGGAGTGTGAGGAATCTTCAGTTCTGAGAAGAAAACCCATTCATTTATTAAAATGGAGAATTGCCATTTACAAACTCCAACCTCACCGTCAGTTTCTGCTTTCGGATGCCTGCATACTGCAATTACTCTTCATGAAGTTTGTGAACTACCTTGGTATCTTCAGCAGCAGGCTCTTCCTGTGATTTAAATAAATATCTAAATCTTAAATCACTAACAGAGCTATTCAATATTCTGTCCCAAAGCTATCAAGTTAAAGATGAACTTGAAAGCCAAAGGCCTGAGATTAAACACTGGGAAGATAAGTCCTATTTAAATATTAACCACTTCATGATTCTGCAGATGACTGACAGCTGAACGGTCATTTTAGCTGCTGCGTTATACTTTAACAACTTGTAGAACGTCACTTGGTCTGCTCCCTTGGCAAGTTAGAAGAAAAAGCTTCTTTCTCAGACCAGTGTTTTCCTGGTTTATGAATAGCCCACACATTGCCTTAAGAACCACCTTGAACGACTTACAACGTTGGCCTCGGTTGTTCCTGCCCAACCCGTCCGACCTGAAGGCGGCCCGTGTGGATTAGCAAGAGAACAACGAGTTTGGAAGCTGAGCGGCGGGGCGCAGCAGCGCTTCCTGCTCCTCTACAACGCAGCCAGCGCCCGCCGAGGCCCCGCCACGGCGGCGGAGGGGCGCGCCCCCCCCTCCCCCCCGAGCTGCCGCGGAGGCCCCGGCGCTGCCCCCGCCCCGCCCGGCCCGGCCCGCCGCGGCCCTCAGGCGCTGCCCAGCGCTCGCCCCCCCGGCTGCTCCTCACGCAACCGGCGGGCCGCAACGCACAGCGCACGGTAACCTGAACGCACACAACGGCGTCTTCGGAGAAGCCTGTGGGGTTTTTTTTTGTAACGTAGCTCCCGCCCCGCAGCTCGGAGAGCGTACCCGAGCGGCGGCCCGCCCCGCGGGGGCTGGCCAGGCCGTGAGGCGCCCCCGGGGAGCCGGCGCGGAGGCCGCCCGGGGCGCCCCGCCCGCGCCCCCCGCCCAGGGCAGCGCGCAGCGCCAAGGCGCAGCCGGCCCGCAGCGGAAAGCGAGGCGGGCCGGGGGCGTGAGGGGGGCCGGCTGGAGCCGGGGCTGCTCCTGGCGCCTCAGGCCGGGAAGGGCACGAAGGGCGGCCCCTGCCGGCGCGGCCCGACCCCCGCCTCAGGCGACCGGCCCCGGCGGAGAGGCTGAAGGGACCCTCCCTCCCGCCGCACGCGCCCGGTAACGGCCGCCATGGCGCCACCGCCCCCTGACCCCGCCGCGCTGCCGGGCCGGGCTCACCTGGGCGATGCCGGCGCCCATGAGGCCGCCGCCGATGACCGTCACGTGCTTGACGACCAGCTTCTTGGCGGCCGCCGTGGCGGCGGCGGCGGAGGCGGCGCGCACGAACTGGCGGGTGGCGAAGGCCATGGCGAAGGCGCGCGGCGGGGAGCGGGAGCGCGAGGGCGGCGGCGGGGCCGGGCCGGGCCGGGCGGGGCGGAGCGGGGCCGGGCCGGGCGGGGCGGGGCCGCGCTCCGCCCCGGGGTCCGCCCCCGCCGCGCGCCGCCGGTGCTCCGCCCTCGCTGCTGCTCGCCCCTCAGAGGAGCCGGGGCAGTGCGGCGGCCCCGCCAGGCTAGCAGCACCGCGGGCTGGCGCCTGGCTGCTCTCACGGCCGCCCTTGGCGGCGGCGGTCACCGCACGGCCCGCCCCGTTTCTGCCGCCGCAGCTTGTTTTCTCCGCCCCAGAAGCGCTCCGTGAGCCGAGTGCTTCCAAAGTAGAAGGGGTTTTCATTTTCAGGCTGGCACAAACTATGAAACACACAAATAAACAAACGAAATAAAATCCTTCCTTTATAAACGCTAACGGCTGAACCACACCAGGTGCAAAGCGCAATAATTTTCCATGCAATTCCTCCTCTCCCGCCAGGACGCCCAGCACCTCCAGCCGCCAAGCAGGGCAGTTATGGCATGTTCCACCTGGGACACCATCGGGGGTGAACGTTAAGCAACCTCCTAATGTAGAGGATTCTCCTTTTGGAGTCTGAAGAAAACGAGTATCCTCGTATCTCTGCACTTTGTACCAGAAGCACAATGCAAAATATCCCCCCGCCCCTCACGCAGCCTTATCTGACAGCCGGACTTACTCAGGAGCACTAAGTGGCTGCTGGAAACGGCTTTACCCAAAGACTCAGTTACTGGGAGTTACTATTCCTTGTGTACACAAATGACAGCTGAGTGGGTAATTAAATTCCCTAAAAAAAATTACTGCTGTGCCGAGTCACCTGCAGCCTAACTCCAGTGACGTGAGAAAATACAGCATCACTGTATTTTATATATATTATAACCTAAAACTGTGCAGGCAGGTGTTGCATAGATAACATGAACCACCACCAGGCAGGCAGGAGCCTCACTGGCTTCGAGAGAAGGTCTGGGGCTGAGCCGCTCAGCACTTCAGAAGGGACAGTTCGTATGGATGTAGGTGAGCTCCACAAGGATGTCGATCAGTAGCCTTCTGACAAGGACATGCTAATTGCTAAAAGAAAAACTACTGAAGTGATAAGACTCAAGGACACTAGGATAAAGTTGTGGTAGTGGGAGATCACACCTCCTACTCAAATGCCCCCCCCTTCCCCCCAAGAGAGTGAATGCCCCGCTCTGGGAGCATGCCCAGTAAATTTAAAATGAACTGTACCTTTACATTGAAGCGAGAAAGCAACTAACCAATAATAAGTGGGTGTAGACTTTAGGCAGAACTAACCAACTTCACTGTATAAATACCTATTGTGAGTACAACTAAGTGTGCAAGTTAGGAGGAGCGATCCCCCTTGCACCTGGTGCCGCAATAAACATACCTGCTTTGTAACTTATCCTGAGCCACCAGGATGCAAGAAGCAGGATTTCCACATACAGCTGCTGCTCCCCCACACGCACGGCCGCTCACACCCACTCCTTCCCTGCAAGCACCTCAGTTGCCTCCTGCTCAGCACTCCCCTCCTGCGTGCAAAGGTTCTCCTGCCTCTCCCTGGGCCCCCTCCAGGCCAGAGGCCCCATCTCTCTGCCCCCCACCCCAGGGTCTCCCTGGGCACCCCCCTCCTCTCTGCCCTCCACGCTGACCCCCTCTATACCAGGAGTCCAACAAATACACCTTGACTCTGCCCGCGACTTGCTTTCCCACCTCATTCCTCCTCAGACCGCACATCTCCTCTTAGAGACAAGTCATTCGTCCTTTTTATCTTCCTCATCCCTCCCCTCCCCTGTTATTCTGAGTAACAGTGTTTCTAAAACATGCTCTTTCCATCTTTTGATCATGACATGCCTGGCATTGCATTTTCCCAATCTCACTTTATTCCTCCACCTCCTTACTCCTCATCCAAAAATATTTTGTAACATCTTCTCACTCAAAAGCTTTCTTTGTAAGATGCAAAACACCGCACACCACCAGCTTAGCCAACAAGTGGAACTCATTAAAATGACTATGCCAAGCTGTCAAGCACTTACTTGGGAATTACTTTATTAAAAATAAAATTACACTGAAGCAAATTCTGAAGTAATTTTTAGAAATAAGGATATTTTCAGCATTCAGAAAAAAACATCTACTTATATAAACACACATTTTTCAATAAGGCATTTGAGATGCTTCCTCTGCTAAAAAAAGGGGAGGGGAAGGATACATTTAAAAAGACAAACCAAATCTGCTACCACTTTACTTACCAAAGATGGTAACACACTTTTAAAACCACAAACATTTTGTTGCTTTTATGCTTATGTTTAGTTACTTTCACAGCATCCTGTGAAAATTTCAGTGCATCTGGAAGGCATGAAAGGCAGGTCTTTATTGTCAGTTCCAACTGCATCTTGCATTCTGGCAGACGCTGACATGGTTGCACCTCCACATCAGTATTTTTAGCTTGTCGCATCATGCAACGTTTGATTATAGGCATCACCAAAAACCGCATTCTCGCAGTACTGTTTGTAGAAGGGTAATTTTTGAAGGATAGTTTTCAAAGGTGACATTTTAACTAAACCCAGCAGGCAAAACAAGGACAAATATGTAAAATTCACATACTAGGGTATTAAGTGAATTGTGTCTTCTTTGGAATTTGTCTGAAGTTCTTTTCAAATGTGTCCTCATTGATTAAAAGGACAGGTATTTCACATACGTGATCAGCCACACACCAATATTATGTTGCTTAAAGAGACATTTCAACAGAAAGATAAATATTATCAGCACTTAATTTTACTTTTGCAATTAAGCATATACCATTTCAAGGATTTCCAGACAAAAATCCCAACTCTCCAGAATCTATTTATTCATTGGAAAATACAAAGTTAAAGAAATAAGTGCTTATTACTCTAATACTCAGCTTTTAGTGCAAGTTTACTAGCATTGCTATTAAACTCAACTTCTTATTGTGCTATGGGGTTTTCAAAAATTTCATACAAAGGAAAAATTTAACATGAGCATGGGGCAGCCTATAAAGTCAAAAGTTAGCCTATATAAGAACTGGAAGTTCTCACACAAACAACATGGTCTGACCAACCAAATACATAATTCAGAAATTAAGTCACTCTGTTATTCAAAACAGGTAACAGAAAACCTCAATCTAAATCCAAAATAACTGTCTTGCAAGTCTTTGCTAGGTACTACCTGGCTTTTAAAACTTCAAGTTAAAAAGTGACCCAACCAGAGGTTAATATAAAGCTGAAGAGTTGACTGTTCTTTCACAATTGATGTTTAGTTTCTGTTGTGGAATACCCAATTCCACTCTACAGTCAATTACACATTCCAGTCTTGTAAATTGGATGTTAGGAAGACTGCTAGTATTCTCCAGATCTCCAATGAGGGAGGTAAAAAAAAAAAAAAAAGTCCTTAAAAGAGTACATATGTACTTATTTCACACAGTATGAAATTCTGCTAGATCAAAAGGTGTATAGAGATTTAAGGCTGTTTAAGGACAATTATTTAAAGGTTAAATTGCTACATGTCCCCCAAAAGATTGCTTTCAATGTTTGAGAGAACTTTCAAATAAAAGGCAAGACTGAGTGCCCCCTTCTGAAACACGTAACAATAGGTTTCCTTGGCAATTGGCTTGAAAGGGGTAAACAGCACTAACATTTTGCACGTGAGAAAAGTAAGGTACTGATACTGTATGAACTACAGATCTTTTTACTCCATATGGAAGATAAAAAGATAAAACCTTTATACTCAAACGTCGAGTTTGTCAGGTTACCCATGTTCCATGCCTAAATGTATAAGGCCTACATCTGTAGCGCCATATTGATGCCATATTTGAAGTAAGCCTCGAGTTCCCAAAGCCAAACAGGCTGTGGCAGTACTGTCCACACTACCTGCAAATGAAAAACCCGAGTTCAATCCCCCGCTTCAGGATTATGCACATAGAGTTTCCCCCAATGAGTGGGCTTGTTGGTCTCATCCACACTGCAGCCATGGCTGATGTGGGGGAAACGGTGAATGCAAAGCGGTAGCACAGATGTCACCTTGAGTATCTGTTTGGCACCAGAGAGAACAGACTTCTGCTGTTTCTTGTTAGGGAAATCTGCTTTCATTTCTATTCTGACATAAAACATCTGCATCCAGATGCTGCACACTCCTTTCATGTTAAGAACATGGTATATCCAAGGATTTATTTGGCCTCCAAGCCTAGGTTTTCAGAGTTGGTACCTGCTTGTTTATAGTGAGCCCTGACAGTCAAGAATGTTTGGATCCAGGAATCCAGACTGAATCCAATCTACACCTATGAGTTACTCACAAGACAAAATCCTTCAAGGATACAAGAAGTGTCATTTAGTCACTTTCCAGAAGTATCTGTCATTATTTAAGCTCAGTTATGTTTCTTTACACAGAAAATACTAATACCCTCTCATTTATTAATCCTTTTGGCATTAGATGATATCCTTCAGTCATTTGGTAAATTATGTGTTTACATACTGCTTTTACCAAAATAACAATTACTGTTTTCTAAAGCATTAACAGATGTTTTGGACCATTCTCCCATAATTAACATTTGACAAACTGACAGTAATAGCTTATAGACAGAGGGGTTATGTCCAGCAAATTTTAATATCAAATTGTGAACTATGCTGTCTGTTCATTAGTGGAATGCAACAGCTGACCAAAAAAAAAAATCTTCTCTTTCCAGAAGTGTAAATGGATCATTTTCACTGACTATGAAAGCCTATGCAGTTGGTGTTTTTCTGGAAAGTAACAAAATAAGCTGGAAACAAAATAAAGCTACATTTTAAAGCGCAGTATTTCTTTGTTTAATCTTTTTTGGTGCCATATCATTTCTTCAAAGCTATTATATTGAATGGACATGGAGCTAACGTTAGACCAAACCTTCCCTCCATAGATGGTTGTGCAGCATTTTCAGGGTACAAAAAGGTAAAACTCTGCATTAGACTTGCAAAAATTAAGAACAGCTCCATTTTTGCCAGCTGCTCTCCCATGCACACACGTTTACCTGAAGAACAGTTAGAAGAGACATATTACTGGTTTTGTACTATTGATCCATTTGTTAACACGCATGCAATTCCTATGCTAGCACAGCACAAACAGAAAAGCTCAAGTTACTATTAAGCTATGAACTCCAAAGCTTTGGTCTTCCCTATTTGAGTCTAAGCCTTTCTCAGCTGTACTACTACTACTTCATACTAACAGCATTTACATCAACAGCAAAAGTATTCTCAGCACAATTCATGATTTCTCCTTCCTGCCTGGCAACTGGAGACTTCAGGAACACACCCCGTTTTGCAAGTCACCAACTCTAATAATAAAACAAGCTCTGCAGTTGATCCTATGTGCAACTTCCACATCTCACTCCTTCAAGGCTCTACACTTGAAACACCACCAGCCCCCTGACCAGCTACTGACTGCACGTGGATATCTTACCCATTCCGAAAGGAATGAACGCCTCTTTCTTAATTAGCTGGCCGTTTTCATCCAGAAATCTTGATGGTTGGAATTCATCTGGTTTCTCCCAAATTTTAGGATCTCTGTGTACTGACCACAAGTTGGGCACGATCACACTGCCCTTAGGAATAGTATATCCCTGGAGCACTTTAAACAAAAGCACAGAGACAGAGTACCTCACAATTACTAGAAGTAAACACAGGAGACTTATACTATTAAGAAAACGACTACAAAATGTCACAAAAAAATTATACAGATCCCTAGCTGCAGGCTGCAAAAGTAGGAAGAACTTAAGGCAAAGGGGATCTCTGCTAGCCTGCTTGAGTCAGAATCGTGCAGGCCAGTGAAGCTGGAAACCCAACAGCTCCCCATGGGGAAAAGGTAGCAGCAATCATTAGGAATGCACTGTGCTGTATGAAACTGCTGTTACCCAGCTTCCTCGCATTCCTGTGCTGTCACAGAGCCCCACCGCAGTGAAGGTAAGGAAGAGGGATAGGTTTTGAACTGTTGTCAAAAAGGTTTTGAAGCGACTAGTCTCATTTCAGCTTGCTGCCCCTCACTGTCCTGCAAGCTAAAACGTTATAAAAAGCAGATCAGTTCAGCACTGGGTTTGAATGCCAAGTATTGCTACCTCCCACTCACTGTAGCCAGTGTTCAGCTATGTTTATGGAAACATACACCCAACAAGACGACTCGGAGAAAAATATTTACTATTGTTTTCTGTAGAGGTGGAGCTCAATGGTATAAGCCTTTCAAGCGTTAGCAAACCAATTGCTCCAACTTGGTGTTTTCAGACCTTTGTGTCAGATGGCTAAAAACAACTCTGCTGTTTCAGGTACAAAGGTGGAGTCTCAGCTGCCAGCTATCACTAAGCACATCAGTCAATACAAGCTGAACCTCCAGAAAAGAAACCACTCTAAATTAGAGCACCTCTAGATGGTAGGTCAGACATGCTGCTTAAATAGAGGCATATCAAATAGAGGCATATCTCAAGGCCGCCTACTCTCTACGAATGGCATTTTACATATCTGGGTTATACGTATAATACATAAATGAAGTCTTTGCAAATTCTTACTAGATGTCCCATCAGATCTCCATCCACACAACAAACGCTGTATTATCAAGTCTCTATAAATGCTTACCAGCAGTTTCTGAGGCCATTCGAGGAATAGAAAGGGGAACAACTGCAGTCATCCTCTGCACTTCCATAATGGTTGCCTCTGTGAAGGGCATTTGAGTCTTGTGGGTAAGAGAGGGAACTTTGTCACGTCCTAGAACTGCTTCAATTTCTGCATGAACCTTCTCTATTCAAAGGGAGCAAGAAAAAAGAAAAAAATATAAAAGATACACAGTATGTGAGAAGACATCATCTCAATTTCACTTGCCTATGCTTCACTGTTTACATAGATTTGTCAAAAATGGCTACAAGGCACGTGATTCCCAGCTGAAATAACTACATGAACGTAAGCCTTCAGAACGGACTCAGTTAAGAATAAAACAACCAAGCGCAATCTTGATGTCAAGAGTAAAGCTACTGAGATGACAGACATTGCTAGCACTTTGGTACTGGAGAAGTACAGAAGTTCTGTTCCAGTTCCAAATGTATTCATAATCTTAGTTTAAGAGTTTAACTACACAGTGATTAGAATGGTGAAAACATCAAGCTTCTGGCCTGCATTAAAAAAAAGGAACAAAAAGAGACTGCAAGCAGTGTGTGCCTGAAATGGCCTCTGTCCCTGGGGAGATCCAGTTCTCAGAACCAGGAAAGGTGGTGAGGAGACAGGAAAGCTTTTCATGGAGCTGCTTTCAATACTTCATTCTGTAGTAGGAATTCTGCTGCTGTTACTGCAAGCATTGAAGCCATTTAACTTGTTCTTGCTACTTCCTACTTTCTACTCACAAAACCTAAACTCGGCTATTTCCTACTTCCCCCAAAAGGAATCAGCACATGCTCCTTCCCCCACACAGGCCTTCTGCAGAAGAAAACCAGAAGTTAATGAGCTTATCTCTTGCCTCATTCACATGAGGCACAAAGTGTCAAGATATTTGTTTGCCCCTTTCTTCTCCCTAAAGGCTCAACATAGAAGTAATTCTCTTCACTGAATTCTCTGAGATACAAGATTTGCTTCATTCATATACAGGATCATGTGCCTTTTCTTCCAGGTAACTTGGAATATGGCTACACAGCAAAAGCCAATCCTGAAAGACATGACCTCAAAATTAGCTTTTAATCAAAAATAAGTCAGTTTTCATTTTTTACCCTTGATATCCTGACTATTTTATGGTTTCTTGCTTGCCTTGTCCAAGCTTCAGAATCCAGGCTGCTGATACTCTTGAGTCTTTGCCCTTTTCTCTCCTTAGCACCGATTCAACGTTAAATAAAAACTCAATGCAAAAAAGTTTTCCTGTTTTCAGAGAAACATTCAGAAATACCCTGCCAACTGTGTTGAACGAACAGTTGCTGCCACCTATTGGATTTGCGAGGAAAACAAGTTCTCATATGAGGAACAGAGTGAAAAATACCTCACCAGCAGATTTGCTAATGACGCAACTCTCTACCTGCTTTGTGGGGTTTTGCTACTTTTTTAATGACACATTATAGCCCTGTACTCAGATATGCACATCCACAATAATTTAAACGAGTTAAGTTTTCAATATAGAAAAAGTAATTACGGAGACTGTCTCATGCCAAATGTCACACCAGCGTTTTATCCTGAGCAACATTTCTTTGGAGTTTGTAAAGATGTGTGGAACTACACAGAAAGCAGCCAAAGTGCTGCTCACATTACCAACTGCAAAAACATCGACTTCGAGAGTTCTCTGCAAACAGCATGTTATTTGAACTGCTCCGCTACATTTAATATATTTAAAAATATCACAGATCATCTTAAGTCAAGGACCAAAACCAAGTCAGGGAACAGACCAAACCAAATACTCCCCACTGCCTCCCTATATGCACGCACGCACACACATGCACACACCCAACCTTACAGCATCCTTCCAGTACCTAAAGGGGGCCTACAAGAAAGCTGGAGAGGGACTTACTACAAGGGCATGTAGCAATAGGACCAGGGGGAATGGCTTATAAACTGAAAGAAGACTGATCTAGATTAGATACAAGCAATAAATTGTTTACTGTGAGGATGGCTGGACACTGGAACAGGCTGTGGATGCCCCATCCCTGGCAGTGTTCAGGGCCAGGCTGGATGGGGCTCTGAGCAACCTGCTCTAGTAGAAGGTCCCCCTGCCCATGGCAGGGGGGGTGGAAGCCCATGATCTTTCAGGTCCCTTCCAACCCCAACTGTTCTATGATTCTTTTTCCATGTAAAAAGCAAAACTGGCTTTCCACAGGCAAATAACATTCTTTCTCATTTTTCTCACTGATAGCCCTTCATTTGTCTTTCTGTGTCTGCAACATTTGCTATGGCTAAAAGTTATGCAATTGAGGTATTTCCTTTAGGGGATAAGAGAAACATATTACCAAGAAAAGAAAAAAAAAAAAAAAAAAGCAGCCCATACATGACTCCCAGGCAATCAGGATACATAAAGAATGGGATACTAGAAGTAAGAGAATCACACTGCATAGCTAAGTGATACACTCTGAACTACTGAGCTTATTTATATTGTTTGACAACAGCCACAGCATAAGGGGAGGGGAAATCAGAGAGGCAGTAAAACTGTTAAGAGGTCAGAAGAGAGAAAACTGACTAGCACATACTCGGGACAGTACCAGGCAGTAGGGAAAGGATTAAAAAAAAAAAAAACAACACCACAAACACAGACCTCTTCTAGATATCATCTGTGTTATTTAGAACATAATCTAATTCATGTAACTGCATATCAAGTCAAGCAGTGGTAACACACAACCATTAAAACCAGAAGAATCAGCCTATGCAACAAAATTTATTTTACATTTGTCCCTGGTGGACTCTCCCATGTACTGGACTGATGCCCTATTTTGCAACCGTTGCTCAACAATTTGGTTTACTTTGTGCAATAAACTATGAACTTGGCCTATTTAAAGAGATTATTTCAGAGATAGGTGCTGTAAACAAGTATCTATTTGCTTATCTGCAAAGCAGCTGCAGCACATGTAAACCTCAAAATCTCAAATACCTGATAAAAGTATTCCAATTTTTATTGTTCTTAGATAACTTCAGGTTTACCCTTCTTCATCCCAGGTTAGCAACAAGTCTGAGCAAAGGAGTGGTCTCCTGGGGACTTGTTTCACTACTATGAGCTGAGGCAGAATTACCAAAGTAGAATCTGTCCATCCCGCCAAGGTTTCCAATCGGCATATACCCAAAAATCTTTCTAGCGGAAATCAGTTGCTATGTAGAACTTCAGGAGAAGCTGCTAATAAATTAATTAATTGCTTAATTTTCATCAAATTCAACCACCTAAATTTGTTAAATAGCACTAAAGAAAATGCTGGCTTTGCAACCACGTGTACTGTAACAAGACTCCATACAGAAAAATATTTAACTAAAATTCATTTTAAGTCTTAGGTGATGGAAATTTATCCTAAGAAGTCCTGAAATACAACTCTAGCAAGTACTATTTTAATATTGTAACCTCTCCAACACCACTGGTATTTTTTTATACCCACAAAAATCTACAAGTCATTTTCTAGAACTCTGTCACAAACAGGAACCAGACCATAGCACCATCACATAATTTGGGTTGCAAGGAACCTCTGGAGGTCATCTGACCTAATGCAACTCTGAGGGTAGATCAGACTTCTCAGGGTCATACCCCACAGAGTTTTATTTTCCTAGTATCTGATCAGAATTTTCTTGTTGTAGACTGTCTCTGCTGCTTCTCCTCCCTTCACTGCACACCTGAGAGGAAACTGCCTCCATCTTCTTAGCATCTTCCAATCAGTTAGCTGTAAACAGCATAAGGTCCCTCTCCTCAGTCATCTTTCCCTAACACCAAACAAGCACAGTTCCTCCTGCCTCTCCCTTGGGATCATGTGCTTTATGTGTCTTCCCCACCCTCATTATCATCAACCTACCCAACTGCCATGACCGTTAAAGATTGACGGGAGAGAGAGGCCTTGCAATGACACTGACCAGCTGGTGCCATGGACTTCTCTAAGTCCAATTTGCTTAAGCTGTCTCTAATTTGATCTTCTTCTACAATGTGTTTCACTTCCCCAGACTGCTGCTAGGCTCCAGAACCTCCCTGCTCAGGGAGGCATAAAAGCAGACCTTACCACTACACATCCCACATACTTTATATCACTGCTATAGGCCTGGAGTGCCGCAGTTGCCAAAGCTTTTGAAATGTGCTAAGGTTCCTGGAATTGCTTGGAAAAAGACAAAGTTGTCCCAAAACAGAAGAAATGCATAGACTAAAGGACCATTTAAATAGTTAACATATAGCACTAACCTAGAGATCATCATAGCAGAGCAGGAGAGAAGATGTCTGATTACATATAAACCTTTTAAATGACACATACACATGTACTGTTTGCATTCAAAATGACTTCTCTGTTGTCACTGTTTGCTTCTGTCTCTGAACATCTATCTAGACCTTTACAGCCTGGAATAAAACAGCAAAACAAAAATAATCTTACCTTGTACTTCTGGGTAGAGAGACATGTAGAGCAGGCACCACAGTAATGTGTTGGAAGTAGTGTCTGTGCCTGCGATGAAAAGGTCACCAATGATAAAAAACAGGTAGTCTTCATTAAAACTGCTCTCCTTGTTGTTCTTTTCCTCCTCCGCGTGGATGAAGTACATATCAATGAAGTCCCTGGGATTTGCTGCATCCAGTGTATCCCTGTGCTGTGCAATTATTTTCTTTAGAAAAGCAGTAATATCTAATTCTGTTTTCCTAAGTTCCCGGAAAGGCCCAAAGGGAAGGTAGTACAGCCATGGGCAGATATTGACCAGGATCATATAGCTGTTCACGCTTAGCTCTAGCGCACGGGCCATGTTTTTCAGCATCGTCTTGAACTCAACATCTTCGTAGTTAAAACGCCTGCCAAAGGCCATGGAACAGATCACATTGGATACTGCGTTGCGAATGATTGGAAAGGGATTAAATGAATTATTTCCATGCTTCAGCATCTCCTCCTTTATAAACTTCAGCTCCTCAATGATTTTAGGCTCTAAGCTGTGTCTTCCCACTCCAAAATGACGCAGTGTTGAGAGGGAAAATTTCCTCTGTTGCTTCCAGACAGGGCCATAAGGTGCAAAAATAACACCTGGAAGAGAAAGGGAGAGTCTGAAACAAAAATTCTCTGTTTTCAAGAAGAAATAGTTACTACAACCCAAGAGCCAGAAGAGAGGGAAACAACACATGGCAAGTTTGTCCCAAGCACTGGGCTAGGAGCTAAAGGAAGAACACAAAGTTCTTTATAATAGCTTTGGGAAATCCTGTCCTTCCTTTTCCCAACCAGTGAAATGAATGGAACAGTCACACCAAGAGTTTTATTAGTCTTTGCAAGACAGTAATAGATGGAGAAAAGGTACTGTAGATGCTTTATTATAAATTATAACAATTTCATAGGAACGGTTACTGTAGGACATATCTTAACTATAGCCTTTCCTCCTCAACGTCCTGAGACATTAATTACTTCAGCAAGGCACAACAGAAGATATTAAAACACTTCCCCCTTCATTTTAAACAAACTTCTCAATACTTTTTGCATGTGTACATACTTCTATTACAAGCAATGTTTTTCTTTATTCTATAATCAGAATACAGGATAGGCATGCTGCAAACAAACTGGGAAGGTGAAGATGGATTCAGAGCCACCTGGCAAAAACCTGCTGGATTTCCATCTCAACACTTTTGATGCCTCCAGGCACATGCTCTGCATGATTGTGTCATTATGAAACACCACTTAAATTAACTCCCTTAGCTTCAATTATAAATATTGCTCACTTAGAAACAGAAACATCTCTTTTGTTGAATTAACAGACCACCCCAAAGATATCAGGGTAACAAAATACACAACCTTATATTTCTAAAGGCACTTCATAGTTAACCTGAGAAAACCTAAAATCATGAAAACACGGGCTAGTTGTGCTTTTGTTCTTTTAGTAAAGTGACATCACATCTGTTTTCTTCTGGAATGAAACAGTTACTTTATAAAAGCAACATCCATTATTCTGTCAACTGAAAATCTTAATGTTAAAATTAAAAGAAAGAAATGGCCATAAGAAATTAACAATAGAAAGATGCACCATGTTTCAATGCTTAGCATTACCTACATTTCTATTATTACATAATGCTCATAGCTCCTAATGCAAAAAGGAGAATAAACAAATAAAAAATCTATAGCTAGAAACAGAAATCCGTAGATCTGTAAACAACTACCCAGAAGGGCCTGCAATACCAATGGTATAAATAGTTCAGCATAACATAAAGCTGGTAATCTTTGTAGCCAGATATTCTGATTACATTATCTACTCATAGTAGTAACAACAGAAAGAAGAACACAAACACATGACCTGGTTTCAAAAACCCTAAACAAAATAAGCAGAACATTACGAAGAGTCAGAAGAAGCTGAGAATCAGCTGAACTTCATCTTCTCTGCATTAAGACATTCCTTAGGAAATCTATTCAAATGTCTACTCCCTGGCACTTTAAAAACAGAACCAACAACTTTGCAGATTCCCTTTCTCAAGTAATGTTTCCTGGTAGCACTGGTGTCCTCAAGTAGGTAGGGTAGGTGAAAAACCAGGCTTATTAGGGACTGCATTTAGTCAAGAACCAGCCTGGGTTTTCAAGGTTTGTGGCTGGGGCGTGGAAAAGAATGTGCATTTCTTGGAACAAAACAACATTATCACTATTTCCATCCCACAAGAAGTATCTCCAGAACAGACTACACATCCACAACCTCTTCCCCTTTCTGTCATTAGGAAAACTAGTTCTAGGATCCAAATACCTTCATAAAAGAAAACAGACCTACTGTCCTGAATGTAAAAATACTCTCCGAGCCACATGGGAAGGCCAACAGCAACCACAAACCTCCGTGCACGCAGACAGCCTCTCCAGCAATCCGCACTGGGCACAGCTGCATGGCACAATGTATTCTGAAGTCCCAAAACCCCAAACTACGGCAGAATACTAATAGTTGATTTGCAAATTGGGAAAGAATAACATAGGAGACAGATTAAGGAGGAAGATGAGCACTAAGTTAAAATAGAAAAGAAAGAAAAATGACAACTACTTCACTGCCAGGCAATAATAATCAAATAGTACTTCACTGTTTTCAAAGAAAATCTCTGCAGGACCTGAAAAGTCAATGTGCGCAGCACAGACAACTGTATTCTTAAAAAAAAAAACCCAAACCCACAACAACACATACCCAACAACAAACAAAACAACCGCCCTGAAGATAGTAGAATAAATTCTGAAGCAACATAACCCCAGAATAACCAGGCCTTCATGCTCATTAGAGAGGACTAATTTCTATGAACCGATAATGAGAACCTCTAAATACAACCAACAAAGCAGCAAACACACAGAAAAACAGAAAGTTGTTTGGTTTTTTTTATACATGAAAAAATTTTTATACATGAAAAAATTCAAATCCTTATGGGATCAACTTCTAGCAAAGGCTAACTCCCACTCCAAATTTCTCATTGCTTTAGCATTGCTGCAGTAGTGGGAACATCGACAAACACAGAATTCACAGCATTTAATAACATTTAACTTCTGTATTCTCAATGTCCGCATCTGAGTGTGCACTGGGCAGGACTATAAAGGCAGGTGACTACTCAAGCTCCATCTACTCCAGAGATTAAGTCTTTCCTACCTCTCACAGAGAAAACAAAAATGTTTTACTAAAACAAAAATACCAAAACCTACTTTTTCCCTCCAGTCTAGTATTTCTCTTTCTGCAGGTGTATGTGCAGAAGCCTTCAACTAAGAACTGACTTCTCCTTGAAGCTCTCAGTGCACTTCTCATCCAGCCAAGGGAGCCTCCCTTCTTTGCTACTCAGTTGTTACAAGTGCAGTGTTCGCTATTTCCGATTCCCCTACTTGCTCTCCCCAGGGAACAGTATTTTATGTGCATCTTACACACAATAGAGCCACACACAGCTGAGATAAGCCCTTCTTTCTTCCATAACTACCCTGAGCTGACCTGCTGGGTATAAGACAAAACTACAACAGAAAACATAGCTTAGAAGAAAATAACCCCAGAAGTTTAGACCAGGTAGTTTGTTTACAGAATGAAGATGTAGGAATTGAAATGGATACTTACTGACGCAAAACGCTCCAGCATTGTAGTACCCAAGTTGTGAGAAGTAGACCTGAAGTTACACAGTCATCCTGCTTTTATCTTTTCCTTTCCTAGTACATATGAATGCAACTGTCGCTGCCCTGAGCAGCAGTGAAGCCTCACCCACGAACTCCTGAAACTAAGCGGAGACTCTCAGATCAAAGATTAAAAGAGACCTACAGTTTGAGTGTTGTAACCTATCCACCTCCTCCATGAACTACACAAAAAAAAGAAATACTTGTTAGCCCAGAGCTCTTATGGACAATATCTGAAAACTGAGTTTAGAGATTTACTTGTACCTACACCATAAAAAAGAAACCCAAACCCACAAAGCTTTCAGAAAACACATACCGCTCACCTCTTACCCCAGCGGTTCTACAGCAACTGCCTTCCCAGCACCACACATGCAGCACCGCAGAGGTTCAGTTACCTCCTACATGCCACCACTAAACCAAGACAGCCCACTGAGAACAGCTGTGACTTCCAATAGCTTTGGGAGAACCTCCTTGCATTCTTGTGTGGGCCAGGCAGACCCACACTGCCCATATCCACTGACTTTTCCCTTTGTGTAGTCAAAACACATTACCCCTGCGGTTCATTCTACAATACTCACATCTGCAGCAATTCCACCTGCTGCGCCAGCTAACATAAGCGATACATAACAGCTACATACATTTTACGGACATCGGGCCAATCCTCATGTAACAGCCCTCGTGCCTGAGTGCAGCTATGGTGACATTCCAGATAAAACTAGATGTAAAGCAACCTAAAGTCCCTGTCACGCTGCAACGCAGGCAGGCACAGCCCCTGCACTTGGCCACAGCACATTCCAGACAACAGGCTCCTGACACTTACAACTCCCCTGGAGCATCCACCAGTGGAAACTGCTAACTGCCCTAGCTACTCTTGTGTCACCGTTTTCAAAAAGTCTAACAAAGAACTGTGTGCAGAAAACAAGAAACATAAAAAATTCACAGCTTTCAAGGAAAAAGAAATCCACCACTGATAAAGCCTGAACACACGGTTTTACAGCACTGCTAAAATTAATCTAATGTCTAATTGCTCTTCCCCTTTCCTCCCTTAGCCTTTGCTAAATGTACCGCACTAAATCACACATGGTAACAACTACGTACCAGTAAGATCTGTCCCAGACCAGTATCATTAATCATTTTTTTATCCTTTAAACTAATTACAACAATAGTATCTGATTGCTTTTTAATAAACACTACCTAGGTTCCTTGCTTGCCTATTATCTTTACTGGGGTAGTTTTGGTAGTGTAAAAAATTGAAGATAGAGAGTTTGAAGCACTTAATAGTATTTCCTTGCTCTCCGGGGGGGGGGGGGGGGGGGGGGGGGGGGCGGGCAATGATAAACAAGATTCAAAATACAGTTAGCACATTAACAAGCCTCCTAGGCTACACCTCCTAAACTGAAAAAGGAAAGGTAATATTCCACAAACACCAAGGTCTGTAAGGGACCTGAAGACTAAACATGAAGAAACTCCAACTGCGGTACTGCCACCATGTGTTTAACCTCTCTGTGCCCTTTTCTTGCAAAATCTAGTGAACTCTCCTTTGACCTATTGAAAGACACTCAAATATGCTCAGTAACTTTTGACAAGCTGAATAACGCACCTGCAAACATCCCAGCAAGGGCAGCCCACCCGCAGGCTGCAGTTGCCAGCCTCCGCAGGAGCCTGCACGCTGCCTCGGCAGGGGCTGGGGACACGCACAATTTCACGCCGCTACCAAAACGTTTTGCAGTCTTCTCTCCTGATACAGCTGGAATCAGAAATCAGCCGCTAGCTGACAGACTAGCTGCTCCTTAAAGCCCTGCTCAAACACCATTCCTTCCCGTCGACAGAAGCGAAGGGGCCAGGCATCTTGGTGGCCGTGCGGTGGCCTGTCGCCGCGCTGCCGGTGCGCAGGGATGCTGCCCGGTGCGCAGGGATGCTGCCCGCCCGCCTACCGCAGGGCGCGCTTCTCCCCGCGTGCCTTCTGTCACCGGCTGGGCCCGGGGCACGCAGGATGAGCAAAATGCGAGCAGATGGTCCAGCCTTGCAATTCCCAGCGCCTGCTTCCCAACGCCGGCACCGCAGCCACCGGCTCCCGCTCGATCCTCTCGCCCAGCATCGCCCCGGCAGCCCCGCACCCAGCCAGCCCCGCCAGGCCCGGCTGCCACCCCCCCCCCCCCCCCCCCCCCCCCGGGCGCTTACCCTTCTTGCGGGTGATCATGAGGACGATGGGGACGGAGGGCCGGTCGCTGAACACCTCCGCCTTCTGCACCAGCGCCTCCCGCACCGCCCCGAAGGTGTTGAGGACGATGAAGGGGCGGCTGCCCACGAAGAGCCGGAAGACGCTGCCGTACATCTTGGTGAGACCGGTGAGGAAAATGTGGGGGGAGAAGGCGGGGGACCCCCGGCCGCCTCCCCGCCCCTCCACCGCCCACCTCCTCAGCAGCGGCGGCGGCAGCAGGGCGAAGGCGAAGTTGCCCACCAGCGGCCAGGGCGCCGGGCCCGGCGGTAGCCCCGGCGGCGGCCACGGCCGGCGCAGCAGCCAGTAGCAGCCCAGCCAGCACAGGGCCGCCAGCAGCAGCTCGGTGGCGGTGGGGGCCCGCAGCAGCCACGTCCAAGCTCCCGCAGTCACCCCCATCCCCGCCGGCGGCGCCGCGCCCCGCCCTCGCCCCCTCCCGGCGCGTAGCGGTTTAAGATGGCGGGGGCGGGCGGGAGGCGAGGCCCGGCGGCACCCTGACCCCGTCCCCGCCGCGGTGTGGGCGGGCAGCGGCCCGCCCCGGGGCCGGGGCCACCTTGAGGTAAGCGGGAGGAAAAGCGGCCCGGGGCCCGGGGCTCTGCTCGCAGGCCGCTGGCGGCGTGGCACGGCGCCCCGCACCGCGCCGCCCGGTGACACGCCGAGCCCGTTCTTGCAGGGGGCGGGGCTGGGGGTGAGTAGGGGTTGGTTTTTTGGAGGTTTTTTGTTGTTGTTTTTTTTTTAGGGGGTGGGGTGGGGGTGTGTGTGTGGAGGGCTGAGCAAGTGTAAAAGTTTTCGTTAGATATCAGCACGTACACCCAGCTGGTACGGAAGCGAGTGCTCCTCACAGGGCTTACTTTCGAGTGCCCCTCACGCAAACAGCTGCTGTTCCCGGCGTGGGGAAGGGGAGGCGCAGGGTCCCTCTTCCCCTTTCCGAACACAGGAGCCATCACTTCCAGGGAGAAACTAACCTGGAACAAGGGCCCAGCTCTGGGTTCAGGAACTGCTTGGCAAATGCAGAAACTGCAGGGAGGCTCCTCGGAACTTTAGAGGAAAGATGGCTTAAAATTATTTGCATTAGGGAAGGATAGGAACTAAAAAAAAAAAAAAAAAACCAAAAAACCCCCCACACACAAACCACCAAACAAAACCCAAACAAACCAAAAAACCCCATCCCACCGCTAACTGGTTTTGAGGGTAACTTCCCCCTCCGCGAGAGATACACCTTAGGGCACTTCCTCCAGCTGATCAACAACCTCAAAATTAATCCCTCCACAAAGGGAATTAGGTGTTTTAAACTACTGCTGCACGGTCTTCCAAACCATGTGCAGCAGCATCGGCCGTTTCAGTAAGTGATCTTGATACTCCCTCAACAAGACAGAAAAGGCACTGTGGGCGAAACCAGAAGTACACCACCTTTAAAGTGACCACCAAATAAAAATGCAAAGAACAGGTTGTGCTTACCCATTAAAAAGATGTTAGGTGGTGGTGGTTTTTTTTTTTTTAAATAGTTGAACATTCAGTAAAGATACTGACAAATGGCTCTTCAAATACTGGCTGAACTATATTAGAAAGGTTTTATTGCAATTACACAGAAGTTACAGGAATTTTAGAAATACATAGAGCTTCAAATGGTGAAGGTCAGTTTTCTTCCAAGCAATTAAGGCAACTGGCTGCAATGTCTCTTTAATATAAACAAACAGCAAATGGATATTTTACTAGCCATGGATTAAAGTAGAAAAAACTAAGATCACAGATTTAAATTGGCAGAACAGAATGCAGCTTTTTTGTGACCATATCTGGCAAAAATGCAGTGGTTAATTACAACATACAACAATAAAAAATGCATCTATTAGAAAAGTACAGAAAAAAGTCAGCTGAAAATTTATCTGAACAAAAGACATTTTAAATCTGGGTCTCAAGGAGAGTTTAAGTTCTGCACTTAAGCTAAGCTATTCAGCACAGCTGAAACCCATTACTCTTTTTGCTTATTTTCTTTATAGAAGAGTCATCCAGCCTCACTCCCTTCTCAGTCTAGTTGAGAAGCAGCATTAGATAAAGAAATTCTCTCCTTGCCTCCACATGCAGTTGAAAGATTGGCTTTAAGTGGCACATGGCCAATTCTAGGTTGCCCAATGATTACATTTCACACTAATTTTGATAAAAATGAAACTACTTTCCCATTTTTAAGTGAGTGTGCTGATGAAATGTAAACTTTACTCTGCAGTATCATTAAATGGATGTTTCTACTTAAAAATAATGGGAGTTATTGCAACATTAGAGCCAGTCTTCCCAGTTGAAATTATAGAAATAACGTCTTCTTAAAGCATAAAATTAACAGCAAAACATCACCAAGCACTTTAATAATATTCTGTATACCCCATATAACTACATAACAAGTTTTAGCACTATAATGCTTCGTTGGAAATCATTGCCTCCTCTGTTCTAGTATGAGTATAATAATAAAACCCCAACATAACATTTAAACCTGCACTTAAGGAAAACCCATTCCTGAAACTATTTTGCTCTAAATTATGTAATCAAAGCATTTTGTGACTCTAAATATGACAAAACCTCCATGTAACAAGCAAACACGCAGAGTGAAGACTCATTAAAACAAGTGTTAAAAAATATAGTTCAAGTTAACTCATTTTTCTTTAAAGATAACCAAGTTACAGAATTAAGGCCCAAGCAGAAACATTGGAAATTTAATTAACACAGTAAACTCTCAAAAGCAATAATATTAATTTCTCAAACTTTATCTTAATCTTTGAATCCTATCAACACTTAACAACTATTGACCAGTTATTTTATGTAGTTAGCACCCCTTCTCTTCAAGTGTGGGCTGTGTTTTATATATGCTTTATTTAGGTTTGCAGGCAACTTCGGGATTTTTATTTTCACAGGCACTTTATTCAGAAAAGATATTATCTTTATCAAGAGAATACTGAAAATATTTGAAACTTCTGAGTTAGACTAGTGCACTGACAAACATCTTACCTGTAACTCACAGCAGATGCTAATGCTAAAAATCCACTCACGTCACAAGTGCATGTCACGTGCTTACAAAGGTTTTGTTTTTGCAGGGCACTTAAGCATACAGCCATTTACCTGTTTTTGTAAATATTGCCTTTTTTTGTAAATTAAAACACAACCCTTTTTCTCTGAAGCATCTAGTAATTAAGATAGGAAAGCTGTATTTCAGTGTGAGTTAGAACTGTCATGGATGAAAGAGCCGTGAAAGGTAGAACAGTCAAGTGTCCTACTATTAAAGCAAGTGCTGAGACAAGCAGCAAAACACAATAGACTACTGTTACTAGACTATCCGTCTTCACTCAACAAAAAAACCACAGCCAGCCCTGCTTTTATTCTAGATGGTCGGTTTGTTTCTGCTCTAAGTTACTGTAGACCTGTAATATTCTTTGCACAGACACAGAAGTTCCATAAAATAGATCTCAGAGAAGCCTGTTTATTTCCTGAAGTACTAGCAACTGATTCAAGAGAACTTACTCCAGTATATGAAAGATAGCAGTTTAGTGACCAAAACTTCAGGTTGCAGCTACTTTAGAGCACAGAAGTGTGCCACAGTGTTATCCAGACTGTACTCCCTCCTACACTCACCAGTGTGTACCTGGACACGGCACTCTGCACGTTCACGTGTCTGTAGCAATACTTATGTCAGGGTTGACTATAGTAGCATTTCCAAATGTCTTAACAGACAGATGCTTTTACAACTGCAAGTTGAGAAGGGGCCTTTAACAAGAACTAAAGGCTTCGTATTCTCTATGGAGAGAAAGCATAGATACTGCTGCCCAAAGATGCTTCCTGAAGAGCTCTGGAAGTGCATTGCTATTATATGCAACATTGAATAATAACCTGGGGACCAAAGACACAAGTTAGTTTTTCGTCTGAAGAGAAAGTTGCCTGTGAAGCTTTACAACCAAGTTAGAAAATTACTTTGCTGTTCCAAAGTCTAAACAAATCCTAGTTTAAGGCTCTTTCATGTATTTTTATGATGTCCTACTATGAATTGCCTTGATAATTTTGTCAGGTTTCACTTCTGTTCTTCAGATATGTTTATGTGGTCACGTTCCTTCACGAGCTAGTTTTTCAGAAGTTTTAGCAAAAGATGGATCTACATAATCAGTGTTCTCATACAGCTTTGTCGATTTCACATCCTGTCTCCAAGGCTTCAATGATGATGAAGCCAGGTATTTTTTTTCTTTCTTTTTTATTAGCCTTAATCCTACCCAGTACAATTCTTGTGTGTTAGTTTCAGAAGATTAGCTACCCTAAGCATGTATGAAAATTTAATCCTAGACCCATACACATTCCTAACAATTTCCTGCATTAAAAATACTAACTATAATATTTTTCAGTTTTTACATAAAACAAAAATAAAAAGGGTCATTTATATAAAAAGCATTTGGAACAGGTTTAAAATGTAGAGAAAATTTGCTTTATTGAGAAGATGTCACAACAGCTTTCCTTAGTGGTTCAATGGGTAAGAAGGGATTATCAGCTCCTGATAGTTTTTAAGAGTTCATTAGCACCATAAGGGACAGAGGTTTTTGATTTTTAAAGATGTGTGTGGTCACGTAAGTAGTACAAAGTATTTAATTTGTTAGTAGACAGGCTGACCATAAAAAGTTTCAAGTTGTATGTGCTGAGTAAACCACACAGGACAATTTCTTTAACATGTTTTTACCAAATTCATGGTCAACAGTGCAAGTGATCATGACAGATAGCACCTTTGGAGAGAAAAGCTACAAGATGCTCACATTATTGCTTTTTTTAAAGTACAGCTAGTGCAATAGCTTTTTTTTTTTTTTAAACACAGTGAACATAGACAACATCTTACAAATCAGAATTCTTGTATCATCTCATAGTGTACAGCAAACCACAACACTCAGTTGTCTCCACTTAACCAAAATTGCTGACATGCTACAAAAAGTGTCATCCTGAAAGTTTCGCAACATAAAAGCTAACTCTTGCTAATTATGAGCAATTTATGTAAAAGTGAGGCCCAATTTGCAAACATTACTAGAAACTAGAAAACAGTACAAAATGTGTTTAAGTAGTAACACTTGTAGCGTTATGCTTTACAGCATTTGCAGAACTGGACCCTAAAGGCATATATTAGCTCTTTATCATGCAAGCATTACAGCATTCCTACATTACCATTTAGAGTTCCTCAGCAGCTAACACTTTTTCTTGCCTAGTTTTTCCCAGGTTGGATATGTAGCTCCAATTAATGTACAGAGCTACAGATTCAACCTAGGAGAAATCACACAAGAAAAGCTGTCAGCCAGTGAGGATGAAACCACATTGCAGTTAAAAGCAACTGCGCCTGTACTGTTTTTTTACAGAAACCTTTAGAGTTCTCAAAATCACATGGAAAGGAGAACCACAGCCATCAAACCATTATTTCCTCATTTACTTTCAGGTTCCTCGGTGTGACCCTGACTTCATAAAACTGCCAGAATTGTATCTTTTTTACACCTCACACATGCTTTCCTGAATCAGGAAGATAAACACAAACAAATGTTCTAAACATTTAAAGAGCAAGAATTGATTCCTGAGATAAGAAGTATGCACTTAGAATGTTAGGTTTTGTACTTGAAAATAATTTCAAGTTTCAAATTGTGCAAAGATATGTCTGATGAGAATGCGTTCTAGCTTTAGTGTTAGTTTTGGAGCCTTCTGAAATGTAAATCCTACTCTTCCGTATTGAGCCATTTAGAAAAGGCAGTTAATAGAAGCAGATTAAGTAAGACAGGAGCCCAAAGCAGCCTAGGCTAAGTGTAAAAGCAGCATTCTAAGTGGCAACAAACTATGAAAAAAGTGGAATGCAAACCCAATTTTTACAGAAGTAACAAAGCACTGATAATAAGTTACTCAAAATGAAAGAGAAGCTGGAGTTTAGCAATATTGTTTAAGGTCCATATACAAACAACTCACTGGTGGAGGTAAAAGCAAGCAGGCAGATACTGATACTCTTTATATTCTCAGTAGTCCTACCATCTCTAATTAAAAATAAATAATAATTTCAAAAGGAAAACAGACCCACTCATTTTAGATGCAACTCACATGCTTGAAGTACCACCAGATTATATACTCCATTGAATTAGAATACTGCTGTCTGACTGGTTTTACAGTGGTCTGCATTTTAAGCCACTTTCTTAATTTTCTGGTTTTGGAAGTGATCTTCACTGCACTTCTTAGCTATTGCCACCTTTGGTACTGTGCTTTCAGTCTGAAAGGAGCTCAAAAGGACAAGTGAAGATGGCTCACAGCCTGCTATGTAAGTACAACCTAGTTTATCTTCCCAGAGAAGCCTCTGTGTACTGCATCCAACATTGTGTATGCCAGAGAACCTCTCTGCACACACGTGCGTGCATGGTGCCTGGGTCCCCCAGCTGATCAAGATGCTTTTACTTCAGACTACTTTCTGACCAGCTTTTCTTTTAATTAAAAAAAACCAAACAGCAAAAGTCACCTCCAAACTTTTCAAAGTTATTTGATGAAAATTAATCTGAACTGGCACAAAGGATATTCTTCTGTAATAAGTCTTTAGAGTTTCACAAATGCTGACCTCCTAAAGACCTTACTTTGCAGAGGGCTAACACAAAAGCTGGAATTAATATTATATAGATATAGCTTGAAAGAAGAGTATTTCTGCTAGAAGAAACCCATGCATAGAGGCTTTAGGCACTGTAGTAAATGGAAAAAATGTAGATCCATTGTAATTTACCAGAACTAAAAACAGTTATGACTAACCATACTGCAAGTAAGGAACAAAACCACTCGCTCATCTAGGGGAAGGACTGGGCCAACCGATACAGAATCATTTGAAAAAGAATGAACACTAAATATAATAGTGTAATACAGCATCTTTTTTCCACTGTGGTATGTAAAAGACTACCTGTAGAATGTAGCGGATAGAATTTCAATTCAAAAATTCAAACAACTACTTCCAGCAAGACTGGTTTGCCCTCTCCTCCTACCTGGGTTGTTTCTTTAACTTAAAGGGCAGCCCACAGCAAAGAGCCACAGAAAACAAACTTCTTATAGTATTTACTAAACTCCAGGTCCTTAGGAATTAAAATATTTGTCAAAAACAAGTCAAATCTTCCTGATTTTAAGCGCTAATTTTCACCAGGAGAGAAAGAATCCTCAACACCAGTATTTTAGATACACACTAGAGACCACACAATATCATTACTTTACCTTAAAACATCATTCAGGTATTTAAGTGTTTGTTAGGAAAGATTATCTGCCAAAATAAAAGATGAGTTCAGAACCAGCACTTTTTCCTACAGTATTTAAATTGCCTCTACCTATCCTGAATTTTTTATGTGCATCTTTCTGGGTTAAGATGTAATCAAGTGGTTCAATTCATAGAAACGTGAGCCAGCTAGAAAAAACACATCGTTCTTGTTTTAGAAGCTGTTAGTGACAGCCTGGAGGAACAGCTTATGAAGATTGCTAATCATATTAAAATATTTTACAATCTCCAAGCATCTCTCACTACGTTGACTTTTATTTTTATATTGTAGGTTATGGACAAGAACTAGCACAGTCCATAGCACAGACACACCGGTACTGTAGAATTAAGTGCTTATTACTGCCTGTTTCCTTATAGGATTTGCAGCGCTATTACACATAAACAATTTAATTCTACATTACTCAGAAGTTAGGTGTAGTTTTAGCTCAGTTCCGTGTAAAAAGCAATATATGATCACCATCTACTTAAATGTTTTTTTCTTCCTTCCTTTTTCTTGTCAATACTAGAATAAAAGCCTGTCTTCATTCTCAGTTTCTCAGCACGATTTTTTTTTTTGGACACTGGGAAGCACCACAGAGTAGCATATGAAGGGTAACTTATAAGCAAAGTTACTTTAGTGGCACACTAGGATATTTTTCTTGTGTGCACTTCAGCAGCAACACTTATTTGAAAGTTATCCAACAGCAGTATTTTTGAGTAACTTTTTTTTAATAACTGAATTAAAGACATCTATACCAGGCATTGTAAAATCAAACATTTACATTCAGAAGTGTTCAATCCTACAGTATCACTCTAATTTTGTGCGTCTATAGAAGACTTCTAGGTGATGCCAAAACACATACTTGTCAAAAATATCAAGATGATTTTAAAATCTGCCAGTTAAGAACTATTTCAGTACATCTGATAAAGATTCATTGGACACAACCTTAAAACAGTATTTTTTTAAAGTTAAAAAAAAACAACATGGGAAAGTTCATTTAAATGGGAAGAATTCACCTTGCACTGCAGTTAATGGATCTGGCCTCTAGAAATGGAAATCATACTTCATATCTACTGAAGTGAGAAAAAGGTTTTGTGTTAGTACCAGACAACTATGGATGAATCGTCTAGCCAGATACTAACAATAAGAGAAAGCCAAAGTTTGAACAGATTCTGATTTAAGATACAGATAAGTAGATTTTTCAATAATCTAAGAAAATTATCTCTTAAAATACTTCCCAGTTCTGTGTCTGAGCTTTATTTATTATGTGAAGATAGTGTATCTTAACATATAGTCTTAACTTTATTTTTCTTCCTTCTCTCCTCCCCCATTCTTTTAAAGGGGGGAAGCAAATCCAGTACCAGAGTTCATAGTGATGTTACTGCCCCACTTCTAGTTATCTTTCCAAGAAAACAGCAAGTAAGAACGATTAACGTTTAGTACCATTTATGTCCACATGGGAGTGCTGAGCACATACCATAAAGTCAGTTCACAGTGGTTTCAAGTGTATGTTAATCATTTCTGGCATTGGAATGAAGCATCTGTAGCATGACTACATAGCAGAACATTTCTTTAAATGTTCAAGTTAACCTTTTAAAACCAGGTTTAAATTTAGGAAAGGCATTTAAGAAAGCTTGTTTCATAAATGCAAAGCACCCAACAGCATCTAAGCCATACTGATACACTAGCTGTGCAAGTGTAGTGCCTTATATATATATTTTTTTTTTTAAGTGTCTGGGAAGTTCAACATATAAATGCTTTTCAGTATAAATAAAATGCTCTTTCTCTCTACTAACAGTAAAAGTGCAGCTCATATGACATCTGTAAGAAAGATTGTTATTGTAATTCTAGGAAAAGTAATTGTAGCGGCATACTGCAAAACATTGGGCATATACAGCCCAAATAAGCCTGGACTCAGTAGGCTTGTTCAGTACATTAAAGTGAAGTCTGAGTTCCTCCTGTTCTTTTACCCACTGCAATCCTTTTTCCTTAGGGTGAAGCCAGGTTTTCAGCTTCGTAGTGTTTATATACAGTGATCACTACATTCTTAAAATTAATAATTTTATGTACCAGCTGTGGTTTGTATTGGATAAACTACTATAGCAGTAAGCACTAGCATATACCATTGCTTACCCCATTTCATCATCTTACTTATAGGCCTAAAGAGTCTTCAAATACATCTATAGCATCCAAGTTTGCAAAAGCAATGTAAACCTGTTGGAAGTTGACAAGTAGGATTTTTCTGCTAATCAAATACACACACCCTTTTGAGGGCTTTGATAAAATGGAGAAAATTTAAATACTTAAGGTAAGGCTGAGCCAGAACAGGAATTTTTTAAGCTAGGTATTTTGAGCTAGGGCTGCCATTTAAACTTTCCTTTTATATTACAATAGTTTCTATCAAATTCAGCAGTAGAATGAAAGCTCATATTGCCCAACAAGAGCATAATCTCTACTTGCTTCTATTTTATCACTTATTTTTTTCCTTCCAGAAACAGGAATAAGTAAAAACACCAAACAGCTCATCCTGCATGAAGAAGTTCTCCTTTGCAGATACATTACAGAAATCCCACTGAGACTCAGTGGTGATTATGCAGACAATTAGCTATCTAAACTATCAAAGTATTTATTATTCAGCCACCAGATGCAAACCACTGTTTAAGCTCCTTACTGGAACACTTTTCATCATCATATTTTCAAGGCATGGTTATCACTAGTGAAATGCATTCACGATTTCTAAAAGATGGTATTGTAATAAGCGGCTTAACATTACGATATTTAAGGTATCACAAATCTTAGAATTCAACTTCAAAAAATTATGCTCTATGAAGTAATATTGATATAACAAGTATCTTGGGAGATTTACAGACTGACATTGAACAGATTTATTTATATGATACAGAAAAAGGACTTTCACATAAGTGTTTTGATACTGGCTTTTTAGCTGCTCAAGGTCTGCCAGGAGCAAGCAAATGAAAATACAGGTATGCTCACACACACACAACTTATAGGGGCATGTTATAAGATTTAAGAAGTGTAATTAAAATAACAAAACCAAACACCAGAATTTTTTTCTTAGCTAAGTTTTACCAAGGATGTATTGTAAAGAACATTGTTTATTGTATTACTTTGATAATGCACAAAAATATTTGAAATGCACATCAATAATATTTTCATGTACAACTCATAGCAACTGATCCCCTTAACTGAAAAAAAAAATCCTATTTGAATACTCTCTATTGCATTTTATAACTACAACTGGGCTTTTTAAAAACAAGTTATTAAATTATGTTCACACTTGTCACTCGGTTCAAGACATTCTTAAAATAAGCAGCATTTCCTTTATATTAGTATCACCTCAACACTTAATGCAGTTTTATCTTTTCTATCAAGTTTTACTGAAGATTTGAAAATAAAATTCAGTTAACTGCAGAACTTAACACAGAGCATAAAGGGTTAAACATGGTATGCTAAACAAAACAATAAAAAAACATCAGAACCAGGTAGCTGTTAATTTGTGGGTTTGTTACATGTTTATGCCATGGTAGTTTCCCACATGCCCAGCCAGCTTGCTGAAATAGGTATTTTAGTTGGACTGAAACCCTAGGAAAAAAAAGAATCCACATGTGACTCCTACCACACTGTCATTTAATATGAAATGGTTTTAGGTAATTAAAGAAATGCTACTGTTGAAGGTATTCACCTTGGCACTTTTTTTTTTAAGTCACAGAAATGCATGCCAACAAGTAAAAAAGAAATTCAATGCAGAAGTATGGCTCCCAAGCAAACTTGCTATACATAGCTTCAGCAAGAGATAGCTACTAAAATTAAAAAGTTTTAAATATAGCCCCATTTTGGACCTGGCCTTGCATTCCTCAAGCAGGTGAGATCTGTAGGACTTTTGCCTGAATTAAGAACCATATGATCACTCTTTCCAGTAAGCAGTTTTAATGTGTTCAACTACACAACAGTGTGTGCTTTGTGTGTATATGCATGTACATACACTGATAGGCACTGTATAGCTATATGCACAAGGCCAAGAAGACTTAGACTTTGAAACTGTGTCCTTTTTTAAAAATAAAGTTTTAGGCTCCTTGAGCTCTTATGTTAGCAGCTAGTCCTAATTTGCAAAGTCATCAGGTAGCACAACAGTTTAAATATAAAATTACTAATAAAAATGTAAAAATTGGTATATCATAGAATATATGGGAGATAATGGTGGTGTAGTATTTTAGGGTCTTAAGATATTCATACCCACAGAGTGTAAAAAAGTCAAGACTCTCTTCCAGCTGTAGCAGTCACGCAAAGGCCTTACCTTCATTAGCAAGAATAATGTAACAAACCACTTCCCGTAAGTGTTTTGGTTGGTTTTTTTTTTTTATATATATACCTCAATATGCCAATATCATGCCTTTACATTTTAGCATGGTTTTGCCCTTACGCACTCAAGAACTCTGAAGATGAGATTTTTGGGTGCTTCTGTGGATGAGTGATAATTACTAATGAAAGTGTTAATGTGGTCTTTGGCACCTCTATCTCATTAGTAAAGCAAAGTCCTGCTCCATTTTCTTCAATAAAAAAATCCCATCTGTGGTGCATTCTGTTAGCACTGAAGAGTAGAATATGTCTGTACAGCCTGATGATAGGAAAACATATGAAATGGCAATATGTGTGCCTACAATTGTCTTTCCAATCAATTGCACAGAAGCTTGGTCCACTTCTTCAGTTACAGTGTAGTCCTCTTAAGAGCTTTGGTTACAGCATTAATGTTTTGGTAAAAAAAAAAAACCAGAGCAGATGCTTTCCTTCTTCAGGTAGATTTTTCATTGTCCTCTCCTGTCTTCTGAACCCGTGAATACTTCTTGCATGAAGATTTGAAGCAGCTGGGAGGCCAAGATATTGGCCAGGAAAAGCTGCAAGGAACAGAGCCTTGCACATTCTTCTCAAAGAAATAAAATATTGGATACCACCATGCTCGAGAGAGAAAATTTGTCTGCGAAGAGACCTTTAAAGTCTGTATTGGCGCAAGCAGGTAAAGAGGAAAAGGAAACAGACAATCAGTTTCAAGCATTATAGTCAATTACATTGAGTCAAGACAACTAGAAAAATGCAATGTATTTGCATGCACTTCTGCAAAGAGGAGATGCATTTAGTCTGGTAAAAACCCAGAGTTCTGAGGTAGCATATACCTCATAGTCCAAATGTATACTACAAACTAAGCATCTAAGCATCTTTAACACAGAGGGATCCTTTATTGCTGTACAGTTTAGCAAGACTGTGCACTCAAGTCTTTCTGAACACGAGTCCTTTCAGGCATATCGTATTCCATTGATGACTAGTAGTTGAAAAAGAGATTAAAATTGCTTGAGCACCATTATCCTGCTTGAAAGTATTCTTGAAACAACTGCAGCAGGTACCTTCTGAACAATATACTTTTAGTGACATTTACAGAAGAACTGTTACTAGAATTTTATGATGGTCTAGGTAGTTTAGGTTGGTCAGAAATTTTATTATTGAACTACTGTTTGATCATAAGCTCAGACAAACAAATTCTATATATTAACTACAGCAATTTCATTTCAAAAACTTTAAGCCAAAATATCAGGAATTTCAAAGTTATAGCTTTATAAAAAAAGATTTGAAATAACTTCATAACAGGCACAGATCAAAAAAGAACATCTTAGCCATTAAATATTTATTTAAACCACTGTGAAGTGAAACTCTTTGCCCAATTTGTTTAAACTTCAATATGGAACCTCTATTTTTATTTCAAAATTAAGAACTAATTTTGAGCAGTATTACAAGCGGAAGCTATACATAAATTCTAAAGGTATTTGCCACTCACCTTTTCATTAGCCATTGAGTGATACCACCAGAAAAGCCGTGTAGTGATATAGTAAGCAATGATGACATCTACAGTATAGTGTTCATGAGCAACAAGGATACAAATTATGCCAGCAGCACTCATTAGCCAGCAGATTAAGTGATACCACCAGAAATGACGTGGTGAATCTGTGAAATGGAGACATGGGGGGAGGGGGGGAACACAAAGCCATACACGTTATCAGAGCAATCCACAAAGGGAAGGGGACAAGATAAAAGAAAGGCTACAAATTTTGAAATAACTCATTTATACCACACTGATACAAGAACCCTGTTTTGGCACAGAACACAAGACTAAAGAATTATGCAAACTCACTGAGGTGTCCCATGGTAGCAGGACTGGAACTAGATCATTTTTAAAGGTCTCTTCCAATTCAAACCATTCTGTGTTTCTGTGTTCTTACTTTGTAAGATGAACACAAAATGAGCTTTCAGTTAGAAACAGGCAGCACTGTCTCTCATTTTCAAGTCAAATTAAGTAAGTTTTCCAGTTAAATCACTTCTAGGGTATGGGGTACAGGGGAAGAGACAGAACTGAGGCAAGATGCACACTGATTATTTTACTCTGGCATATTTAATATCTGTTCTTTTTATGGTCTCTGCTCTAGTAAACTTACGCTCAAGTCAAATGTCTAGATTTTATCTAACCTGAGCAGAGATCACAGATTAAACAGGAAAAGACACTTTTTAAAATTTCTAGTTAATTACTTCATGAAACCTCTGTTCTGTGAAACAATACGCTGTATGGGGAAGTACAGGATGTGAATTTATACCCTTTAATTACAGATTAACAAATGGGAGTGAAGCTATTCTTCAAAATGCACTTGAGCCATTTTAGTGGAAGTCTCCCTGCCCTTCTTTCTCCATTGAAAAGCGCCTTGGGTGTCACAATGACCATTCATAACTTCTGACAGGCTAATGGGCTCCGTTTCACTCGCAGCGGGACATTTTTGGCACACACTGCATTGTGGGGTAATGGTCAGCCTTTACTTTCACACAATAACAGCAGAAAAGTTACTGATCTCAACAAGCCTACCCAGTAGTAGTCTGAGAAGCCTGTGCAAAATAGTTCCTGTAGGACAACTAAGATTTTGGTGGAAGTGTCAAAACAGTAAATTCTTTTAACACTCCCCAAAACATTGCAGATAAACCTGTTATCTCCTTATGAAAAAGAAAATAAATAAAAAGGAGCCAAGTCGTCTCAAGAAGCTGGTGAAAACAGCCCCAAGCAAGACAGATATACCAAGTCTAAAAATGTAAATAACTATTCTGGACAAAAAAAACTGGAGTGGGGGAGAATAAGCAAAGCAGCAGCAAAAGATGAAAGGAAGAGAAGAACAGAGCAAAAATAAAATAAACCATTAAACCAGAGACAATGAAAACCTCAGAATGCATCTTGTACTGAAGACATGTCATGAAGAGAAAGGAATACCATAAGCAACCTCTAATTCAGCGCAATTATAGGGCTTAAGCCCTTGCTCAGGTAACATTTTGCTAATTATATGGGAGGCAGAAAAAGGGAAACTATGCATCTCTTGTAGAACACAATTCTACTAAAACAGATGCTTAATTAGGTAGCAGTCAAAAGGCTTTTTACAAGAATTTGTATGACAACTCCTCCAACGCCTTATAATAAAACAACGAACTATACTAGACCCAAAAATGCTGGGTTATCTACATCTCTTCTTATACTAAAGATATTCAAGAGTATGTGACCAGCATGAAGCTGCAATAACACACAACACGAGGCAAATGGCAAATCTATTTTTAGGCTATTTTCCTAACACAGTTCTGGTAATTGTGATGAGTTACACATGCCATTCCCCCTGTAACATTCACTTTACAAGACACCTAGGCCTAAGAATCAGCAGACTACAATCAACATCTCAAATCACCGAAGATTGTCTCACATCTGCAGATTTCAAGTTTGTCTTATTAAACAGGTATATTTATATAGCCCTTTCTAAGGCAGAACGTAGCGCTGCAACACTTCCTTCCCTCTATGTTTTAATAAAGAGGAATGCATTCAACTAATGCTGACTAGTCTTATTTTTCTTTCAGTGAGAATTACACATTCCCATGAGCCAAGCCAGCATTTGCATAGTTTGGGATACAACGGTAGGAGAGAATATTCCAATTCCAAACATGTGAACTGGAAAGGGAACTCCCTACTACACATTCATGAGCAGCCAAGTTCCCAGGGTAGAAGCACTGCTTACCATACATCAAATTTAGAAGCTGGCGCTATTCTCCAAAGCCTCCATCGATGCTGTCTGTGCAGCATAGATTGCTATGGGGCATGGGGGGAAAAGCTATGTAAAGCAAGGGGGAAACCATAACCTCAACTATATCTTCTGCATGCCTGCCAAATTCTTATCAACTCCAAGAGGCACAAGTAGGAAACTAGCAGAAGACATCCAAGGAACATGAATCAACTTTTCATTGTTTGCAGTAACTAATGTACAGCCAACCAACCACTGCTTCTGGGTGGATTATAGTTGTGCAATGGTGCTGTCCTAAAGCCATAAAAATTCCTTTAAAAATCTAGGGTATATCAGCCACCTTGTACAAAGCTAATTTGCATAGTTAACTACAGTATGTTTTACCCAAAATCTGAGTAGCCTATCAATAAATAAGTAAAAGCTAGCTTGCTTCAATTAACCAGTAAGCACTTTATATAAAGATACATGATACAAGATATATAAAGATATATAAAGATAACATGTCTAGTAACATCTGGCCCTTAATTAAAGCCCACACCACTTCTTCTAACCCCACGTCCCATTTTCGCTCAAACAAACGATTATAATATTTCAAACCTGCAAACTGTGTATGACTGACTAGTAACTTTTGGAGGGCAGTAGTTTTACATTCACTTCTATCATGTGTTTTCCCAGTACAACAAATCTGAACAAGAAATGTGCAATGAAATACTATCACTTACACTCTTTGATGAACAGGTAGATCAGTGTTAGTACCACAGTGTGACCACTAAACAGGAAGTCTCCGCACAGGATGTGTGATCCTGTTATGGATAGACCACCACCAGAAATCAGTCGCAGGATCCTCTGAACCTTTGCCTGAGAATCTCCGTTCAACTATAAACACCAGAAAAAAAAAAAGTACAAAAAAAGCTTAAGCAGCACCATAAGTTACTTGAGTAAACTTCTTGCCCAAACATAAGTAAAGTCAGGGAGACAAGAAAAGGACACAAGTTGTCTTCATTTTCTTTGGCTTTTTTCACATATTCTTAAACAAATAAGCATGCGTATCAAAGTTGACAGGTGCTAAAGATCACCTTGATAACACTAGCATTCTGTCTGTGTTTTCCCAGGCTATTTTAAAATATGCATTGTATGAGAACAAACTGCAGAATATACTGGAAAAGTAAACATTCAGAATTTATAAGGTCAGGTATCTCACGATAGCAATTGACAGAACGGGTAAGACCCATCCAAAACTGGTTGCAATACAATACAGCCTTATGTACAGCTTCTATTATTCTGTTCAGACCTGAACAATGTTTTTACGGGGTAAGAACCTCAAACTTGCTTAATTTTAAGGTTTGGTTACAAATTCAGCCAGGACTTACTCAGTTTTAGAGGCATTTTTTTTTTTTAAACATGCATTAAGATCAGCTTTTGAGTGTTTGCCTACTATCTAGGAGAAATCAGTTTCACATCGCTGTTTAAAGATTAACTCTGGAAAAACAAACAAGATAAAGGGATAACTGAGTTTTCCATAATCAGAAAAATACTCATAGGACAGAAACTGTCCAGAAGAGCTATCAATTTTCTCCAGAGTTCAAGTAATTCATCCTGTTTTAACGCTAGCAAAATGCTCTTTCAGTATTTAAGTTTTCCTTTGCTTACCTTTTCCCACTCCTTGATACAGTCTACTACACACAAATTCCTCAAGCTACTAGAACAAAACAGTTAAGTCTTTACAACAGTCGTATGTAAATGAAGCTTTTTCAAATTGATACCGGTTCATAAGTAGTTTATCCATTATGTTCCTAAGTTGCCTCAATGTGAAAGAATAATTCTGAACAAACATTAAGCTGTACCTCAAGACCAATGAGGTCCTAGCCACAAAGTGACAAATTTATCCCTCAAGTAAATTGGCAATATTTTTAGGCTTCAAAATGCTTATCTTCTCAGCGCACAACCAATTGTTTCTTACTTTCAAGTGCACTGTTCCTTCAGTACAGCCAACACAATACAATGCTGTTCCAAGGCAAATACATGTCTACAACTTTTTATTAGTAACCAGAAGTGGCAGTAACCAAACTCCTTTGTGTCACTAGGTAAGTTGTCACAATATTTTTAAAATATTCTTGTAGAAATATTAGCATGTACATGTTCCTACATGTATCAGCTCATTTAAATAGCTGGACTTGTTTTAGTCACATTTATATACCTTTTGCAGGTTGGAAGCAGAGACAGGCAGCTGACTACATGTATTACAATAGCTCTTGACAAAACAGTGTGAGAAAGAGGACAAAGCATGTGATAACACTGTGGTTTTTTTAAAAAAAATATTGCAACACAAACTTGCTTATCAGCCTATGAATTACAATACTGGCCTTAGATATCCCACCATGTAAAAAAACAAAACATGGCTGCAGGCTTACAGCGATCAGCTTGAGCCTTAGAAGCAAGTTTACCAATTTGGTAGCAGCACTATTTCAAAACAGGTATCTTCCTTGAAAGCACCTTAACTGCAGCAACAACTTGAGGCCCTTTCTATATGCCACAAATTTTGGTTTATCACAACCTATGTTTCTGAAGACATCAGCTGAAAGTAATTTGTGTTATTTAACCCCATCTAGAACATTATGTTCTATTTGCTCTAATGAGCCATAAGGACTCAGGCAAGAATTAGGGAGCAAAAGCTCTTACCTTTGGTGCACACTGAAAATGCATTCCAGGCACAGGTAAGGTGGTAACATACATGGTAATACAGCGGTACAGATACAAAGTTCCTATTATAAAAAAGAACCTGCGTCCCACTATTGATCTGAAAGTAAGGGAAGAGGGGGAAAAGATTCAGTACAGAGTTCACATGCAGGATACACATAACAGTTATGGAGCTCTAGCTTTATTAGATAGGCAAATCCCTAGAATTAAAGAGCAGCTCCCCACCGCCCACTTCTTCACCACACACTTCTCTAAATCAAACAGCAAAAAGGCTTTCAAGTTTTAGTCTTGCTCGCTCATTAATAGTACATAACTACCACAAAGCTCCCATCAATTTAGTGTGGCCTCAGTTGAGTAGCCAGTTTGAATCAGTGAGCTTCTCTTTTCAGTCCCATATTATAACCATGTACTTGAGCCAAATATATCTAGTTTAAGCAAAGGAAGACAAAGGAAATAGCTTCTAGTCTAGCTACAGAGGACAAGAGGTTCTTTCTCAAATCTGGATGAGATTTTTCACATCATCATGACTTCCCCTCTTTAAACACAGTCATATCTGTGAATACACTTGGAAAAGCCCAATCCCAGATTAAAGTTCACTAGTACAATGTAGGTGTCAAGTTCAGATGTAAAAAACATCATTCAATAATCAGGAGAAACCAGTGTTTCTGTATCCACCATGGACACTGGAGCATTTTCTAAACAATAATTTGTCATTTTACTGCCAGCCCTAATTCTACAATGGTAGAACCTGCAGCAATATAAGATTTCTTCTACTCTAAGTGAATAATTGAAATCCACATTCTGAAAACATACAGCAGAGGGAAAAATATAGCTACTTACTTATATCTAAGAAACAACCACTGGAATATCCATAATCCAAGTAGTATTATTCCATTTATTTCTGATACAGAAAAAGCCCATTTCACACGATCAATGTAATCAAAAAATTTGTCAGGCAAGGGAGGGCTTAGCTCCTTTGGAGGTACTCTCTCATGGACCACAGTGATCATCACAGTTGTGAGAATCAAATTGAAGAGAGCATAGACAAAGGCAATGCCTGTTTTCCACCATTCCAGAGGAAATTTGTTCCTAGATTCAGCAGGCATAGCAATCTGGATGTAATCCGGATACTTCTTTGTTGTTTTTCGCAAGCCATTAGACAAGCCCTTTGGTTTGCTAGTGCCATTTTTGTTCTCTTCACTGACTGAGAGAGTAGGTCGTGAGTAGCCATTAGAAGTGTCATTGTTTTGACCCTCCATATGCTCTTCGAGCTTTGCTGTCTCAATGGTATTCATTCCCAAGCTGTATGGCCAAACTGGGTTAACTAATGACAAGTTTCTGGGCTCTCTGAAGTATGTTATTCCTGGAAATCCAATGTTCTTGTTCCTAGATAATTTTTGATTTCTGTGCAACTCTAAAATGTGTCCATTGTGCTTTCTGCTGTTCAGATACTGTAAAGCAAATCGTGAAGACAAATCTTTCTTTCCTCTAGAGCTGTATCATCTGGAAAAAAACCAAAACAGATACTGAGGACCGTCAGAAATAGTAATGTGACACTGAACAAAATGTTTATTCTTAAATACTTGAAAATGCTTATTCTAAGTTCCATCCAGGTCTACTTACATAAACAGTCAAAAGGCGAACCAGAGACAGGTGGGTACCATGAAATAATTCAAGCCAATTCCTACTGAATAACTTCGGGAACTAGTACCTTTTTTGCTTTGTTGGGGTGCTGGGGGTGTTGGTTGGGGTTTTGTTTGATTGTTTGTAGTTTTTTGGGTGTGGTGTTTTGGGAAAAAAAAAAAAACACACAAAACCAAAGGACAAGATCCACAGACTTCAACAGTCATGACAGCACTTGCTTTAGCAGTTGTCACAGTTAAGACTAACTAATGTTTGCAGCAATACTGAATTGTATGGAATGCCCCTAAGCAATAAAAGATATCTCCTTTTTGCCCTGCTATATGTACAATTAAGCCATCAGGACAGAAACCGGAGCTGCCAGTCTCCCTAACCACATGTCACAGAACTTGGCTTAAAGAAAAACAACCTGCTCAGGAAAAACCTGTGGAGTAACTGATCTCTTGATAGCAAGGATAAACTAAAACTAAAACAGTTTGGAAAGTTGGGCATTTGTGCTTTGATCCCTCCCCCTTTATCCTCCCCCCCCCCAAACAGAGAAGACATTTAACATAGTCAGCCTGCAAGTCCCACTGATTTCCTAACTACTGCCCTTACTGCTGAAAGGGAGAAGGGGGTAAAGGTTCAGATCCCAAATATGTGAGATTCATACAAATAATACTGAAGTAGTTATGCATTTCTAAATTAACCTCTCAGCAGTGTTTCTGAAATCCACTGTAATCAGTTGACCTTTTCTAAATCCCTGATCAACAAGTGTATGAAAACTACACATACATACCACATTCAGAATACTCTCTCTCAAAAAACCCAACAGCCAAGAAAACAAGTGATTTCAGGTGCTTTTTCTCCCTTTTACTAATCATACTGTAAACTCCACTTCCCTAAGAGAATGGGAAGTGATGCTTCAATACAATTAGCAATATTCTTTTAGAGCAGCTGCAAAAGTAATAGCCTTACTTAAGCCTGTAGTAGAATAGCATTTCAACTTTCAAATCCTTAACGCACACATTCTTCTATTCCCTGTCTACTAAACATAGGCACGTGACAGTATAAAAAGATTTGAACCAGTCTAATTGCTCAAGTTTTGGAAGTCAAGTCTACCTAGCATTCACCTACTAAGTCAAGACCCCCTTCTTAACATCATGCTATACATAAGTCACTGAAGTAGAAACCAGCAAAACTTGATACATTTTATATCTTGCACAGATGAAACATTTTTAGAATTACACATCTACTGAAAAACAGAAAGCATCACAGCAAGGAATAGCCTCAGTTATTTCCTTCTTCACAGATACCTAGCACTGCTAGTAACATAAGTAAAAGGTTTTGGTTTCAGGTATGTTCAGGTATTTCAGCCTTAAAGATTAAAGAGCATCTGAACTACAGATGAACAACAACCTAACAAGCTAGAAGCAGAATGGCACTCAGGTTTAGATATTAACTTATCAAGCAAAGGAATTATACTGACAACTTGCAGAAAACGTTTTGTTCCTTCCTGATTTTAAGTGGATTGTAAGGCATATCAATCTACCATTTCTGATGGCTCATCAAGATTATTTCAAGCAGAGTGCATACTGTGGTCAAAACTTTGTTTACATTGATAGTTCAAGGTGCTACTTATCGTCTGATCAGCAACCTGTAGGAATGTAAAGGTTTTCCTTTATAATACCTTTTCAACCCATTTCTCCCCTGTTCTATAAGAAAGCAGAAACTCTATTGACGAAAAAGACAAAGATACTCTGCTTGAAGCTTTCAGTCCCTTGCTGCCTATCTGACTGGCCAGAGAAGTGATGAAGTACCAACAGCCTAATGATCCTCTGGTACAGGCTGTAAAAGGAACTCCTCAGAAGTACGCAGGTTTTTCTGCCAAGTCCCTGTCCCCATTTCACATATCCATTCAAGTCCTCATGAAGGGTGTATTCCTTTCAGCTTCCATGTTGTCCTTGCATTAATTTAGGCAAAATATCCTATTGCTTCTTCTGCTGAACTTGGAATGCCCCCATACCAAAAACAGGAGATGCTCATAAACAGCCTAGTAGTAAGCCTTAGACTTCTTCAGTAACCATGCAGCAATGTTCTGACTTAGCCATCTTGCCAGCGGTAGGGATCTGAAAATCAAACCCAATTGCTCCAAGCTACGGAACATGCCCTGGGGGAAATCTCAAAGACTCACATGAAATTGGCCAAGCAACCCAAAAGGATAAATGAAAAAGGATGTAAGGGTTACATCCAGGTTTTAGAACAACTTTTCTTTTTGGAACCACTTTAATACCTTCTAAAAATAGACATGTACCCTCATCAAGGAGCAGAGCTTCTTAACCAGCAATATTACAGCAGAACTCATAGTTGCCACAAGGAACAACATATTTCAAGGAAAATATTAACAGTGAAACAGATGCAAAAAGAGCAGGGGTCCTAACTGCTTATCCTGAGCTTCTACTTGCTCCCATGCAAACAGCTCCTTCATTTTCTGCATCCCCATTTGACAGTCATTCAAAAGGAAGCAGCTGACTGGGGGCCACATACAGCTTTGAAACAAGTCTAAGAACGCACATCTACATTTGTCTCTTCATGCTAGAACTTAAGAATAAGAAGAAGTATTATTTAGCTTGTTAGTCATCAGATTTTCAAAATAAAGGTCATTTCACATAAAGTTAGCTTACAATTGGTGTTTCTCATCCAGTATTTTGAACTTCTGTAACATTTCTCAAAATATTTTATCTTCTCTAATTTATTAAGGAGTGAATAGTCACAATTTGCACAGGCTTCCCAAATAAGTAGTTCTTAACCTGCTGTTCCAAATATGAACAATCTCACTGTGACAAGAGCATCTAAAAATGTCAGTGATCAGTCTTACTGTAAGTTACACGTTCATATATAAGATGGAAAAGTTTCTAGGCAGAAGTATTTTTAAATCTCATTCACTTTTGTTAAGGTTGGCTCAAACATTTGATACAGCTGTAATACATTCTAGTATTTGGTAGCTGCAGAAAGAGGGTCTGTAAATATAAAGTACTGCAGAAAAAAATTACAGAATTTGAGATTACATGAAAGGAAGTTATACTATCATTGACTGCATCACAGTTAGCAGGAAACAACTTTTAGTTAGTTTGTATTTTCTTCAGTCTCGTTTTTAGGACTATCTATAGGACAAGAACTAGAAAAGAAGTTGGGTAGCCTCTGCTACCTTGACAGCAATGAATAAAACCTGGCTTTTAGGAGTTTCTCTTTTTAATTTTCATTTTTTTTAAAGCATTCCAGGCCACAGTTTGTTTTTACAGTATTCCTTCTTCCACACTATATTTTAGCCTCACAGCATATAGACCACCAGAGAAGGAGAAAAGAAAATATAACAAAAAAAAAGCAAAACCAAAAAAACCCCCACAAAACAACAAAGAACCCAACTGCAGATCTATGCAAAGTACATTCAGGTGTGCAGAAACACGACTGAGTTTAATAGGTTTGCTCATCACTACACTATTTCGCTACAGTAAATGTATTTTCAGAGCTGTGTCCATCTTTCAGCTGCACAATGTTTATGCTTACAATATATATAAATACATGCACAAAGTGGATTGCAGTTTATCTAACAGTTACAAGTTTATCTACATTCTCTAATAGGCTGCCAACACATTTCTTGCTCATGTGATGCTAAAGAAGTGCAAGTAAGAAAAAGCTGTATTACAGAGGTACCATTTTATTTAAATGCTCTCAGAACTGATATTATCATCATACAGTCACTTGCAATAAGTCTCAACTTTTATAAAAAGCATTAGCTACTTACCCTGTAGTAGTTTTCAGTAGTAGAAATTGAGCAGATACTCCCTCTACCTCTTGAGAAGGATTTTGCAAGTCTCTTACTTCGGATTACCGACGTACCAACAGAAGCTGTTTTAAGGACTAAATCCCTTCACCTACCCAGATAGACAGGAAAAGCTTCAAGGTTACTTGTTATCTATTTGTACAATCCAAGTTTTACCAGTTCTGGGGAATTCTGTTTCTTCACATCTCTTAGTAGTAAGAAAGATTTGTTTCCGTTTTCCTGGCATTTATATCCATTGTGTTCATCACAACAGTGCCATGTTTCTGAAACAGTCAGTCCCCAAAAGCACAAAAAATATTCATACCAACACGTGTAAATATGCAGATTATAAATAAAACATGGACATTTTTTCCTTAAGAGCACTCACCAGGACCCCAGTGATGACCTAAGCAAGAAAAAAACCCCACCAATCTTTGAACCCTTATTCTGAACACTGCTGAGTAGGTTTGCCTTAATCACGTGAAGGCGTCTTCAAACTCTTCAGCTGTTTGGTCCCCGTGCTCCAAAGGACCATATTTGGTAACTAAGAGCCTGATTCCTTTTAAAAGCACTTCATATCCTGACACCTTGACAGGTTTAGATTTTCCTCCTAGTTATTTACCCTTATCTTTTGGACCCAAGGTCACAATATCTGTTAAGTGGCAGTTATTTTTTACCTTTTAGTGCTAGAGTAACTCATTATGGCAATAATCCACATACACATGGCATAAACATGAGACAGTTTTATGACAGGTTAACAGTCTTTCCTAAAACAGAGGTTTGGTGAGTGGTCAGCGTCGTATCTGTAGAATCAGAAGTGCCAACAGAATAGTTCAGGTTAGAAGAAACCTCAAGAGGTGCCTGGGCCTCTGGCCAGGATGAGCCATGACATCAGATTAGGTTGCTCAGTGCTCCATCCCGCTGTACCTTTAACAACTCTCAAGACACACAACCTCTCCAGGAAGCCTGTTCCACTGCATGGTTGTTCTTGCAGTGAATGTTTGGGGCTTATTCTAAATCTACTTTTTTTCTACTATTTATTAGAAATTATACCCTTGTGTCTCATCCTCTCACCCCTGTGAAGAGCCTGGCCTTGACATTCCTGATGACCTCCCCCTGAGCCTTCTCCAGGCTGAAGCAACCCAGCTCCCCCAGCCTCTCACGGTGCCTGTGCTCCAGCCTGCTGACTACCCTGATGGCTGCTCCACTGGGCTTGCCTCCAAGTTTGTGTTTCTCCTGGATTGAGGACCCAAAACCAGACAACAGTATTCTAGATAAACCTAAGCACTGAGCAGAGAAGAATAATCACTTCCCTATAAATACTGGCTATGCTCCTATTAAACACAGCTCAGGACAGTGTTGGCTGCCTTCACTGCCAAGGCACATTGCTAACAGCCTTCTCAACAGAGCCAAAAGAAATATCGACCTTCTTCCAACAGGCTAAAGACTCCCTTCACAACTTCTTCAGAACAACAACTCCAGAAAAATGAGACTAAAAATAAGCCTTCTTCCTACTTAATCCATACTTTCAAAAATGAGCCTGTTTCAGTATTTCACATCTGGACAGAGAAGTCTGCCAGCCTAAATTGATACTTAAGCTCTGTTTCAGAATAAAGGCAAAAAAGGTGCTGTAGCACTGCATGTTTCGTAACATTGCAAAGAAATGTTGGGCTTATGCCCCTCTTTCCACTCATTAGAAAATGACTATTACAAACATTCTACAAAGAGTGGAAGTCACTGTACTAAATCAGTCTTATCAGGCAAAATAATTCTGAAAGAGTGCCAAAAGAAACCTCTGGATCAGGCTTTTATGTAGTTTGTTGTCTGAGCGTCTCTAGCTTCTCACTGCTAATTGCTTTCTTTCTGCTACAGCTTTGCAGACACTGTTGAAGAGCCACTATCCAGAGCAAGGTTCTTCTCAAAGAGACAGCAAGGTTTAAAGGTTTGTTAAAGACCCTAGCAGCACATCTGATGCCCTACACCATTTCTAGCTCACACAAAAGTTGCAGATTACTGGCTCGGGGCCGGGGGGGTGGCAGCTGGCACAGAAGGCAGGAATGTTTTCTAGACAGTTTTGTGCAATCCTCCACCTAGTTACCAAGGGTAAAGGTTCTGCTTCATAATGGAAAGTCAGACCCAGAGATTAGTCACCACTTTCAGTACAGGGTGGTGAGGAATGGGTGACTAATGTGTACTTTAAAGTGACTCTGCTACAGCTTATCAGCTATCAGGTCACTAGAAGAGGAAGTCACATACTTACAGTAAGTTTACCAGTGATACACCCTAAAAAATATTTGAGTAATTAAGAAGATAATGTCTGTAGAATTTTTCCCCTGTACTACTCCCAAAACCCAGTAGAGCCAACTCCTAAATAAGAGGTCACATTTATGAGAACATTCTTCGATCTTTTCTGCAGCAATATGAATCCTCCTCCTACAAGTTTAAAGACAATAATTGTGTAAATCTACAGTGTTTTACATTACCAGATAATAAATAAGGAATACATGCACAAGCCGCACAACTCAAGCAAAAGCTATTTTGGCACTGAAGTATACACAGAGGTTCATAGCTCATAAATCACATTTATCAAAAGTCTAATACAGACATTAGTCCTTGCAAGGCATGACATTAAAAAGTCAACTGTTAACTGTAGTCCTCATCTAGTGACAGCAGAAAGACACCACATGAATTCTTAGGAAGGACATATTTAAAACTGATCAGTATCATCCTATAAGCCAGTTTCACATATCCCTCAGTTCGAGTGGCACATGACAAATTACAGATCTCTTCATGGGAGCAACACTTGCTGTGTTCAGAGGCTCGAGCAGTAAGAAACCTCTTTTCAGGAACACCAATCTCTATCCCCTACCCTTACCTTAGGGTGTCCTGTATATGTATCCTGATCAATGTTTTACCCTCTGTGCCAACACTAAAAATCTAGCACACTAGACACTGTCAAACAAATCAGGAAATAAGTACTGAATACCTTCTCCTCTCTTCCCCCTAAAAACTTAAGAGATGGTTTTCAGCTTGCTCAACTCTGATGCAGCTGCCTGGAAAGCTTCATGAATATTAGTTATGAAGGATGATACAGATTTAACACATCCTCTATCGTTGACAGTAAACACAAATGAAATATGATCTGCTCCCTATTTTTGTTTTCCCCCCTACCTTCTTGCCACAACCACTGGTTCATAACACCACCTACCAAACAGCAACAGCACAAGGCTCTGGTATCAAAACCAACACCTCCAGTGAAATAGAGATAGCAATATTCAGACCTCTTTTCCAAGCTGTTTGTTCACAGGCTCAGACACTCAAACCTACATCCAGCTCACAAACTGAATATTTGCTTCCTTCTCCCCATGCCACATCCCTTCCCCCCCCTCAGCTTTTCATGCTATTTTCAGATGTAAACCCAGGTAATTTTCATTCTAACATCAAGAAGTTAAGACTAGCAAGCCATTTCAGCAACTACCATGATCAACTCCATACAGGTGTTTACGCAGGGGATTAGAACAACAGCACAGAATTGTCTCACAGTATATTATTTGAGCTTCCAGTTTGCAATAACCAAAATTACATCAAGTTTTGTATATGTAACTGGGGTTTCCATTGAAATTCTACCCATCAAGTTTAAGCACTACACAGTTAAAACTGTTAAAAAAAAAGTCATCACAACCTAAGCTTCCAATGTAGTCCCATGGTCTTCCTTAAACTTGTTCAAGTGTTCCGTAAGCTCCAGGTGTTCCACTGATAGAAAAAAATATTTTCCACTTACGCTGACAAGAAAAAAATGTTTCTTTTTTATATTATTTAATTAGTTAGGAAAGATGAATCTAGCTTTAAATACTACACATTTAAGTATTATGCACTTCAGCACTTCCATCCTCATTTTTGTTTCTGCCACAGATTGACAAACAGAACACACATATCCTTAGCATTATTATCTCGTCTTCTGCCTGGCACACTCCCCACAACACTGGGTATTATTGTTAAATAAAAGTTTCAAAAGGATGCTAACACTGGGCCAGCAGTAGAAAATAATTACAAATACCACCAAAGTTCTTTAATACCTTTCCCAGATATTTTGCTATCTCCATTTGAGCCTCACCATACAGGTCAGAAGAGGCCAAGGATACTATTAATGTGTTTTTACTTCCTCTCACAGAGCTATTATTTACCAAACATCTCCAAAATAATTCAAACTTTTCTTCATTATTCCCTGCTAAACTCCAGCCTTTGGTAAAAAAATATTTTCTATCCTCCAGCATTTTAACAACTCTGCATTGAACACCACTGCAATAACATCTTTTTAAGCCAAGGCTCTCATGAGGCTCGGTACAGAGGCTTTTACCATTCACAATAGTTTCTTTTATTGCTTTTTTAAAGCTTTTTAGAAGGATCTAAAGAACAGAGTTAGTCAGAAAGGATTTAAAGAACTAAGTTAGTGCTTATCCTAAATTCCCATTTGCTAAAATTGCAGTATTAAAACTACTCCTGCAAGAAAACAGCGAAGTACCATCTACAGCATCACTCCTAGAAAAGCCATCATTAGATTCTCTCGCTGTAGCATTAGACAACTGCTTTGTAACATCTACATCTTGTACACGCACACACAGCATGACTAAAAACGTACAAATGAAAGTAGTAACACAATCACTAGAGTTACATTGATCTTATCCTACCATTTGGTGAAATCTGGTGTCAAAGTACTGAGGTTACTCTGCATCTACATAAAATGCTTTTATAATACACAATATCACATACCTCAGGTAGCAGCTTCCACTCTGTAAGCTACCTGTTATGGCCAAGGAAGGCTTCTAGCCATCACTGAACCTGTTATCTTTAGAAGTATAGGAAAGTAAATGATCACTCAAACTAAACAAGCATGAATGAAGTGGAAACACAAGCTGGTCAATCAAAGTGCCTGCTAAATGGCATTTGTATCAGTTGCCCAGTGTGCTGCAACCAAATATTGTTTTCCATTTCTTTATTTAAAGACTTGAACAGCCAACACTCCTAACACTGAGTTTTGAGTCAAGATACTATTTCTGCAGCAAAAAACACAAGATGGAACCAATGTCCAAGTTTAACATTTTTCTTACTGTCCATGAGAAACTGGGGGTGGGTGGGGATGGTGCAGAAAAGAATATGTGATCAAACAAGATGTTTTAGAAAGGATATCTGGAAAACGTTATTTCCAAACATATTTCTTGGTTCCCAGTCACATTTCCATGTGTGGTCTTAGAGCTCTAAAACTGGTTTACTAAAGAGAAAGCATTTTATAAAGAAATATTCAATAAGCATTTAATAGCATTCTTATCCCATGTTCAACCAGACATCTATATATACACACTGCTTTGGGAGAGGAAAGGAAAGAGGAAGAGGTATCACAATCTAGCTGAAATGTGGAAAGACTAACTACAAGGTGACAAACAGATTCTACAAAGTGTTCCCTCAAAACACACTGTAGCAGCCAGAACCGCAACAAAACAAAAATGAAAACTGTTTAAGAGAGTAGAGTCAGTCTGATCTGTAGACTCGCCAAGATCAGGGATGCTGTGAATGTGCTAAGTAACCATGTTGTACAGTAAATATGTGGTGAGTCAACTAACTCCACATGATCAGTTACAAAAGTCTAAGGTAAGAACTGAAGTGTTGACTGGAAATAATGTAATTAGTTTTAAAAGAAGGGAACACAGAACTCTGCAAAATTAGGGCACAGTAAAAAATTATTGTAGCCTACCAACTGGTGTCTTCTTGTGAAGAAGGAGATTCGATTACACTTTGCTATTTTTGCTGTGCTCCTGCATAAATCTTCCCCAGAAATATCAATTATGCCAAAAGAGATTTGCATGTATCAGCAAGGACAGTTCATGTACTGGCTTTAGAAGTGACCTTGTAACTTTAGGGCAAATTGACATAATCCAAGAAAATGACTGTTTAGAGCTGAACTTAAAAGCTAGACACAATAGTTGCTTGGATTTCAAGTGCTTTCATCAGCATAGCACTGCAGCAATCCAGGCCACTTGCGATGGTACCTACCTAGCTAAACACAGCCTGGCACAAGGGCCTGCAGAATCCTGCCTCTGCTAAAAATCAGGTGTTCCACAAACTGCTGTTACACGGCCATTTTGCAGCTAGAGCCTTTTGCACACGACTCTGCGCTTAACTACTCTCCTCAAGGAGAGTGTGGTCTTGCCAGGAGTAGGCCAGTGCATCCAGTATCATCTGTGGTACCAGTATCACCTCTAGCACCCAAGACCACACGTATTCTAGAGACAGCAAAGGGCACGAAGCGAATGCTCATAGGGACTTGATCTAGGTCAACCATGCCAATTGAGTAGTCACTACTTCAGAAAGAGGTAACTTCAGTTTCATAGCTGTATAATAAGCACAGAGGATAACACTCTCATGAGACAAGGACAATATTAAGCATGTCGATACCATGCCTTGCATGACAGATACTGTGTAATAAGAAATACCTCCACAGCAGCAATTACAGAACTGCAAAGGAGACACACAAAAGCCCTCTAGACCAATGCAAACGCATGAGGAAGAAAACTAAAGCCACATGTACATTAAGCTACAACCCTAATATCCAAGTTGTGCTAAAATGCTAACGACAGCTGGGGCAGCCCAAGAAGATGTCCTGAAACATTCTACACTAACCCCAGCTCAGGCAATTTCTTAGAACTGTTTTATCAAGACAAGATACAAAGATGGGGCTTGTTCAGGACTTGCCATACAAGCTGCCACCCAGAAGGGCATCTTTTATTTAGCTGGAAGCAGAAGTCCAGCTGGGATACTAGCAAGTCTCACCCCACATTAAGCTGTTCCACTCCCCTCAGTGCAGCAGTAATGATTAGAGTTAGTTCATGCAAACGGTCTAGGCCATGCCATTTTAACTCTTATTAAAAGTCAATGTTAACTGTACTTCATGCAGTTAAATAGAATTATCTCCTTTGCATATCTGTATAGAGAAAAATTGCGGATCATAAGTTACTCGTGTATTGGGTGGGTTTTGTTGTTCTGGGTTTGGGTTGTTTTCTTGTTGTTATTGGGGTTTGGGGATTTTTTTGTTTGGTTTTGTTTTTGTTGTTTGGTTTTTTTTTTAAAAAAAAAAAACCAACACACAAACAGAAGGAACTTATTTTCCCCCCCCTTCCTAAAACTTTGACTTCAGTAGTCAGAGGTTTTCTTTCAGGCCATAACTGATGAACAAGTTTTGATGCCTTGATCTTCTCAGAAAGAAGCTCCCACTGAGCTAAGGTAGCAGTCAATTCATGAGTACATCTGGTCTACATGTCTTCAACTCCCCAGACAGACTTGCTTTGGGTGAAACATTTCAATTTGTTCCCTTGGACCAAGTCTGACATTTTGCTCATAATGAATTTGTGTCAAACATGGTGAGATTTAGCAGAGAAACAAGTAGCAGCCACTTCATAAGTGGAAAAAAATGCCCAGGAAATTCTAAACTAACAAACTGGAGAGGTTTTCTAGATGTACATATACTGCCAATTCACATCTCTGGAATTATTAAGTGACACAGCACTGGCAGGAAAAAAGAAAAGGAAGCAGAGGCTGCCTTTGCTCTTAAACTCAGTCTACAAACTGTCCTAAACCTATAGGACTCATGAAAAGAGGAGACGAAAGGTGTGGAAACTGTGTTTTAAAACAGTCATAATAGCAACAAGACAAAGAAGTCATCCTAAATAATACATTTTCTGTCAACTAAGACTATCTTTTACTCCATTGAATCACACTGTTACAAAATACACAACAACAGAAGTTCTGCGTCCTGCAGTTTACAAGCCTTTTGATGACAGGAGACAGGTTTATAACATGATTCTAACTGAAAATGCTATAGAATGCATATAAAAAAAGCTATGTGAAAACACTACAGAATGCTATAAATGCATGTGTAAGTAGATTTTTCATGTTCAATTCTCGGCAATGCATGGCCAAATCATAATCTATGTAATATCAGCCTTAACACCTGCTAAGGAATACAAACCATTAAAACAAGAGTAAGCATTTTGATAATAGTAAGTGTTATGGAAGATCAATCAAGATAGTAGTTCTTTGAGCAAATTATGTGAGGCCTTAATACAATACTCCTATTGTAGTGTCCTTATAATTGCAATACAGACTTTGATAAGCCACAACCTTTTCTGCATATTACATGCATTGCAGTCAAATTTTGACTAAACTGTGTTGCCTTAAACACATATTCTAGAAAAGCTTGCAGTGCTAAAAGCTTTGTGTCCAATTTCACTACAACAGGATGCAGAGGGAGAATAGGAAGAAAGTGCACATGTATGCACACTCAAAAAAGTTGCGGGTAAGGTAAAAGAACATTGTTCTAGTGTGTGCCCTTAATGCAGCACAACAGAACAGAGCTCCTGCTTTCCTGCAACTCTCCTCTGCCCTCCAGGCCTTTGAGGGGGAATTGTGTTCCATTTTAACTTCAGCCTTTCAGTACTGAGCTCCTCCAATGCAAGACAGCTGAAGAGTTTAGTCCAAACCCTATGATGTTTAAGAGTTTATTTTAAACTTTCTCCAAGTCCAAATTAAGAGAAAAAAGAAACAAATGGTTTATGGGAACATTCATCCTGCAGAGTAAAACCAAGCCAGGCAGTTAGTTACTTTGTTCAGATTGTCCAATGACTATACTTTCCTGTGCACACTGCTTTCTAAACTGCCTGCAAACTTTTTTTAGAAATTAAAAAAGAATTAAAAAAAACCACTACATACACATCAATGAAAAGTACTTTTACAGCAAGAAGTGTAAATATTTAGATTTTTGTTAGAGCTGAAAATTTCTTTAGCCCAACTACTCCAGCTGTGATATTTGACAGGCATTGTGCCTTGTCCCATGGCTGGTCAGCTGAGATGCATTTCATCCATCTAACTTAAAAGTCAGTATAAGTTACTGACTTTTACCACAGACATACATATTATGCCACCCTACTTCACATAGACTAGCTCTACACAGAAGAAATTACTACTTATTACAATACTTATGCACATGAAAATAGCTTAGCCAGTTGTTTTTTTGGGGGTTTTTTGTTTTCTTCTTTTTTTAACAAGTGCATAGAGGAAGTTAATGACCCTGGTTACCACACACAAAACAGCTATCCTCAGTGGAGGGAGACTGCCATTCAGCTATACAGCACATGTTGTATTCGATTTCATGGTGGTAAATACTGCTAAAATGATGAATTTTAGCTAGTTAGGGATACAATCACTGCAGCCAACAGAAGTTTAAACCCATAACACTCAACTCTCCAGCAAGCTGTCATCATATTAAGTTCCAGGTTCACTATGGCACCTCAGAATGCCTTTACTTCTTGCTTCAGAGCCAAACAGGATGCCACAGCCTTTCCTCTCAAGACTGCAGTCCATCATGGAAATATATTTCTAGGAAAACAAAAACACTAAAAAAAGAGTTGGTTTTCTATTTTAGTGCATGATTTAGTGATTGATTAATAGTCAATACAGGATTCAAACCATTTCAATCCTTTCTCACAGGATGGAAAGAAACACCTTCATTTTGGAGGATGACCTTTAGCTTTCTGGAACATTTTCCACAAATAGAGCTGTTCATTTAAAAAAAAATATATATATTCAAAATCTCTCCCTATCACTGCATGCAAAGTATACATATGCAGTGAAACAAAACAATTCTGTGAAAACACAGCAGGCTGAGCACCTGCATTTCTTCAACAATTGCTACTGAGCAAATGTCTTAAGTTGGCCTCGTTACTTATTAAGTAGAGCAAAGTTTTGTGCTCATGAGCCTCTGTAAGATCAAGGTGGTATGCCAAAAGACAGGAACAAACTCTTGTCAAGTGACACACCCAAGATGGCATAAAAATCAGCGTGAAATCAAACTAAGACAAGTTCATGCTTCTGAAAATAGCAGTGTAAAGAACAGAGCATCCTTACAAATTAGTACAGTGTTACAAAAATAGAAAGAAACACAACATTTGGTAGCAGTTTTGTCAGGCTCCTAATACACAGGAACTAGAAGTAACCAGAGTTAACTTTTTAAGCTGAAACACATCAGTAGTTTCCACACACTCCTGAAATAAGTAAGTTACCAGAAAAACCAGTAAGAACTAGCAAGTATGAACTAATCCAAACTACAGCCATATCAATTAATTTCTCTCAGCATTAAACAAACAAAAAAAACCCAACCATATTTGCCTTCAAAATTTCAGTTTAAGTGCTTTTAGTTTGATACTGAAACAGTAATACATAAATTTGAACCAGAATAACCAGTGGAGGATGAAATGACAGGATTCTATGTTAAGCATCTTTTTAGCACTGTTAAGACAGTGATAGAGCATTCCAGTTTTTAAAATGTCCTTTTGAGGCAGTGAAGGGAACAGTGTGCTTTAATACAGTCTGTGTTCAGTCTCAAACCAAGACATGGGCAGTAGTATTTGGCATCCTTATAAAACATGTACAGACAGCAAGTGCTGTTTCCCATTTACAAGGTTGATGTGGGGGAAGTAAAAATAAAAATCAGATCAGCTGTAATTACTGTATAAATGTATTAGAATGCCAAGATGATGAATTTTAGATAGTTAGGGATACAGTCACTGCAGCCAACAGAAGTTTAAACCCATAACACTCAACTCTTCAGCAAGCTGTCATCATAGTAAGTTCCAAGTTCACTATGGCACCTCAGAAGGAACAAGCTACAGGATCATAGCACGCCCTCCATATGAAAGACAGAATTAACAACTATGAGGCATGACCTTCTCCAGTGCTGTTTCTCTTTAGCAAATCATGTCATCTAAATAAGGAGACTTTGTCTCCTTATTTAGGACTGTTCCACTAACCAACTGTCCAGCATTAGAGTGAACATAAGCAGGAACTTGGGTGTGTGCACAAGTAAACATTTTGTTGCTGTTAAGTACATTTCACATAACTAAAACTGTGTGAAGTCATCCAGCAGTCATCACACAACAGTTTAAGATCTTAGGAAGCTAAGCTGAATAAAAGCACTAAAAAGAGGAAAAACTAAGAAATACAAACATATTTCAACAGGAAAAAGTGAGAGCAGCTGACTTCTTAATAAGGGACTTTTACAGATGCAAGTGTTCTATTAAAGATATGTCGGGGGAGATAACATGCCTAAACATTTGTAATAACACTTCAATAAAGGAAAACCATTACCTTTTGCTTAAGGCTTTAAGCTAGGTCTTAAAAGATCTAAGTTCTAGATAGGCTCTGCCAGAGGCTTGTTCTTTGAGGCTGGACAAGTTCCTGCACTCTGAGGAGTTACAAACTCCCACATACTTCACAGTTAATCAAGGTTTTAAAAAGAAAAACAAACCAACCAACCAAATTTAAGTTCTACCATTACAGGCATGAACACCAGAGATCTATGATTAAACAAACCAAACCAGAACACCCCTCCCATTAGTTATACTCTACAAATGCAAACTCCAATAAGTTTTGCTAGTTCACAGCAACACTGCCATCAGAACTTGCATAAAGATGAAGACCAAATAAGCATATTAGTATGATCTAACCCATACGAGTACTTAAAACTTCAGCCTTTGAACACAATATAAGCAAGACCAACCTGGGCCTAAGATATCAGAGATGCTAGGCAAAAAACTTCTCCCCCAAATAAATAAAACTTATACAAATTCACATGGGTCATACCACAGTACAACAAGTAACAGGTAAACCTGCCTCTGAAACATCGTATTTCACCAAGAACATTACCAACTGTCTGGGCAGCTTCTGAAAACCAGTGATTACGAACTGCTGCAGGCAGTCTATACATTCTCAGACAGGGGATTAGAATGAACAGCTTCAATATATTTAGCTTCCTGGGTTTTTTTTATTATTTTGCTTGCTTTGTTTGATTTCTTTGATGATGTCCATCTCTTTCACCACTAAAGTAACATTACTGTAAATTAAGATACACTTTAAATCATTATTTGTACTCCAAACTTTTCTATTCAGTTTCAGCCATGATACGCTTGTGTCTTACCTAAGAAAATGAATTCAACTCCACACGCTCCATTTAAGATTCAAATTACTGCTAAATCAAAAATAATCCTGAATTAATTTTAAATTAAGCCATTCTTAAGCAAAAGCATCCATAAGTGTTCTGCATCAGTTCAGCTTAAGTCACCTAAATTCAGCTGATGCAACTTACTAAAACATTCTGCGCTGCCCCAAGAGGGTCAGCATCTTTTCCTCAAGGAACAGGTGTACAACCTTAGTCTACTTGGCATCAGTAACCACAGACACACAAAAACTTCAGTGCAAAACTTAAGTATGAAGCTTACCGCACTGCACAGGCTGAATCTTACTAGAATCCTAAGGAAATCTGAATATATTACAAAAAGAAAACAGAAGACTACATAAGGATCAGCAAGAAATTAACTCTGTAAGTCAGGAATAGCAAGGCACTGCTTTGTGTGGCAGCAAAGCTCACTTTTTGGAAGCCCCACGGTTCCAGCAACAGTTTATAAACTTTGTAAACAAAAATTAAAGACTAGGTGGGATGTCCTTGAAACTTAAACATGGCAGTTCCAAGTCAACCTACATGAACTGGGGAAGGTAAGTGAAAGCAAGACACCTGCTTTTTTGTTCAGGTACCTTCAAGCGAACAGGATCTTCTCTTTTTCTAGGGTTATACATCTGAGAAAAATTAAGTAGTTAAATATTGAATGTGTGCTTTTTTTTTAACCAGAAAACTGTCTCATCAGTGTGAATACCACGAAGTTTTTCCTGAGTGATCATGCCCAAGAATTATTCTGATATTTAGACCTGAACACTGTTTTATTAAGAACCATTCTATTTACAATAACTCAACAGCTTCAGATACTCTGTTAAACTATTTTAATTTCTTCATCTGTACAACAGACAAGAATTCAATATTTTTTTTAATGCTATCAGACTACAAAAACCAAAAGGACCCACGCCTGACGCTACATATTTTGAAAGGGACTTAACATAGTAAGGAAGGAAGTTTTATTCTGCAACCACAAGCACAACCTCAAGGCAGAGCAGTCCCCTCATATTACAGATACCACGTGTATGTTAGTTAGAGGGTAAGTAACAGGTTTTCCTAAAGCCATTTTAGTATACAGTTTAGTCCTATTAAGATTTGTATCAACAGCTATAAAGTAGACTTCCAACTATATTGGGAAGAAGTACTTCATTCTTTGCATTACATGTATCTCCACACAAGAGCTATTCTGGGGAAAAGCTGTGGTAACATAAGCAAGTGTCCTCATATAGGAGGCACTTGTGGTTATTAAAGTTCTGGAGCCTCACTGTAACAGATTTCAGTATAGTTAAGAAATATCTTTTAAACAGGTGCAGAATGGACAAGACAGAGCTATCTGTGTTACGTAAGACTTTCCCATCAGTAGCTCTTAAGGTCTTCAGCATCTGCTGGGACAGTGGTGCCTGGATGCCCGACATTCTTAGTGTCTGCAGCATCTTTGGGGACAGTGGTGCCAATGGTACAAACAATTCTCCCAGCAGACAGAGATCTCTGAAGACAGTGGACCTAGTGTTACGTTAATCTTCCCAGCATCTGCTTAGACTACTGCAATACCATATCCATACTAAATCAACTGTCACAGCATCTGTATTGTCCACTCCTCACAAACAGTATCAAAGAACATTGTAGGCCAACAGCCCATCAAAATTAGGGGGGGGAAAAAATCCCAACAGAATATGTGTGGAGTTTTGTTACTAATATCTGCATCTTCAAAGCCCATTTCTATAGTAGACGACTTAACAGTAATGAGCCATTTCTTCAAAAGCCTTCTTTTACATTCCCTGGTCCTTAAAAAAACTACTATTTTAAATCAATCACTTGTTTGAATTCTTTAACTTTTTTTAATCCTTAAAAAAATAAAAATCAATACACTACTTTCCAGTCTTCATACTTTTATTTTGTATACTAAACCAATGTAAATAAAGAATTCTGGTTTTTAGAATGAAAAATACTTCAGATTAAGTCTCTTATTCAGCTCTCCCAGAGATAGTGAGGTGGGAGAAGGAGGGGTGTCTTTTCTTAATCAATAAAGTTTTTCACAATACTGCATCCATAATATAACACTTCTGATGTCTACTTAGAACAGTGTCTTGAATTCAGAAGAACACTAGTATATGAAAATAAGATTGTCAAGCCTTATCACTTCACTTGTGTCTTACAATATTATGATCACAAGATGCTTTTATGATCCAGAAGAATAGATGCTCATCAACATGCCAACCATTTATAATTTAGGGGTACATAAAGTCATTCTAGATTCAGGTTCCCAACCTAAGAGTAGAGGGGAAGAAAATAAATAATGTCCATCTTTGCTCTCTTCAAGTTCTCCTTTCTCCATTGTGTAAATTCACCTCAAGGACAATACAGAAATATATCTACATACTACTGCACCACCTTACATTTTCAAGTAAAAGTCACACACACACTGATTTATCTAAATACCCCTTGCAAGTGTGCATACTACCCAGGATAACACTTAGTTTTGTCTGTCTTTCAGAAAAATATTCCAAGTGTTTCTCTAAAGGCATGGATTATAAGTTTTTATTGAAAAGCAAAGTAAATCCTACCCAAAAAGGGAAAAAAGAAATAATATGGAAGCAAGCACATTGACCTTCCAGTAAATTAAGCCCTAGAGCATTTCAGTTAAAAATAAAGAGTAGAGTTACTAGTTTCGTAGAGAAAAAGTATCTAAAGCTACAGTCACCAAAAGTCTGCCCTGTCAAATAAGCACATAAGCTTATACATGAACGCATAAGCAAGTACACAAAAAAATGTTTAAAGTGGCTTGTTTTGAGGCAAAGCATTTAATCAATGCAACTTACAGTAAAGCTTGCCAAACCTCCTGCAAGGCCCCTGTCTCGGAAAATACTGTGCACCTGCTCAGTTTATGCTAACACCTGTATGGAGCCATCCACCTATATAATTAACTGCGTATAAATTGACAGCTGTTAACTGGTTTGAGGATAGATATTTGATCTCCCGAGGTCTTAAAAAAAACTCACGTCAAAAGATCAGAAATGGATTAAACTGAACAACGGCTCGTCTACACTGTATTCTAGGAACTGTATTACCTTGCCAGAAGATCATGCGTTAACTACTTTTCACAAGTATTCGGAGCTCAACTTAAGTCAGAAACCACGCACCGCTAACAGAAACGTACTCTACCACCACCAAGTCGAGAAGTTCAGTTCAGCTGCACTCCAGGACGTTGAAGGCTGAAGTCGAGGGAGCAGACATACAGCAACAAAGAGACCCCACGAACCCTCCAGCAATGCACCTTTACAGCACCTCAAGGTCCCTGCAGGAGCCCGGCACCTTCCCGAGCCGAACCCAGGCGCCCTGAAGCCCCCTCCCGCCCAGCCCAGTCTGTGGGGCCACCCACACCCGGCACACACCATGTCGCTGCCCCACGCCTTACACGTTCCCAAGAGACACCAAACCAGCAGGGTGCCCTCCCCGATCAGAGGGGCCGCTCCACGAGTAAAATCGAGCCGATTTCACAGGTAAAACAAGCGGAGCAGCCGGCGAGCGCGGGGTCGCTCCCCCCAGCGCACACGGAGGTCTCCGCCGGAGGGGCTCCCCGGCGCCGGGCGTGCGGCCCATCCACCTGTGCCGCTCCCAGCTTACCTGCTCGGCTGCACACGCGAAAGCCCGCACTGCTGGCGGTTCCTCCTCCCAAGGCAGCTGGAAGTCTTTTTTTTATTTTTGGAGCCTCGGGGCTCTCAGGTTTGGGCTTTGCGGTTCCTTGCGGCCAGGCACTCCCACCGCTGAGGTAGCTGCACGCAGAAGCAGCTAGAAAGTTTGCCACAGTCTCCACCTTCCCCTGCAATCCGCTCCTCTCCCAGCCTCAGACTCTTCTCCTTCCTGGCGAAAGGGACCGACTGGCTTTGAGGGCGTCAGCGGAGGCGACACTTTCCCAGGGAGGGTTCCCGCCCGCACCGCTCCCTCAGCAGCGCCGCGGCTGGAGGCGCTGCCCCGCCGGAGGGCGGCTCCGCGGCGGGGGGCGCCGGGGCCGTGTTTACCGCCAGCCTCATGCCCGCCGCCAGCGCCGCGGAGCTCCCTGACATCACTCATCCTCCTGCGCGCACACCCGCCCACTCCATTTCCAAACGGTGACTCACCCTGGCGCTGCTGCTATTCACGGGCAGGGCCAGAAAAACCGGCAGGACCTCTGCGGAGCCCCCGCCCGCCGCGGAAGGTGGTGGGTGGCGGCGCGGCCCCGCCCCGCTCGCTCCCGGTCCCGTCGCCCCCCCCCCCCCCCCCCCCGCCCCGCGCCTCTGCGCGCGCGCGCGTCGCCCGCCGCCCCGCGCGGCCGGCAGCCCCCGCCCGTCCCTGCCGAGCTGCCGCCGCCGCGCGCCGGGTCCTGGCAGATGCGGGGCGCCGGTGCCCTTCCGGGGTCCCCTCGGCCTCCCTTCCCTGCTCGCCGCCTCCCATCCGCCATGCCCACCGCCGCCTTCCTTCTCTCCGAGCCACGCATGTCTCTCCCCGGGGGCCACGGGTTAGGCCAGCTGGCAGCACGGGATACCGGCTCCGCACGCGTAGCACACGCGTTGGGAGGTAAGCGCTGCCCCGCCCGGCAGCCAGAGCGGCGGCACCGGCGCAGGTGCCCGGCCGGGAGGCCCAGCGCCCCCCCAGCACCAGCAGGCACAGGCTTCCCGCGCTCGGCGGGGGACCGAGTTGCCCGAACTCCATCCTCAAACGAAGGACGGCTGTCGCCGAACCGCTGCTCCTCGGGGTATTTCACCCCAGCTTTGGCTTTGCTAGAGGTGGTTGCTGGGGGTTTTTTGTTGCTTTTTTTTGGGGGGTGGGGGGGTGGGGTGCGTGGGAAGGGCAGGACAGTGTCCCCCTGCCTTTTGGTTTAAAAAAAAAAAATAATAATTCCCCGCCATTAGGTAGCAACCAGATTTTGTTGGGAGCCGTCCCGTGTGAGAGGCGCGAAGGGCAGGCAGCAGGTGCCGGCGCCCAGCAGGCTCCGGCGGGGCGGGGCACAGGGAAGCAAGGAGGCCCGGTCCACTGCCCCGGATTCAAGGAAGGCACCTGACTCCCTGTTTGTTACATGCCGGGAAAGCCCCCTTCACCCAGCTATTGCCTACTCTGCTTGGGATGCTCACACTTTTGTTTTTTTCCACAAAAGCTTGGGGGAAGGGAAGGGGGAATCTGCTTCATTCCAGTACAGGGTGGAAACATTTTCTGCACTCTCACAGTTCTGTGGGACAGGGAGACTCTACCCTCAGCCAGCAGCAACAGGCAGGGCACTGGTATCCACAGGATGCCAGGATTTTAACTTTTTTCTCCTGCGGGCTTAATACAAATAGCATATTTTAACTAGATAAACAAGTCAGCTAGACTTACTGTTGTTCCTCTTGCTAGGTGAGTGCACATATGCTGAATCAAAAACTGTTAGAACTTCACAGCAGCCTTCACTGCCTGCTCTGATCCACACACACCCCACCCCCAATTCCTGTAACTGGGTAATGTATCCTTTAAAACAAATCTGGAAAACTGACAGTGGTACCATGGGTGAGGCTGGACATTTGCTTTTAACTGGTTACAGTGGCATACACTTACTCTTAATTGTATGCAAATCTTTGCAGAATTGCATTTTACTTGAAGACGTTACATGAAGAGGTTAATGACTGACAGAGTAACAGTTCAAAGGCTTGAAAGTAGTAGTGAAAGTAGAAAAAGTATCTGTGGGAAACTGCAGATGCTAAAAAAAGCCCCCCCCCCCCCTTTTTTTTTTTAAAAAATTAAAACAGCTATTTAAGGAAGGTTAAAAGGAAAGAAGGGAAAATTTACTGGCATTTTTCTAAATTAGTTAGATAAAACAGTCATCTGAAACACCATCTTTTTAATATTATTCTTTGTAGCACTGCATTTGAGAGAGCAAAAAAAGTAAGAGTATGTTAGCTCATTCTCTTCAAGGCCACACTTCATATCCAACCCTACAAGCCTGTTCTCACAGGTGACCTGTTGAGGAAGTATAGAATTTGGTCACAGAGTTCCTGTTGAGCTCAGGGGTGCATCTATGGAGGGCAGCTTCCAGGAGATGGTCTGTAACTACTTTGTTAACTACTGTTGCAAGTCTTGCATAGCAACAAACTTTTGCAAGCAAGTGGCAGCACTTGGCAGAGGTATTAGCACATCTCTTTATCGTTACTTTAGATGAACTTCACAAGGCCCTTTTTAGGCAGGAATTATGAGGAAGAGGATTTAAGACTTGCAGAATGACAGCTTATTTTATGAGGAAACAGAAGCCTCACATGCATACAGAATTCCACGGGGAGACCAACATACAAGTCACATTCCCTCTCACCTCGCAGGGAGGCAGATGGGCTGGAAGGACAAGAGTTTTGGAGAGGAAATATTACTGTGCCTTTCAGCTGGAAAAAAACCAGCATCTTTTTCATTACTGTTTATTTTTTCCCCCTTTCATGAGACCAGCAGGGATATTATTGGAAACAGTAATTCTATAAACACACACAGCCAGCCTGTGCATTAAAATTCTGACTATTTCTAAAGAGACACACAGGCAGTTTTCAAAGGCAGCTACCACCAGAATCCTGCTTAGTTCTGCCATGGGATAGAACTAAAGCTGCAGTATTGGGGGGGGCGGGGGCAGGGCGGCACGGTAGTGGGCAAGAACCATATAGGAATTTCTAGTTCAAGCTGACTTTACAGTTTATAGAGAAAGTAAAGAGCAGTTCAAAAATAAAGCCTACTTGTGTAGCCAAGCCATAGCAGATAGCTATGCAGAACTTTGATAGGGAAGAACCTTATACTTGTGCTCAGCCTAAGTAGTTTCAGAACTAATAAACCATAAGTATGCATGTTCTAACAAGCTCACACACATTTGTAGCCTTTATTACAGCTGTGTTAAGAGCAGATGAAAACATACACTGGTATTTTACACTGAAGTGTCCTGTATCCCCCCTCCCCATAAGTACAGTCCCTCATAATTCTTTCTTGTTCTTCAAGTAGCATATAAATCAGGGTAATCCTGCAAACTACTTTTACACAGGCTTAACACTATACTCTGTACCCTGGTTCTCACAGCAGCCCTATTATATCTACAAAGGTGCTAGTTCATACTCCAGCCTTGAAACAGATGAAGCAACTACAGAATGATTTATTATTCACATGCAATTACAAAAGAATAAAATGCACTAAAGCCAAATGTGTGCAGAATATCAATTCATAAAGAGATTCTTCATCAGCATACACTCACTGGAATCTTAACACTACCTAACAAAAAGTTTCAGTCTTGGAATTAAATGCATTTCATCAATGACATGAATTCTACATCCCCAGCTCATTATTTTAATAAAATCACAAGTTCTTTTTTATCATCAAGGGATTTAGAACAGGGAAAAAAAGCTTACCTTATAGCTTTACCATTAAGGTCACTCCTTTTTGGCAACTTAACAAAGCAGATGAAAAGATAATCCACAAAAGAAATCATAAAACAAGTTTTCCGTTACTACTTCATACACATCTCAGTTCAAAAGCACACAGTGCCACCCTCCTACCGCAGGAGCTGGGACCCTAAGAAACACATTCATACACACCGCTGCTAGTTCAGAACACCGCAAGCTCAGCAGCCTGGATAACAAGTGTACCTTCACAAGCCAGTAGAAGCCAAACCCAAATAAATATGAAAAGAAAAAGAATACCATCTCCTGTAAAGCACCAAGCTGCTAAAACAAGCACCACTAGACCAAGCGCGCAAACTCAGGGGACTTTGATTAACGAAGACCCACGAGCACAGCAGCCTCAGTGAAGCCAACCGAACCCGTCCTCGGGCCTCCCGGGCAGCGCCCTGCGCCGCCAGCCGGCCCCACCGCCCCGGCGTTACCTGCGGCCCCGGCCTGTGCCTGCCCTGCCGCCCGACTGCCGAAGCGCGGCTGCCGCCCGCCCCGCTTCACGCTTTCAAAGGAGGCGGGAAGCGGCGGCAGGCCAATGGCAGGCGGGCGGCCTGAGGGAGCCGGCCCGCCGTGCCCGCAGGTGCCCGGCCGCGGCTCGGCCTGCCGTGGGCCCGCCTCGGGCCTGCCTCGGGCCCGCCTGTGGGCCTGGCTGGCTGCCTGCCTGCCGGCCGCGCTGCCACCGCGGGGGAGCGGAGCTCCGCTGCCTCTGGCTGCCCTTGCGAGCAGCCTGTCCAGCCCGGGACTGCTGGAAGCATCCCTGAAGGGTAGGGGTTTCTTCCAGCTACTGTCTTTTACTTCCCGAGACTTACAAACCCTATGATTATTGTTTCCCTTTTGCCTAATCATGGTACATTATACAGTTAACGTTTCTCAAAAATTGCTACATTAGCTGTTTCCATAACGAAAAGCTGAGAAGAGATACCAAGTTTTCCAAACTGTTTCCCCAAAGGCTTATGTTATTGACAACGTCCTTGGATAATTTCAGGGAAAAAATGCTGAAGCTCTGTGGAATTTATACTCCCTGGTAAACCTCATGGGAAAGAGAAAAACTGATTTAGATTACAGGGATTTTTTCTTTTTTTAACAAAGCAATAACTGAAAACAAACTTTGCACTTTCTTCTCAATATTTCACTTACATAAGCAAAAAAAGCTGGAATGCAAAGTTATCCTATTTTTTTCTTTTGGATATTACTGTGGGGTGGAGTTTGGGGGAACATGACTATTTGCTTGTTTCATTTTGGTAATGCTTTTAGTACTCAAACTACCTGAAATCAGACATGCTTTAGAAGATGTGAAGTAAGAGAATTGGTTCAGTTTCTTTAAACCAGTTTCACTTATGACTGAAGCCAAAAATTGATTTTCTATCTAAAAATGTACGCCTCCAAAAATCACTGACTCCAGCTTCAGAACTCTTTCTATACATAACAGCAGTGTTTGAAAAAATGCTTCTCTTGTACGAAACAAGGCTTCCAAAGGAACAGTAAGAGTGCAGGTACTTACTTGACAAAGGGTGCAGGGGGGAAATGGGAGATCAGGGAACAATAAAAGGAAATTCTAGTTTATCGTCTCTATCTACAAGTTTGAAAATCAAGGCGATTCTAGGAAACTGCATCAAGCAGAAGTATGGGGAAATATTCTCAACCTCTTTAAGAAAAGAAGTAACATTTTTAGAAACAACTAGTAGATCAGAAGAATGATGCCAGGCAGCCGGAAAGGGTTATTATAAGACTTTCTGGGTATGACATTAAATGCATGAAAACTAAGAGAAGACTGCTTAGCTGTAACAATGATCAGAAAGTCAACTGACAGCAGAATTAGCCCATTTTCTTTGCTACTCAGCCTTATCTACTTTATCTTCTGTTCATGCTCCTGAGTAGTTTTCTTCTCTAACTTCTCTGATCCCATCTTTCCTGTGTAGCTTCCTTCTAATTTCTCAGCCTTTGGATTTTTTGCAGCAGGCCCATCTGAAGCAGAGTAGTTGTGCTAAACGCTTGACTGCTAACAACTGTCCTCTTCAACAAAAAGTTTATAGGGCTTTTCCCCAGTAGTGCAAAACAAAAAGCATTTTTGAATTTGAATACAAACTAACAGTAGCTGAACAGGACTTGCTAGATGACCTCTTCTTGTCTCTATGTGTGTGCTTTGCTGTGAAGGAGATTTTTATCTTACTCAGGTGGGAAAAGAGAAAAAAAATAGAGGGAAAAGGAAGTAAAACTGAAATGTGAATGAGCAATCCAAAACTGCTAAGGTTTACCCCTCCCCACTGAAGTTTATCTCATTATCTTATATTTTAGGATTCTATTCGTATGAAGACTTTTTTTTTTTTTTAGCAAAACCTATTTTTAAACCTAAGCAGCTGACACAATTGCATGAGGGACAGGTGGCCTACTTAAAAAAAAAAAACAAAAAACCAAACAGTGACTGCTGTTATCTGATTGTAAATTCAATGTGAAACATGCAGAGATCTATCATACTAGGGTAACCTCCTGTCTAATCTGCTGCCCTGGCTCTGGTAGCAGGCAATGCAAGAAGCTTCAGAAGATGCACAATGAAAATATCAATAAAAGCTGGGAAAAGGACAGAAAGGAGTAAAGGATCCTTCTAGTCTAGCTGCTTATCTACTTACTCTTCCAAAGTACTCACTTTTCATTTTCTTTCTGGCTAGCATAAGAGGAGATGCTTTTTCTCCTTTAAATAAAAGGACCAGCAATCAACAAGTAGGGCTTAATGAAGTTATGCACTGAACACCAAAAGATTGCTACTTCTGGTGCATTTTTTTGGGGGGTGTATATGGGTTGTGATGCTTCTTAAATATGTAAGATCTTAATACAATCCCATACCTGCTTTTCCAAGAGTTTAAAAAGGTTTGAGGAAAAATACTGGAAAGTACACAAAATAGTCTCAGATGAAATCTCACTATTACCCTATGCAAGGCTGTAGAATAAACTCTGTCTATGAAATAATGGCTAAAGGCATTCTGACAGATACCCTTCAAGTGAATGAGTCATGAACCTCAGAGATACGAAGAAGCAAAAGAGAGAGCTGACTCATACATCAGTTCTGAATTTGAAATACTGCATGCCTCTTTCAATATTCTGTGTATCAGCAGGGTTTTAACATGTCTTCTTTTTCAGAGAATCAAAAGATAAATGAGTTTGGTGACAAGATGTGTGTTGCACTGTATTTGAAATGTATCCAGAAGTAATTTTGGGCTTATTCTTACATGTGAGCAAAATGCCTTGGTTCTACTTAAGGGAAGTCATGGCCAAGAGATTTGGCATGAAGGCCCCAGTCAAGAAAATGTTGATTAATGGATGATTTTTTAGACTGCAAAGCACTTCCTGATGAGTCTTTATACCAGTTTGTATGTATCATCACACAGATATGACTAGATGGCTTCTGATGGCATGAAGCCAAAGTAAAGGGATCCGGATAGTGTCTTGTCCTGCCAAATGTACATTTACTGTCATAAAAATATGTCTTTTCCTTTGATTCACATTTTTTAATTGATTTGGAGGAGGATGCAGAAAGGGTGAGTCATAATACAGGGAGAAGGGTTCTTCCTATAACCTGAGGAGGAAAAAGAGTCTTCTCAAGTCTTTATCTTGAAAAGAGGGGCAGATCTCAGAACAGATAAGGAGGCTTACAGTTTTCCATGAAATGTCTCAATGGAAAACACCATAGCATAATCTTGACTTTAGGTACTACAAATTTATATGCAGGCAGACCTTTGAGATGTCTTCATTGTTAAGAGTGGAGATTCTTGTTCTGCTTTTATAAATAAATCACAAGGAGTTGTAAATATAGATGTCTCCAAGGTTGCACACGCTAGGAAAAGCAATAGAAAGTAAGATAGCAATGGAAGAGTATTCTGCAAGCTGAAGCTGATGGGAATCTTGTATCTAGTATGAATATAATTGAAACTGATTAATTATGCGCTGAGCTGAATTGGCATTGTGCCAGTTCAGAGGCAGGCAGAAAAAGTATAAAACTATAAAGATCTACAGGGTGATAGGCTGTGAAGAAGGAACTACACTAGAACCAGAAATATCGTATGACTGGATCCTTAGCTTCCTTTCAGAGTATGAAGAAAGCAAAAGCATATTATGCTCTGACTGGAAAGTGGTGCTCCTATCTGACTCAGGAATAACTGAGTGACTTGTAGAAACACCGCTGATCATATAACTGCTATGAGAAACTGTTGGCACCCACAACCCTACAATAATATCCCTTGTGAATTACTGGTCAAATGTAATTAATGAAAAGAAGCAGCTTTTTAACATGTTTCATTGAACCAAAAGCAGCCTTTGTCCATCACCTCATAGAAATAACTCCAGGCAAGCATTTTTCTAGTCTGTCTGGAAAACCTGCAGTACCTGTGGTCTTTTCTAAGGCAGAAAACCCCCCAACCCACTGTAAATATCTAGTATGTGCTCTCACTCCAATCTCTTATTCCTACTCTGCTTGATATTTGTATATTCTAAACATTATTTTATAACTTTGTTAATTTTTTCACAAAAATATTGAGAAAAAGGCTAATGACAATAACAGAAATACATTGCAACAGAGAACCGTGCCATAGTAGGCAGTCATGGCTAAACTGGATATTGTGGCAACTGGGAGTTAGTTAATTGGGACCTCCTTTTTCTATGCCTTTCTGCTGTGGCCTGGAACGGATGCAGGCTGGGGATGGCACAATCCACAGTATAGTGGAGAAGTATTTTCCAGTCACCTAAGAGCAGTAAGTGGAGTCTACGTAATGATTCCTGAAGATTTCACGCTCCAGTGATTCTGTAAGCTAGTTAAACATTGTATTTAGAGGTATTTAGACTTTAAAAAATCTCTTTTTAAAACCTGCTGTTACTTAATTCAAAATGCCTTTCTTTACATCATGAGGAAATGTTATTTTGCTGCCATATGGAGACAAGAAGAAGGACAGACTAGAGACAGTCCCTAGTACACATGTTCTTGTTTGTGTGTCTGGCTCCTGTTACAGAGAGAGGGGAAAACCAGATTTTGAGAGTAGGCATGGGATAGCTCCTACAGCAAAAAATATCCAGATTATAAAATCTGGGAAGCAGCATAGAATACAAGTGTTTTATACTCCTTACGTCTCTGGTATCATTTGGGGATTAACTGCCTTTGAACCAGAGAGCTCTTGCCTAACCGATATGATCTAGCTTACGCTGAGGAGTCCAAGAACAGAACTGGAACCCACCAGCGGCCAGTGTTAATCACTTGCATTCCAGACTTTTTCTATACATCACTACAGTCCACATGCTGATGCTAACAGCTTTATGATCATGCAGACATCAACTCCTGGGATAATTTTTGCTTCCTGTATAGTTCTCTTAAACAGTCACAATACTTAAAGGTTACTTGTAGAATTACATTTTAGTCCTTTTAATGGATTTCTCACATGGTGAATTTTTTATGCCACCATCCTTTCAAAAATACCAGGCAGACTAGGGCACGAATGAGACGCATTGCAAAGACTGCTGCATGTGACTGCCCAAAGAGGCTCAAAGGAAAACTGTAGCATGGTCATTGGTTTTCACTTCAGTTACTGCGACCAAAGTGGACTGCAATTTGCTTACATTTGTTTTACTTAGCTAATTTTTCCTTGTGAGCATCAGAGTTACATCTTGCTTTCTGTCCTAAACTCTTAAGCAGTGCTGCATGCTGCCTATTAAAAAGTTGTCACATTCAGTGCCAGGGTTAGCTACAAATTGAATCAGACTCAATCTGGCAGGAATGGACATCTGAGGGTCACTTCGTGCAACCCCTTCCTTGAAGCCAGGTTAACACTGAATTGAGGCCAGGCTGTCCAGAGATTCGTCCAGCTGGGTCTTGAAAACCTTCCTCTCTGGGAAACTGTTCCAATGCTTAAATATGATAATAGTGACATATGTTTTCTTTACAACTAGCTGGAACTCTCTTTCTCAATTTCTGATTGCTGTTTCTCATTCTCATTTCCTGCTGCTCTGCAGAGAGCCTGGCTTCAGACTCTTGGTTGGTAACGTTCTCTTAAGCGCTGGAAGGCTGCTGCTAGGTCCTCACTAAGGCTTTGCTTCTGACAAATTGTTTCTCTGCTCTAACTGACCATCTACTGAATCTGTAAAGTGTTTAGGGGAGTTACTGGATTAAAAGTTTTGATATTAACATAAATTCATGTTCTGCATGTCACTAATAAAATTCTAGAAATTGTACTAAATTTCTGTATGATAAAATATTCAGAAATATTTTTGTGGGCTTAACGTTTTTAAGAGAAATTCAGAATCATATTTTACTTCAGTCCTTAGCAGCCAAGTAGGTGATGGGTCATAATTGTCAGCTCTTTCTTTATATTGATCTAGGAGGGGGGTTCCAAAAGGAAATGGAAGAAAGCCCTATATCCCTTTTTCTGTAATTCGGCATAATGTGAAAAAGGTTGAGAACAACAATGTCTGTTCTGCAAAATTTAAAATAACTACTTACATTGTCTTTAACATAGAATAGAAGCTGTAGTATGAAAACTATAGTTGTCAAGATTAGGTATAGTTACAAATATTTCATTTTCACATTGACTCTTCTGTTCTAAAAAACTGAATTCTTACTGATGGTAGAATCTGAACCAGTTATGAATACCAAACTCAAAGTCTTGAGGCGTATACACTATGACTGCTTCTCTTCTGCCTAAATTTACTGTAACTTTCCCTGTTCATTATTATTTTCATCCTCCTCCTCTGTTACTCCTTCCCTGTGCTTTGCAATTTAATGGCTGCAGTGCTTTCTGTATATTTTCGCTTTCATTCAAGGTTTGTATGACCTGCATTCTTTTCTTTATATAATTCTCAAGGTGACAAAAAGTTAAGACTGTGTTGAAGAATAATAACTTAAACACTTAAGTCAGTAAGAAAATAAAGACATGGTTACTTTTTACATACCATAAGGGTGTTTCCTTTAAGTGTCAATATAAATTTTACATGATTTTAATGTTTTCAGTCCTCCTTGAAAGATTAATATATAATGAATATTCACTTGATTTTTCTAAGCATTTATTATTAGTAATATAATGTACAGTATTTTTAATCCATATGCCTCCAGGCTTTTTTAGAAATGAAGGTATGTATGATTTTCCCACTTATCAGATAAAAATAAGATTGTACAGTGGTGGCTTCTGCAAGGTTCAGCTGCACATTAGAAACAGGATGAGGATTCCTGACTTCAGCTAACTGATCTATATACTGTGAGCCAATGTCACGCTGTTTTTTATTAGTGGGAAATCTAGTGTGTCTAGAATAAACAAATCTCAGACATTTGAAATAAGCCCAGAATGCAACCGTATTAGTAATAGGGGGAGTGGCTGTGTGTGTGCTTGCACAGACGTAAGATAGATCAGGCTTCTGGTATATAAAGTATGAGAAGGAATTTCAGAGTCAGAAAATGCTGGAAAAATCCTTTTAACATGACCATATTATAATCATTGTTCCAAGAATGCTACAGAAGGAAAAAAGGCTACATAAACCCACAGTGTTATGCTAAACTTTGTTAGCCTGCCAAAAAAAAAAAAATCCCAAGCTGTATAGAAGATAGGGAACACTACAAATCTAGTGTTTATATTAGGATTTTTAAATAGGAGACTGGAATTCTATTTCCAGCTCTGTGTTATGATGTTGGGCAAGTTCCTTCTAATTATATTTTGTGTATATTTTCACTGGGCTTTGACAGCCCAGTTACAAGGGACCTGTGACCAGCCCCTTCTATCAAAGATTTTGATGGGTTGGAACTGTATTTTGAAACCCTGAAATAAGTTTATACATACATTTGGGGGGAAAAACCCCTAGTTTTTCTCCCCATTTATCTGTCCATTTTTTTAAATACTTTTGAGATCCTTACCTAAAAGTGAAAACCTGGAAAACTGACTGTATGTCTGCACTTATATTACAGAGTATGGGTGAAAAGTTAAATTTGTCAGTATTATGTATTTATTGAATTCTCAAGGTTTTGCATGATTATATACTAAATAGGTTGGGTTTTTTAAAATACAGGTACATTGCTTGTGTTGCTTAAGTACTGCTATTATTAGCCCAGCTAAGATATGGGACATAGCATCCAAAGCCCTAATGGATGTACTCATATTAGTTGCAACCATTTTAGCTTTTAGAAAGCCCCTTCTTAGTCTACAGAAATTAACTGTGTGAGAGAAACTGCAGGCACCTCTTGATGTTTCAACAATACATCCCATAAAGTTTCTTAAAAAAACCCCAACGACTTGACATCCCTCGTACCAAATTCAAATAACATCAGTAAGAGTAATGGGGAAAACGTGAACTAAAATACTGTTTCTTTAACTATTTGAAAATTTCATAGGTTTAAATCTGAAAACTTGTATTGTACAGCAGTTGTGTGTATTTCCTAACATTATATTGACAGCAGCATTGAAAGAACAGAAATTCACCTTGCTAATGACCTCTGGCTTTGGCAAAATAATAAGTACAAGAAAAAGAGAAAAAAGAGAAGATCTGTTCTTACCGTAAACAGGAAAAGAGGCTTTATAACAGCAGTTGCTAGCACCTCTAAAATTAATTCTGGGTCAAGCTTTCCGTGATAAATGCCTTTTTTTAGAGTTAATACGGAGCAGCTCAGCCTAGAAACACATTAAAAATATTTCAAACAAGTCAGTCTGGAAAGTAAGTTTTAAAATAGTACAAGTGGAAACAAACCCATAAATTTTTACTGGGTATTCATTTTCTATTATAAATTGTCTGGCCTACAGTATTTCCATCTTTCCCTCTGCCTGAAATGTAATTAATTCAGGGCACAGGCAGTTGACTGTAAATTATAGCAGAGGTTAGGTTGGAAGGCATCTCTGGAGGTCATGCAGTCTAACCCTTTATCAAAGCAGGGCTAAATGTAAAGCTCTAGCAAGCTGCTTGGGACTGTCCAGTCCAGTTTTGAGTATCTGCAAGAATGTAGATTCCGTAGGGTTTTTGTCAAGAAATTTCAATGCTGAATCTCTTCACCAGGACATTTTTCTCCTTCTATATATTTGGCATTTCCCTCTTCTACTTCTAATCCCATTTGTAATCGTCACCATAAATTACAGTATGAAGGAAAAAATGATATTGCAACATCTTCCATAGTATTTTATGCAAACACATTTTACTAAACATTGCAGCAAGCCAGGAATGCATGTTTCCTGCGTAAGCAGTAACCCCTCAGACCACATTAACCAATGTCAAATCTCTAGTAACTGTCTGATCAAAATGTTAATCACTTTTGATGATCAATTTATTTGTGTTAGACAATATAAAAATACTGTCAGGTAGTTAAAGCCAAGAAAAGAGCTCTGATAGACAATTTTGGCTTTTAATAACCGATAAGCTTTCTTATTAAAATTAAAAATATTTGGATTCTAAGTTTTCCTCAAGTGGGCATATACCAAACACCAGGAGAAAATGTTAATGTGTGGGAAAAAAGAAATGGAAAGCACAGCTAACTGAGTGCACTTTGTGTATACTTTGCACAACACATCAAGTGCAGATAACAGTACAGGTAGGAAAAGGCAATTTAACTTTTTTAATTGTTCAGTTTTAACAGTAATTATTGCCTTATACATGGGACCAATAAGGAAGTTTTCTGGGTTTTGTCAAGTTTTCTCAGGGTTTGTCAGTTGCTGGAGACATTCTCATCTGGATGCAAGGTAAGGGTAAAAATGCTTTTATTCTGAAGAACTAGCATTTTATACCATCAACTAAATTTGGCATTACAGTTTCCTTGAATGACAAAGCCAATTAAAGAGGCTTTTGCTACCCTGCGCCTCCAAAGCCCTCCTCCCCTGGTACTCACTTCTACTTAAATGCTACAATGTAATACTTCCTTTGCTATGAGAAAAAACTCCAAAACAATAAACTATTTGTGTCGGTACTTAAATCAGCTCAGTGAAATGATCCAAGTTAAAACAAACTTTCAAACTGGATTAAACCCTTTTAAACTACATTAAACTGTCAGAAAAAAACCCCTAAGAGTGGGGTATAAGAAGGATGTTGTACTCGTGTTCTCTCTGTGAGAGTGATGAAAATGGATAAAAATAAGGCAAGGAAGAAACTTTCTTTAGTAAATTGAGACTACTTTTTATGCTATCCAAGTCAAGTTCATGGAAAGAAGATTCACATTTGCAGAGAACAAGCAACGTTACTAGTGCTGATGTTTATTTCCAGCATTTTTTTCCTAAATTATCAACTTCTTCAGTCTTTAATGCAAGAGTATGAGTGGCTGAATCAACTCCAGTTTGTCCCAGGGTGTGGAAACCCTCCTGGTGCCCATTGCTTTTGGCTAGTATATGACAAATGACATGTCGACCTCTTCTGTCCACCTGACCCACGCAAATATGATCAGCTGCTTTTGTGCTCACAGAAACACTGCCAGAAACGTACGTCCATTACAGTTTAGGATGCTATAGCTCACTTCTGAAGGTGAGCTACCATTAGAACTGCATTTTGAAGTTTGTGGAAATTGGCTAACTATTAGAGACATGCTGCTCCACAGTGCCTAAAAAGGGGAGTTCCTGAGGTGCAAATCTGTATAAATTGCTATAGAAACAGAAAGTATGGTACGTTAGAACAAATTGAGACAATAATTTGTAAATAAGCACGAGCATGGAAAGGAAATCGACTATGAAAACATTAAGATATCACAACAGAACAGACACAGCAGAATTCAACTTCAAGACAATGAAAAGACACATCAGTAGTCTGTGTAAGAATTGTCCATTTGCCTAATAATGATTAAAACATTTCCCTATATTTCTTTCATGTACCACTGCAATTAGAAAATGTAGGAAATTGTTTATCCCTGATAATCAAGAAACAGTACTCAACAAACTTATATGCATTGTATTTAACTATCCTAGTAGAAGGTGGTTTAGCACGCTGCAACAGTAGAGATATTTAATACATTTTATCATAGCTGAAGTGAGATTTAAGGAACTTCTTGAAAGACTCTAGCTGGGTAAATTGAAGACTTCCAGTCTTATCATACCTAGTATTTAGAAATATTTATAGTCCTTTTAATAGGAAAAAAAAAAAAGGTATTATTTTGGTGTGGCACATCAAAAGGCATACTTTTTGCTCTGTCCTTAGAATGGGAGTTTCCAATGGAAATTTCTGTGGTATGTGCACTGCTTTTGGTCAGTGAGTGATTTCAGAATGATGCAGAATCTAACACAGGGACAAGAGCTGCCACTGCCGGTGGTGGCCTACTGTCACTGAGCCTTTGCTACAGCTGCTGCTGTTTCTGAACCCCTAACACTGAAAAAGAAGTTAAGTAATACCTTCCAAAGACAGACACTTTAATTAGACTAAAGTATTCCAAGTGAAGAGAAGTGAGGCTGGGCTCTTAAAATTTTTCCCTCCACTGTAGATAATGGGAATAGAGACAAGTAAAATTGGCAAATGGTTCTGAAGGATATTTTTAAGTTTTAAAGGAAAAAGCACAAGTTAGACACATGACTACATACTAGTGGTAGCTGCCTAGGTTTTAAGACCCTGCACTGGGAGTGCTGAGTCATTCCAATATTATACAGAAAAATATCCCACATAAGGGCATCTGGATAACATTAGTTTTAATCCAGAATATAAAACACACTAGAGAATCTCTCAGGAGCAGAGGCAGTAGAGGCATGTGGTTTAAAACACTGCCAGCAGCCAAGGTCAAATGAAAGTGTAGGTACGTATTACTTTGTTATTTAAATTTTAACAATAATGGCCACACCTGGGGAAGGGTAAGTTTGTATTACACTCCACATAGTCACATATTTGACATTATACAAACTGCTTACCCCAAGGGTAAATCCTGTGTTGGTTCATCACTGAAACCTGAAGACAAGAACTAGTAAAACCTGTCAGACGGGAGTTTGGCAAAACATATTTTTTGATTATAAACTAAATGTAACTTCTAAATATTTATTTTCTTCAAACTTAAAGAAATGTATATTTTATGCTGGTTTTGGAACCAGGAAAATCTTGACTATGATGTTATCTCATATTGCTGGGTGGTAAACTCTGCATATACATATTCTAGGAAAAAATACTGAGATTTCACATTAGAAACCATAAATGCTGGGTCTGTGGTAATGTAATCTATCTTAAGATGTTGCTGTTTACGGCAGCTAACCACTTACACTGGTTTTTGTCCACTTTTTGAGATCAACCAACTAGATTACAGTCAGATATTAATGTCAATTAAATTTTCAGATTATATACTAGGGCATCACTACATTCTAGATTCTCTTGGATTCTGTTTATGTGAATTGGTTATGTTACAAAATTTATGTCACAAATGTAGAACTTTCAAATGGGATCCAAATAATTCTAGACAAAGCCAGCTATCATAACTCACATCAATATTAATTTTTGAAGCCTAATTATAATAGTATAAAGACTGATCTATGTACTTTGTACAACTTAGACAAAGGCATTGCTATACATTTTTTTGCCTATTTGTAACTGTAAAGCCAAATAAGTATAGCCCATCTAAATAACCACATTTTCTGATGTCCAATTTCCTTTTGTGCATAAGTACATAAAAGCATAAATGACAAAATATGTATCAAACACCTTGCTAACCCCATAATGGAAACACAGGTTCTAACTATTAGCACGCATACACAGATTTAAAATAGAAATAAATCCTGAGAAATGAATAGCCATTATTTTTCCCTGAGCTGAGCACTGGAAAGCAACTTTTTTTTTGGTTGGTATCTGACTTTGTAATTAGAAGAAAGATAAAAGATAAAAATCACTATAAGCTATTGAATTAATGGATAGCTTGTATGATTTAAAGAAAATAATCTCTATTGAATGCTGCATATGTTTGCAGTTTGTCCTCTGGAAAGAACAGTGTGGCATTTTGCAGTAGTTGGCATATACAGTAGTGGGTATGTTTTATATCTGTATTGATCCTTTGTGGTGTCTTGTAAAAGAAGCCTGTAAATTATTAATGTCTAAACCAAATTAGATTCTAGAAAAAAACCTTTACTGAACTCCATTTTAAGGGCAGCAGAGTTGTAAAGTCAGCTGGCTTAGCTATAGTGATTTCTAACAATCATTTGGTTGCTAATAATACCTCAATCACCATGTACAAACCACGCTCAGACACCGGCTATGGAAGCAGTGGTGCAAAGTACGTTTAGATAACAGGCCTCAAAAAAAAGGGGCTATCTCTTTGCCCCAGAAGTGCTAGCCTGCTTGTGTTGTTTCCGGGCAGGAAACAAAACCATGTGGATATTAAATGATCGGTCCTAGAGGCATGAGACTAACACTCACCAGCACATTGAATAGTGTCTCACCACATGTATATTCCCCAGAATGGCGGCTGCACTATAAAGCAACCCAGTGATAATGATCTGGGGTTGCAATTTTCAAGAGGAATGGAATTCAGGCCTTGCATGGGCACCCTGAAACAGTACTGGCCAAAGTCACTAGTTGTCCTGGAGTCCTCAGTTTGAGAGTGCAGAAACAAAAACAAGTTTGTAAAGTGATCATTTGAGTAATTAGATGAATATGTAAACACATTGTTTATAGAAAACATATACGTACCAAACCTGGTAATATTCATTGAATACACTGATAATTATTATCACTTCCCCTATAACATGTTGGATACTTGAGTACCGGGGAGGGAAAAGGTGCTGACAGCTCAAGACTAGGAATAAGCATCTGTCATGGTCTCACACTTTTAACTAAGAGATTACTACACAGATACTCATAAAGAACTAGTATAGTTGTTAATTTATTTTCCTTGCCATGAGCACTTCCAAGGCTGTTGTGCAAGGCATTCAGCAGCCAATAGGTACAGCTACGCTGTCTTCTTAAGCTGGGGTCATCCTGAGCAGCCTATAAAGTAGCTAAGCAGTGCAACTGTTGTAGCACAAGAACTCTGTGCCAGCAAGTTTTCCAAATGTTTACTTACCTTTACAGGCAGATTTTACAGCTGGCACTGAACTGCTTACTGCCATGGCTACGCTGCTTCCAGTAGCTGAGCTAGCTCATTTGAATCTAGCTTGAGCGTCTCTTCAAAACTCTGCAGACATAACTGTACAGCTCTACAATGTATATTATTTCAGTTTTCAATATTCAAATTTTTCTATTAATTTTCTATAGCACATAAGACATTGGAGGCATAGGTTAAGTATATTACTGAGAAAAAAATCTTACATATAAAGCACAATTACTCCATGATGACTCTAAAGGGATTATGTGCTAAAGCAGCTAAAACCAGCTGAATTTAAAGGTGTTTCTCAAGATGCCTTAACACCATTGACTTCTCAGAAACACTCAAGGCATTCCAGGATTTTAATTTGTGCAATGGAGAGTCGTTTGGAGTCTGCAAGTAAAACCTGCATTGTTCCTTTTTTTTTTTTTTTTTTTTTTAATTTCTTGTTATGTATTGCTCCAGATCTAGCATAGCATTTCCTCCTGCTTTAACATATTACAAATCATGTTACTATAATTAAAGCTGTATTGTTGAATTGGTAAACAGATTAGATGCTAGAAAATGGGAGTTCAGCTTAGACTGTTTGATTTCAGTTTATTACTCTACCAAATCCAGATGTATTTGTTCACCCTCCATTTTAGTGAAGCATGTCTGGAAAGATCTGTAAAGTGGGAGGAGACCAATACAATTTATGTTAATAATGACAATACAAAGCCCACTGTTTTTCATTTGTCTGTTTCAGAAGTTTTTCAAAATGCTCATGTAACTTGCCTTTAGATAGATCACATTTATAAAGATAAAAATAGATTAACCTTATTCAAATAGTTATGGTTTCTCATTTGACTTAAATGTCCTATTGTAACCTTCCCTTGGATTGTCTGATTCCACATATTCTTCACTATAAACCCCTAAATATTTACATATTAAATACTTATTATTTATTAATAAATACCTATCTATAGACACACACATTGATGCAGATAACTCTTGAAAAATTAAAGCTGTGCTCCAAAATGTTTAACTTAAATGAAAAAGATGCAGCCAAGTTGCAGACTGTGAAATTCATCTTGTGTGGTTTGGCTTTCTAAAATTTTGGTAAGTCATGTATGCTTTCTTCAGCCAATCTAAAAAGACAAAAATTAACACACTCCATTCAAAAGCAGCTTGGATAAATAATTTCTTTTCTCTTTCTTATAACTATAGAAGAAGAGCAAGCAAGTAGCTTAGTTCTGATACATACCCAGCTAAAGTTAAATGAGATGAATCTTACTCTATCAGACAGTTCTAGGTTCTTCAAAGAACATGTTAAAGGCAGTTTATTTTCTTGTGTCCTGAAAGAGGCAATGAGGTACAGCTTCAAATTAAAATAATCTTGCCCTGAAATTAGTGAACTGTAACAAACAATCTCTCATTTCAAATATAGTCTTATTTTTTTCCTCACAGTCTGTAGCACCCACTCAGTTTTTGGAATTGAGAGGAGACTCATGATCTGGATTGCTGTCAGTGGTTTTTCAAAGAACCAACACAAAGCATTTTTCTTGACTGTTCTTGAAGTGGTACAGCCTGCACACACACACCACAATGTTTGGCTGCTCAGATGATGGAGTCAAGAAGCTTTTAGGCAGGATCAGTATTTGGGGGAGTATTACATCTCAAAAAACTACCTTCTTCAGTATCTAACAAAGAACATTGAAAGACAGAAGGACAATATTATTCCTGAAGCCTTTCTTTCCGCTTCATGGAAGGTTGTCTTCATTTAATCCTCATGGCTACAGTCATAAAGCTTCAAATATTCCTCAATAATTTTAGGCAGTGAACTGATATGCAGTATTAGTAGTATGCCATAATTCCATTAAACCAGTGTTAAGCCTGATACATACATGGTATAGGGAAAGCAATGGAAAATTCTACTCTGTTCATTGGAAACAGAGCTGAGGTGAGAACTCCTTATGGGTATGATAAATCCTAAGGCATATTCACAAGTACCCGCACTTATGCTCTTGAGTAATCTCAGTAAATTACTTCAGTAATTGGAGTTGGCTTAGCGGTTTTAACTGGTTTAGTACTACTCCTGTCTTGTCTAAAATTACAGAAGAGACAGATTGTGTGCTCTTTGCTAGTTACAACTTTCCATTGCAGAAACAGTAAATTTCAGGTTAGCTTGCCTATAAATACCTCCTTTTCAAAAAAGGCTGTAGCAAGTTCACACAAATTACACTTTACAACTTCAGTTATCTTGCAGCATACAGAATGCCTGGAGCACATATCTATCAATGCTGCTACACACCTATGCACATAGCACTAGCAATTTAATATTTTTAGATGCATAGTACAAATTTTAGATGCACAGACAATTGAGTAATTGTCAGAACTGTTTAAAATGAGGCAACATAGCTTCTATTAGTATTAGGAAGAACTTGTTATATAGTACTGTAGAATTATTTGCACTAAGAATCCCATCCAATGCCTAGTACCCATCTGATGGAAACACTTAAAATTTACTGTTAATGCATTTCTGTAGACACAAGGGTTCAAACAGGCATCACAGACTCAGTGTGGTTTCTCCTGTAATTAAAAATATTTTCATTTAGAGGCAAAATATTTTTGTTCTTGTTCCAAGAACACACCACTGCAGTCCAAACACCACGTGTTTATGCCAAATGTTTTATTTTAGCTTTTCTCAAATCTTTGGCAGCCAAATTACACATGACTTCCGTGGATTCTACTCAAGCTTTCCCATACAAACTGAAAGGCTTTCTTATAAATGCAGCAAAGAAGAGAAGCTGCATTACACAGTAAATACTAAGTCCACTCCTACTGGAAAAGTTTACCATTTGTTCCTGAGAAATAAGCATCCTGAACCTTCAGCCAGCACCTTGTTGAGAGAATTCAGATCCATCAAGGTATTGCCATAAACTTCAGTAGACCAAACTATGAAAAGAGATCAGAGATTTAACTCATACTAAATCTGCTGATAATGCTCTAAAAGGAAATCACAATGTAGGATGCCTATGTAAAGCAAGAGTGCAATTTTGCTTAGGTTGGGAACATCACAGAGAACTGCAGATGCAATACACTTTGCAAAAAAACAGATTAAAACACAAAGTAGGCAGTGCAACCTGACATACTAAAAAAATACATATATCTTATATTCAGATACAATTCCATCAGCTGCAATAATAGAATCTGGTTTTGGAAGACGTGAAGAACTATAGTCCAGATGATAGAGAATTTACATAGGGAAAGGAAGTCTTCCTAATTCTGACTATTGCTCTGTTACATCATTTGAATAATTTAGATAATCTGTAACAACTGCTGCCTTCAATGCACTCCCAAATGAGCACAAATAATACTACTAATCTGTCTTTTTGTGGCTTGTTTTGTTTATTTAATGGAACGCAAGGTCAAAATTATTTTTAAAAGTTTCTTGCTAGAATCATAGGAAGAACATCCAGTGGGAAGAAAATTTTCTCCTTAATTGGAGAAAATAGGTGTATCAGATCAAAAACTTCCTCCCCACACCCCCCACCAGATTAAAAGCAGATCTTGATTTTATCATGCAAGTACAAGTCAAAGATGCATTGTTAGCATGAATTTGCTTTCAGTTAATGTTTTTGTAATACAAGTAACTTGAAAATACAACTCCCCTTAATATTATGTTTTTCTATATAGCAGTCAAATGGATTTAAAAACTGGGTGAGGGAGTGGTAGATGGCTAAATAAATACACAGAAACCCCGGTGTTTTGTCATATAACAAACTGTAATAGCACTTCAAAGTTTTGGACAGATTTCCTTATATTATCGGTTTAGGGTGTAGCTGTGTGGAAAATTGTAAATGTTGTCTTTTGGTATTTACTTTACAACCCTTTGTAATCTTCAGCTATATTTATAGCTTAAAGAGGGAAGAAATCAAAATTATAGAGACCCGTTTGAGCATCCTTTGTAATCAAAGGCTTCTCTGATTTCTCCTTAAAATAAAAGTGCAGCCTGCGTGTTCGGCCGCCTGAGGAAACCACCCAAAGAGTTTACAAGCTGTGACCTTACCGTGAAATACCACTGTGGAAAAGTGTAAATTGCAGGAACACCCAGAGGGGAGTCATGGACACACTAGCTGGTTTTTGTGGGGAGACAGGGGCCACTTTCTTTTGAATTGGAGGCTTCAACTGGACTTAGCAGGGGCAGGGTGAGGTTTTCTTGCCTGGGGACAACACAGGTGTGACGAGCTAATTCTGAGGCGCTGGGATTGCCGTTCACTCCAGCTCGTGGCCCACCAGAGCTGCCTGGAGAGGCAAGCGGGGAATCCCTGGAGCCCCTGGGGTGGGAGTGCAGGAGGCTCCAGCCTGAGGCAGGTACCGACTGGCCCTGGGATCACCCAGGCTGGGGAGAAAAGACCGTCCGAGGGGAGGTTGCTCCAGTGAGGGCATGGCTGTCATCAGGGAATGGATCCACTTGTGGCAGTGATGGAGGCAGTGTGATGGTGGCAGGTGGGTTGTAACCAGAGACGAGCATCCAGCCAAACAAGGACACCAAAATGCAGAACCCAAGACCAGGGTGAAAAATTGGCTGTGAGTTTATTTAGACTTCTGAAAACCATTTCTGTTGTAAGTAAGGTGGTCCAAGAACTGCTTTTAGGTTTTGACTTTCCCCTGTGGTTTACAAGAAGCTCAAGGCAAGGTTTATGAAGAGTATTGCCAAAAAGAGCAGTTAGTCCAATAAAAAGCAAAACCAGCTAAGCTTTAGGTCAAACAAAACCTTCAGGCTTGTGCAGCTGTAGAAAGCTATCACAGGTACATAAATTACAGAAACGCCTTTCTATTCTGCCAGACACACTCCGGCTAAGACTTGAAAGCTGTTGCTAGACAGGGAATACCCCTGGGGAGCAAAGTGGTTTTTTGGGAGGTATACAGGAGCCTTACCAAAAGAGGTTCTGGCTCTGGACTATCAGTATAGTGAAAACAGGCTCTCATTTGCTGTCACTGAAACAGAAGGAGAACTGCTCAGAGAGGACACAAATCTATTTCCTGCAGCAGCATTTGGAAATGACCCAGACCTGTAGTTGTAAAAGCATCTGGGTATGCTGTAAAGAAACAGAATAGTAATGTTTTCCAAAATTTCAGGTAAAAGAGTTTGCCTTACTGCCAGCTAACCTCAGTCCAGGTGATCAGATCACAGCAGCATTTAATTTACATTTTGTTCCTTTATCTTTGGACTGAAATCTTGTTGCCTTTTGCTTCCTTCATTGCTTAAAACTTCTCATCTGCTTTTTTCTAAATAGAACACAGGATCAGAAAAGATTTCATGAACTATGGAGTCTAGTTCCTTCCTGCAGCAGCTAAACAAGTCACATAATCCCATTTGTAAATTTATCAAGCTTTCATCTCAAAACAGGTTTGGAGTTTTTGCCTTCATGCTCCCATTGGGAAGCTGTTGCAGTACTTTATGTTCCTGACAGTTTGGAACTTTTATAATCTCCATGATAAATTTTCATGGCAATTTTCTCAGCTGATCTTATGCTGATACTGAGTTCTACAGTAGGGATCTTTCTTTCCAGTGTTTCTCGTATCCTCCTTTATCCCAGTACATGTGGGGAACAATAATAAACCTTTTCTCAGATTTTCTTTAAATAAGGAAATAAGGTAATAAGCTAAATCCTTTCAATCTCTTCTACCAAGACTGTCACCCATTTTACATTGTTTTAGAAAAGGTTATAAGAAATTCTTACATAATAGGTGGTACACTTGCCTGTCCATAGGAAGAATGTGGGGAGGGTTTCATAGCTTCATCTCCCTGGTAGTACATTCTGCTGCAGCAGATGAATATGCTAGGTTTTTTTACCTAAGTGTCTTTTCTAAACTGTGAACTATTGGCTGGTAATAGAAAATTCCTGTTATTCATTCCAAAGGGTGCAGCCTTGCACTTTGTACATTTTAACCTCATCCCCTTTCAGTAACTGAAGTTCAATGACCTTTATGATATCCCAGGCCTTTTCTAGTTTGACACTGCCTCCAGACTTTGTCATCAGAAAATGTCATAAGCACACACTTAACGCTGTACCAAAATTAGCTATGATACTATCCACTATTTTTAGTGTCCAAACTAATCCTAGAGAATTCTGCTGGTAACTTTCCTCCAAACATACACTTCCCCTTTCAATGCAACAGGTTGAACCTTTGTATTTTTGCCCTCGTAGTGGAGATAGCACAATCCATCCAACACCAAGGAATTTGTGTTTTTCTCTGTAATTCTGATCTGATTCCAGTTAATTTCCTACCTCTAAATTCTTATTTTCTCTCATGGTGAAGCCTTTTTCCAATTGTGGGCTAATTTTTGATGGGCTGTTGTATGAATGGCTTAATGAGGTACATAAAAAATAGGCTTATTTGGCTTATTTTAACTAGAAAAAGGAGTTGGTTTTATCTCAAAAAAAAGACAACTAGGTAGATCTTACATAGTCTGCTTCACATAAAATAATTTTTTACTCTTCAGTGTTTCAAATTTCCATTTAGCTTGATATGTTAATTGTTCTTTCCTATGCTGTGTGTTTTAAAATCTTGCATATTATTGAAGTCAGTTTAATAGGGTGTAGTTTACTTGGTTACTTCCTCTTCTCTCCCCATACTCCATTTTCTAATCTTTAGTAATATGATTCAATACTTGCCTCGTTCACTTAATTAACTAACCCTCTGCTTTTCAGTTCACCATTTAAGCAAAGTAACAAATTTTGAAAAATTTTGTCATGCCAAAAATAAGCATGGTCAGGCATACTGAGCTATTAGGAGCAGAACTGGGGTGCCTAAAGCAACAACTATACATGACTCATTTGGCTGTCTGCCTAATGGTCAGCAAATCCACAGGGGTTGTATCTAAACTAGGAAATAAAAGGAGGAGCCTCATTGTAACTATCTCATTTAATTGCTGAAATGCCTGTTTTCCCTTGTCTTTGTTACTAGAAGTCACTGTGATTTTTCGTAACAATTACTAATCAGTTTAGTTTGAATTATTCTTCTCTATCATATGCTATGTTCCTAAAAAGTGATACTTTTTTTCAGTTGTTTATATTACCTTGACCAGCTCAGATATACTTCCTAATTAACACATGATCTTTTTTCCTGAAGATCCTCCTGATCTTCACCAAAACAGGAGAAGATGCATCAACAGCTCAGTATTCTGACTGACCAGCATTCTGGAGAATGTTGTCAGAACTTGCAAAGGGCACAAGCGAAAACAAAGGTCAGGCTATTCCCATCAGGAATGGTACAAATCCTGCTGCATAATAGATACTTAAAATTGAATTTTTGCTTGTTGGCAGAGCACTGCAGAGCTGAAATCTCTAAGGCATCTGAAACTATCATCCTCATATCCTTTATTTCAATGTGAAAAATAAGATGTGTCATTTAGATCCTTACAACATCCATGTCAAACTTGCTTAAAAAATACCATTCGAGGGTGAAATAATAATTTCATTGTTTGCCCTATGCTGTAGAAAGGTATCATGAAGGAGAACTGCAAAAATTTCAAGAAGGAATCTGAACTCCTGCTCCTTGCACAGGCAACTGGATTTTTCTTTGCAGTATCCACTGTAAGTGAATACATTTAGCATTCCCAGTAATGACTCCAGAGAGATCTGATTCTTTCTTAGTAAAGAAAGCACTTCAAGGTAGAATTCCTGTAAACCATGGTTTTCTAAAGTTTGACCATTAATCCGGAAATATGGAAGGCCTTAATACTTCCCACTAGGTTCTGACTTTCTCATATTTGTCTGTCTTACCCTCTTAACACTTATAGTACAAGGACTTGGCTACAGATACTTTGAAGCTGTTTCTCCTGAAGCCAGAGCATCTCCTGGTCTAATGCCTTCCTTTTTTAACAGGGGTATTCAAGGAGATGCAGTAGCTTATTCTGTGTCTTTGATAACAATGTCTCCTGGTTGTTGGTTTTTTTTTGGTTGATGTCCTCCTGAAATGTAAATAGGTGGTCAACGTGTACTGTGCCTGCTATTTCAGGGACATGCTTATTAAGGTGGAGGACAGCCTCTGCTTTCCCAGGCAGCAGATAGATTGATCAAAAGGGCCAGAAGCCTGTGGGTTGCCTTATTGCCAAAGAATGCATTTGGCTTTAAAGTTGTTGTAAACCACAATGAATCAAGGGCTTCAAATATGAGCTCTGAAGTGAGAGATTACAGATTCTGAGGAGAGGCCTGTCTTGTCTAGATATATCACAAGGGTTGCTATAAATGTTAGGTCTACAACAGAGCCTTTCAAGCCAGTGGCCTGAAAATTGCAGTCTTGGATGGAAAGGGTGAGGCTGAAGTGAGGAGCAAAGCAAATTATCCAAATCTGCCAAACTGTATAGATTCTGACAAGTGTGGAGGAGTGTGCTTGAGTTACTTTGTATGGGGACTGTTGATGCCATGTTTTCCTTCAGTCAAAAGATATCACCGTGTCAGCTCAGAACAAGATGGTTGCTCTTTTTCTAGAATTCTGTGGCTCTTAGGCAATGTGAAGCCATGGAAAACCACCTGCTGGACCTCAATAACATTTTTGAGTAAATAACATGAAAAGCTTGCATTGTTAAAGTGCAGGGGAAAGTCTGTGAGAAGTTTGTTTGTGTTCTACATGTCGAACAAATTGTTCTTCTGTATGAAAGATTTGGCAGCCAGCATTGTACCTTGACCCTTCTAATAACACAGTATCTGTAGAGAAGAAACAACTGTTTTTATAGTTTGGTTTAATACAAAGGTTCAGGTTCTACACTTTCCCAATATACACAAACAGACACAGATTGTTTAAAAGACAAGTGTGTTAAGTTGCTTATCTTGGCTTTCTCTTTTTTAATTTTCTTCTGTTTTTGGCAGGTTAGCCCATCCCTACTTAGTTATATCTCAGGAAAATTTCCAAAGAAACTTACAAAATTCTGTGAGAAGAATGTGTTCTCTGGGCTAAAAAAGATACATTAAACTGTACTTCTACAATTTCAAATTACACAGGAAGATTATGAAGGACATACTCATATGTCAGATCAGAATAAATTTTTATAGGCTGCTGTGTAAATATACACAGAGTGGTTCTTGATGTGGTTTTGCACAATAGTTGCTCTAGGCTTTCATCTGGTGCAATTTTCACTGAGTGCCATAATGACAAGTTCCACAAAGCCCCCCTCATTCATTTTTAGCTCTGCCAAACCAAAACATAAAAAAATCAGAAGAGAACAGCCAGTAGCTAAAACCAGAGTCTGAAACAATAACTTCTGCTGTCTACACACACTGGGGACTGGTCACTATAACTCTGCTGAAAAACTATAGTATAGGCAAATATTTAGAATGCAGGTAGGTGGTTCCAGGCACATGAGGCAAGGTGAAGGTGAGTGGCAGCAAGAAATGAAGTAATTTTATGGTATGGGTCAGTTTAACCGGATCAAAGGGACTAAACACAAAGGCTCAGGATCACAAGAACCTACCCTCACAGCAGGTAGCCAGCTGTTCATGTGCAGCTTTGAAATCATGTTCTGGATGAAGTCAAGTAACAACTTTACCAGGCTAAGGGGTGAAAATCAATGTGAGTTGAAACAAAGTCTAATGAGTTTGCTTGTGAAGATACTATCCGTAAATCAAAGTATTTTAATAAAGCCGTGAAGATGCTCTAGAGGATAAAGAAAAACTTATTCAGAAAAAATTAAAATTATTAATTTAGAAGGAACTTAATTTTCATCTCTGTCTGTGCTGTATTTTTCGTTAATTGGAGAAGTTTTATATCATAAATAGTAACAAGGGATAAGTGTATTTCCCATTATGACCCTTCCCCTAATCATTGCAGGTTACCTTTCTATGACAAAATTCTACATGACAACCTCCCCTTACCCGCTGGTCCCTTGGTTTAAAAAAGAAAGAAAAGAAAAGAAAAGAAAAGAAAAGAAAAGAAAAGAAAAGAAAAGAAAAGAAAAGAAAAGAAAAGAAAAGAAAAGAAAAGAAAAGAAAAGAAAATGAAAAAGGAAAAAAGAAAAAAGAAAAAAGGTTTGTTGAAATATGGATAAAATAGTCCTTTGGCAATATTCCACCTTGTTCTAGTAAGAAAACCATGCTCCTCACTCTGCTCCACTGCCCAGCTCCTTTATACTCCAGAGAGGGAGTATAAAGCTGTCTTACCTCAAGGTAGTCAATGTAATTAGGTAAATTATTGGAGTTAAAGCTCTACGTAGAAACTTAGAACTTAATTTAGAACTTAACTGGCTAATCCTCAAGCTTTTTCCTCTCTGTACTGCAGACTGAATTTAGGTAGCACTCTTGACTGACTGCTGATTGTGGAATATAGATCGTGTTTACGTGTGGTAAGCTAAACCTAGATGTAACCATTTTTTCTAGTGAGAACAACCATGGTGTTTATTACCCTAAATCATCAGTGACCATATATACAATGGAAGTGTTGCAATGATGTTTATGGAGCACTGATGTTTGTCTCTAAAATTTACTCGGAATGAACATTTTTCTTGAAAGGATGACTATATGAATGACATCTCTATATGAATGCCTGCATTTCAAATAATTTCATCGTGATCATCTGCTTTGATTTCCAGACTAATAGAAGATTGAAATAGGAGCTTTGTAGAACAGGAAATCTGGATATGAATACAGTGATGATTCTGCCAGAGGTACACCTTGCTTTACAAATTCAAAGCTCTCTTTGTTTTCTACCGATTCTAACTTCTTCTGTTCTGCTTCTTTGCCCTTCCTATTCAAATGTTCTCTTTTTTTCAAAATACTGTGAGCTTTATTTTTCATTCTCTCCTAACATCTTGAAAGATGATTCTGCAGCACAATTTTCTAGAGAACAAAAGCACACTGTTGAAATACTCTTTTTCCTGCATGGCTATATTTTATATCATTACAATCCAACTGTGAGTAATAATGTTAATATGAAAAATTATTCATCACAATAATAAATCTCCTAAGGTTACTGTAATTATTATTAGGCATTGTGTTGAATGTTACTTGAGTCTTTTGGTGAATTTACATGTAAATGTATACATATTAAACCATGGATTTTAAAGGCCATATACAGGCATAACCTTTATAGTTTTAGAAACACCAAACAAACTGCAGCCACATCTGTCATGGGCAAATGAAATACAGTGTAGTACATGAGTTAATGCTGCCACAAACCAGGTCAGTCTGCCCCTTGGACACTTACCAGATTGTGCTGTTTGCTCACTGGGCCTGCTATGTGTTAAGCATCTGGAGTCTGATTTCATCCAGTCTGAAGAGACTCCAGGTGCTTAATTTGTGTTTGTATTGTGAGGTGCAAACTTTAATGCTCCCTTCCGAAACTGAACATGCAGTTCAACAAACTGACTCCTGTGCCTGTTGTTGCCTCTTTGGGCTCTTTGTTGTTGAAACACACTTTAAAGAAGGATTCAATTTGCATGGACATTTTGAGCTCTGCTTTAGTTCTTTGGGCATACATAGGTGTGAAGGCAAAGACTTAGTGAGCAGCAAAAGGACTGAAATATGATCTGTCTTTACTTCTAAGGTAGCAGATTTATTCGTTAGAAAACAGTATCTAAATGCAATGCACTTTTTTCTTTGAAATTACTAGAAATCTAGTTCAATGTGACAGGATTCCTTCCTGCAATTGCTCTACCTGCGTTGGGTGAAAATGCCCACGTAGGTTAGTTATTATTTTGTAAGTTCTCAGCCCCTGTTCCACAAGACTTCTTTATCTTTGCCATTACCTTATGCATCCAGGTGACCTGTAGCTTAAATGCCCCATCCTTTTCTCCTGCTACATACCAGGAAGGGCGTGTTGTAATACAAGCCTCTCCTTGTCTAAAAAATAATAGTCAAAACTTTACAATCTCATGACAACTTTCCTTGGAATTCTGCTGCAAAGTGCAGGTAGAGGAATGACATACGGCTTTACAATCAATGTTTTAAGCCCGAGATAAACACAGTTCATAATCAGATTACTCAAATCCTTGTAACTGATAGAGGAGTACAAATGTGTTCCACATAGACACACTATATTCATAACAATGTTTAACATTCATCCAATTTATCTGATTGGATTCTATATAAAGTGAAACATTTGATACTGGGGAGGAAGCCTGATATGATTAGAAGTGTTTACGGCAGAAAGATATTACAACAAAGAAAGATTCATGATAAGAACACATGCTTACAGTGCTCATGAGGGGACAATTCATTCTTAGTGAGATATTTTACAGCCTGACATTTCAGAAAAACTTTCCTGCCAGATACGTAGCTTCTCTCCTAGTTTCTTTGCTTCCTTTTCTCTCTCCTTTCTTCACATGGTGATGAAAGGAGCTCTTTTCATTCTTCTCCAGCTTCAGTATGTCCTGTTCTGAATGCTTCCAAGAGATCATTCTTGGGGCTGTGTTTTTCAGGATTTCTTCCCCCAATTCAAAATTGAAGCTTTACTGCAGCCTGGAAACATTATCTGCTGTCTCACTGAATGGAATGTCAGATTCTGGCTGTAATCCCACCTGGTCTCCTCACTGAAAAGTTTTCCCAAGAGATAGTGCAATCTTTTTCAGAGAGTAACAATAATTCCAGGCCTTTTTCCAGGGGTGACCCTTGTGATTTCATTTAGCTCTACGGTTAGGGACCTCTAGTCACTCAAAAGATTACTCCAATGAGATTGCAAATTGAGAGGTCTGTGTTGCAGAGACATTTATAAAACTCTTCCATTTATTACATTGTTTATAGTCATAAGAGAGAATTTTGAGGAGACAGAGAGGACTCAAGATGACTAGATAAATGAGTCTGACCAAAACTGACTGTGCCCACAGGAAAGAAAAGTTAAGCTTACGACATTTTTTTTGTTGTTTTTCTCCTGTTTCAGTTTTGCTGTTGTGTTTTCCAGCATAGCAAAGAGTATTGTTCTCAGACATCAAAAAGAATAAAAGGAAATAAATCATTGCTCTAGCATTTAGAGATTGATCCTGTTAGCTACTGGGCTGAAAGCCTCTTAAAAAGGGCTGAAACTTTCAGCTCCTTTTGATCTGATTAAGTACACTAATCATCTGTTCTAACTTAAGTTAGTAAGAGATCTGAGTACAAACGTTTCACACACTGTTCTCTGAATCGCTCTGACCAAAGCCACAGTAAAGTCAGGCTGAGAACAAGCATCTGTCCAAGGCACTGGGGTGAGAAAGTGCTCCTTGGGAACTAAGTTAGCTGTTAGTTAACTAACCAACCAACCGCTGCTGCCACCTTTAACCAGAAGAGGGGACACAGGAAGTGACCAGCTCTGGTTGTGAGGTAGCACCAAGACAGCTTGCAACAGCTCTGGTTGGTAATGCATCCCGCTGGGGACTGAAGCAGTTATTCTGGGAAAATATGAATCCTAAGTTCCTTAGAGATGTCTTGAAGAAAGTCTTTCTGTTAAAGTTGCTTCAGACTTGCACAGCTGGCAAATACTTCCATATTTTTAACCTTTAGGGAAATGTCTGAAGTTTGATTAAATATTTTAGATTAAAAGGGGGTTATTCCTGTTCTTGAGTTGCTGGATTTAAGCACCTTATGAACTGAACTAGAAATGCGTTTTGAGTCTCTGTTAGCTTTTGCCCTTAGGTGTTCTCCACCAAAATACATTTTATAATTCTATACTAGTAAATGCCACCATGGTAGAATAACTGTATTTAATGTATATGACATAGTAATATTTAGGGTATATAAGAAGTCTTTGGTTTCAAAGCATTTTCCTCAAATTAAATACCTACAGTAAGAAGACTATTCATATGTTACAGAATGGGAAATTGAAACACAGAATGGCAAGTCAAGTAGTAATTTTGCAGACATACTTAAAGTACTCATTTTTCAAGGATGGTTAGCATTTATCTGGCCTTAGTAGTCTGGGTAGTCCTCCAAAACTTACGTCAAAGGGTCTGATACTGAACAACAAATAATGGAGGTGTAACTTATAAATTACTTTTTCCTTTCCATTATACTTTTTATGATCCTTGTCCTGGTTTCTAACAAGCAGAGCATACTCTTCTGGAAACCTTTTATGCACTTTTTCAGTGGTGATTCTTATGAAGCTACCTTTCAAAGTTTAGTGATTTTGTGGCAACTCACTAAGCTATCTTTTAGTATCCATGTGTACAACACTTGTAATACCTCCATACAGAATGTTTCTTCCATCTTCTAAGGTTCTTGTGGGCAACATTCTATTTATGAATTGCCTTGGAATTTGCTATTTCTGTTTAGAAAGAAATAGGTCTTGAAATTAATGTGTATTTGCCAAAACTGCTAAAGACAACTAAAATAACTTTTCTGAAAAAATTCTTTAGCAGAAATAATTCTGGGGGTAAACATCAGTTAGGTTCTCAAAATGTGCCATGGTTGCATTGGCAAACAGATAGTAAGTTTGCTACAGTTGTTTCCAACAGGTGGGTATGCTTGTGATGGAGTCCTTTATTTAGCAGTACAAAACTATTTTCAAGATGAGATAGATATTTTTCTCCTAAATGTGTTATTCTTAGGAGGTGGATTTGCATGGTGAAAGCAATAAATTATTGAAAAGCACTCTAATGGCTCACTTTCCATTTGCAACAAATCAAATGACTGAAGAAGAAATTGTATTACAAATATTTCTGAGAGCTTTCCTCATTAAAGAAATTTTTTTTATGTTCTAACAACAAAAACTATTATTAAGCTAAATGATGTATGTAGTGAGTAGCAGACAGTGGTAAAATACTTGTAGCAGGTGAGAAAGCAATTCAATAGCACAGTGACATTAGAAATTACTTTGCAAATCTTTATGTACAATATATTTACTTTATTGTAAATGTTGAAAATGTTGAAAACCATTTAGTCTTGGAAGGAACTTCCTTTTCAACAGCTGTGATTTGGCAAAAACAGTCCTAAGGACATTATGTCCAGGGACTGTTGACAAGTGTGAAAGTCCTCTCTGTGTGTCCTCATCCCTAAGAAAACAAACTACTAGTTCACATTTGCTTTCTTTCTCAGCCTGTCTCTCCTACTATGATCATAGCTAAGAAGAGACGGTCCTTCTTTGGCTTTAGGGTAAGAACTGTTGCATATCTCTGCTTCATCTTTTGCTCACCTGACAGGAGCTGTAACTGCTCGTCCTTCTCCCAGTTTTCTTCTCTAAGCACCATCCTATCTTCCTGCCTGATACCCGTCTTCTTCCCATTCCTTATCCCTTATTCCTTATCCTGACATCCCACCAGATTTGGCTTATTTACAGGTTTGCCACAAGATATTTTCCCCATGTAATGTCACATCCAGAGATGTGGAAAAAGAGAAAAAAGTTAGTTTTCTTCAAATGTTGAACAAAGACTTTAATAGGAATAGAGAAAACACCTTTAAAATTACCCTGTCTTTAGTTTTGCTTCACTCAAGGTCCCTCTGTCTGGAGTTTCTTGGTTTTGCTCCTGATGTTGAAATAAACAATACAACTGTTCTTCCTTGTATCTGCCAAAGACAGGGTGAAATTATATAGTACCTAAATTTAAAATAGACAAAGTTATATGGAAAATAGATATCTCTCATATTGATAAGTATTTCTGAAATTTTGAACACTGGAATTAGGACCAGATTTTTGAAGGGTGTTAATTACCTAAAGACACAGAGAAGCATGCAGCAAAGTAGTCAGGTTTCTAGGTGTCTCTCTAGTTCCCAGTCAACTTAACTAGCGCTCCTGAAAATGTCAGTAGTCACCTAGGGCTACCTACAGTCACTGTGTACCTATAGACAGTCAGTTATCTTCAGAAATCTAGTACTTGGCTCTCTTATAAAGTTAACTCTTTATGTTGTTAATGACCAAGAACGAAATAGAACAAATAAATGACAAATCACAAAATTACTGAACTGAAAGCCTGAATTATTTCTTATTCTTTGAATGACCTCTAGTGGTCATCACAGCTTTTACAGCAGTTGAGATGCCAGCTTGGAACATTCCAGAGATGTGCATTTTTTGCAAAATATGGAGCATAAAGATCAACTTTTCAAAACTGTGTGCTATGCACTTTTTCTCTACCCCCGTCGCTGTTAAAATAGTGTTTTATTTCACTTTACAAAGTGAGAACTCTCTGAACTCTGCACTTTTAAGCCAGAGTTCTAGTACCTGTACTACCTTGCTGTCTCTTTCTGCTAGTCAGTACCTCCTTTTATCTACCTTTCTTGAATTTGGTCAGAGGCAGCCTTCCATGGCCAACACAGCGCGGCTGTGTATCCTGTTACCTTGTATGACATCTGTTCAGCTTCTCATAACGCTATTGTACTACCTGGAAGTGACCACCAACCATCACCTCTTAGTGCTGGCCAAACCAGACCACTTCATTCTGCACACTGATGGCACATGGAGCAAGTTTATCTGTCTAAAGAGCAAATTCAGCAGATGTAACACAGCATAATTGGGAACAGAGCTCTAATCCTCAGTATTGTGGGACATGAAATCTGAGCTGAACATTCAGCAGTATGTCAGAAAACAAACGGTGTTCTCATCACCCAGGGTTTTTATTAGCATTTCTGCTGACCTTTCTGTGGCTTCTTTAAACAGCTGGGCCAGATTGTTATGCTGGACATACATATCAGTCCAAATATTAAAGAATTCCTTGAAAGCTTTTGCAAAAGACAGAGAATGGGTTCCCAGAAATATCTCCACCTTTCTTAAATATGGGTGTTACACAGAACTTCCTGCATTTGCATATTTTGTATGTAGATGATGTATGTTGTCTGCAACCCAAGCTGCATTACAGGTGAAGTATCCACACATTAATGTTGTTAATCTCAGGTAGCTTTTGGCGGTCATCTTTTCCACTGCCTGAACCTAGTGGCAGAATAAAAATAGCATCTCTGATGGGAGACCACTGAATAAGGAATTTATGGTTAAGAACCATTAAGGATTGCTTCATGGTCCTACTTATAGTGCTGAAAAATACTTGAGAAGAGCTTGAACAAAATGCTTAATCTGTTTAAAAGGCATCCTGAAGTTCTCACCTACCAGAATGGTGTCAAAAGAAGAATGATTTATGTGAGAAAAAGTCTGGAAACAATCCTGACAAAACTGATGAGACTTCTGTATGCAGCATCAGCATCTACACCCATAGAATCATGGAGTCATAGAGTTGGAAGAGACCTTTAAGATCATCAAGTCCAACTGTTAACCCAGAGCTACCAAGTCCATCACTAAAACATGTCCCTGAGCAACGCATCTACACATTTTTTTAAACACCTTCAGGAATGGTGATTCCACCGCCTCCCTGTGCAGCCTGTTCCAATGCTCAACCACCCCTTCTAGGAAGAAATTTTTCCTAATATCCAATCTAAATCTCCCCTGGCATAACTTGAGGCTGTTTCCTCTTGTCCTGTCACTCGTTATCTGGGAGAAGAGGCCAGCCTCCACCTGCCTACAACCTCTTTTCAGATAACTAGAGAGAGCAATAAGGCCTCCCCTGAGTCTCCTCTTCTCCAGGCTAAGCAACCCCAGTTCCCTCAGCTGCTCCCCATAAGACTTGTTCTCAAGACTCTTCACCAGCTGCATCGCCCTTCTCTGGACACACTCCAGCACCTCTACGTCCCTCTTGCAGCGAGGGGCCCAAAACTGAACACAGGATTCAAGGTGCAGCCTCACCAGTGCTGAGTACAGGGGGACAATCACTTCTCCTGTTCCTGCTGGCCACCCTGTTTTGGATACAAGCCAGGATGCTATTGGCCTCCTTGGCCACCTGGGCACACTGCTGGCTCATGTTCAGCCGGCTGTTTTTTCCCCCAGGCAGCTTTCCAGCCGCTCTGCCCCAAGCCTGTAGCGTTGTGTGGGGTGGTTGTGACCCAAGTGCAGGACTCAGCACTTCTCCTGGTTGAAACTCATTGGCCTCAGCCCATCGGTCCAACCTGTGCAGACCTCTCTGCAGAGCTTTCCTGCCCTCAAGCAGGTCAACACCCCCCTGCCCTTGCAACTTCTCACGTCTGCTTGTAGAATGTTTCACCTGCCTCTTCATCCTGGCTGGGTGGTCTATAACACACTCCCACCAGGATATCTGCCTTGTTGGTCCTTCCCCTGATTCTCACCCATAAACACTCAGCCCTACTGTCACCATCATCCAGCTCTAGGCAGTCGAAACACTCCCTGACATACAGAGCTACCCCACCGCCTCTCCTTCCTTGCCTATCCCTTCTGAAGAGTTTGTAGCCACCCATTGCAGCACTCCAGTTGTCCAAGTTCTCCCACCATGCTTCTATGATGGCACTTATGTCATAGTCTTCCTGCTGCACGATGGCTTCCAGCTCCTCCCATTTGTTGCCCATGCTTCAGGCACTGGCATAGATGCACTTCAGCTGTGCTATCGATCTCAGCTCAAATCCTGGCATGTTGCCCCCAGGCTCATCTTTAACAAGCTTGGTTTTATTCCTTTTCCCCTTTGAATGTAGTTTAAAGCTCTGTCAATGAGCCCTGCTAAATCCTGACCTAGAATACTTTTTCCACTTTGAAACAGGTGAACCCCGTTGCTGCCAGCAGGCCTGGTGCCATGTAAACTGACCCATGATGAAAAAAAAAAGAAATTTACCCATTGACACCAGGCCAAGAGCCATGTATTCATCTGTATCATCTTCCAATTACATGCCCCATCATTCCCTGCAACTGGCAGGATAGAAGAAAACACTACTTCTGCTCCTGATCCCTCAGCCACTTGCCCCAAGGCCCTGAGGTCTCCCAATTATCCTCGGACTTCTTGTCATTTGGACTTCGTCATTCTCCGCTTGGAAGACAACCAGAGTGCCATACCAGACAAGGGAGTTTTCTAGTAACATCCCTGACCTGGGCCCCAGGGAGGCAACAGGCCTCCCTATGGGTTGGGTCTGGTTGGCATATCGGGCCCTTCATTCCTGTCAGAGTGGAGTCACTGATGACAACCACCTTTCTTTTCTTCCCAGCAGAGCTGGTCATGGTTCATGGGGTTGTCTGACTCTCCCCAGGGGACTCTTACAACCTGGATGGGCTTTCATCCACATCATCATTTTCCTGGCCTTCAGGTTCCAGAGCTGCATGCTTATTGTGTAGGGGTACCTGGGAAGGTGAAGTAGGTTGGGAGGTGATTCACCTGCTGCCCTGAGCAGGGACTTCTTTCCATTCCTCCCCGTCACTTAGGACCCCTCCGTCTGCCTGGTGGCAAATAGATAGGGGAGCCTCTGGTTCTTGTGATGTGTCCATCTGGGGCATCTGTCCATCTGTCTCAGTGATGGTAGAGAGTGGCTCCACCAGTCTGTATCCCTGTCATTGAAAATGATATCTTTCTCAAACAAAAAAAACCACAAAAAAACCCCAAAAAAGCAAAACTGCAGATGGCCTGCATTACTACCTGAGTTTTTAAGGGAAAAAAAAATACTGAATAGGTGTATCTTTACATGACCATGACATGCTATCAGAATTTAATCAGAACGCTTACCAGAGGAGCAATTCCAATATTAAAGGAATTTCCATCCCAATTTCTCATTGTATTGAAAGTGACTACAGTAGGTGGATTCTAGAGAATACTTCATTAATACTGTTTTTCTTCCTAGAAATATAAGAATATGCATCTTAAAGATAATATTTATAGGTAAAGCGTTTCTAGGTTTGTATATCAGTCATATACAAGCAGATGGTCAGTCTTTAACAACAGAATACTTTGTATCTAGTTTGTAGTCAAGTCTAATTCAGACATTCCTTTTATGTTATAACTGATGTTTGGAAGATACTCAAAATAATCTTGTCAATTTTTGAAGATCCTAAAGCTTGATGTAGCTCTCTGTTGTTTCAATTGACATCTTGGGACAGATTGTCTGGTGAAACACTATTAAAAAGCAAATATCAGACATCATAGTCTTTTAATATTATGGTTAAGTAAACATTTTTTCTTTAAAAAGCTGATTTTTCGACTTCAAATTCGTACATTTCTTTGAAATATATCCTAAGATGAAATCTTCTCATCTTTTTCCTAATGTGCTTAGTAGCTTAGATTTTACTGGGGATTGAAACTCTATGGTACCATGTATCTCTCTGATAATGTTCTGCACATTGGGACTCTTACTATATGTTTGGGATTGATTGGTATTACACAGTACAACTGGCTGTGCAGAAGCTAACTCAGTATTGAATTATTTTCTATGGCATTATCCCTATGTAGAATGGAAAGGATTTCCCTGAGTTGGTCTGTTCAGCATGTCCATATGTAGAACTGGCTCTGGACTGGGTGTAGGCTGCTTTGTCTAAAACTTTACCTGTGCTCAAAGCCTATTTTCCCCTACGTTCACATCTGAATCCAACATAGTTTCTTTAACTAGTTCCCACGCTGCCTACAAAGATTCTAGTAATTCCTTTTTAACAAGTACCTCCATTTTTATGTAATTTCCCTTTTTGAAATTAAGCACAACAGTAGTGGATGGGTTTTTTTTATTGCTCCTTAAAGAACATTAAATCCAGATTTATTATAGTTATTTTACACAGTAGCTCTTTGATAGAAATATTCAGTATCACAATCAACTCAAGAATACTATATCCTGGTGTTTCATCCAGATTTAGAGTGGGCCTTCTTTCTGGGGGCTCAGAATAGCCAAAGATTTAGTTCATAATATCAATTCTGCCATCATTCTCGTATTGGACTTTAACATTTAGTAAGGGCATAGGCATAGAACACATTAGCTCCATACTGAAGGGTTGCAAGAACACCTGCTGTCATAAGAACAGTTTTTAACTCAGGTTGGAAGCAGATTAAGAAATAACAGCAATTCATCAGACATTGTTTATTGATTTGAATTTCACTAAGGGCTCCCACAGAAATTTGCTTTTGAAGTTCAGAAAACACCTGGCTTGGATATCAAAATTACCCCATCATGAAAGATTTCAGGAAAGTGGAATTGGAACTTAATACCATGCAGAACTTACACATAACCTTACAAAGAATTCATAGTCTATTCATTTTCCCAAATCTTTTATAAATTAACATATATTTGCTTCCTATGTTTAAAGAAAGCTCTTCTCATCTCCCTCTTTAATAGTTTAACGAGGTTAAGATGTTAGAGAGGGAAAATGCATGGGCAGCTCTGAATGGACTTACATGTCAAACTTTTGTACACCAAAAGTTTATTTACATTTTCACTGAAACAGCTTTGACAAGAACTGATGAAGTACGACCTATGCTTGTGACATTAGCCTCTGTAAAATACATAAAGGCTGGTTATTGTCTGATATACCTCATCTACGCATGTGGCTTTACTATATAGCTAATATTTTACTATACTATATATGCATATGTGTGTGTACATTAGAATGGTAGTGTAATCATAAAAGGCGACCTGTTTCAGGAACTGCTACTCAGAAATATTTTTCTTATTACCTCTAAGATTACGTCATCTGTCTGACCACCAGCACCTTTATTTGCAGTCATACTTCAGATTTCTTTAGTATATGGTCCATTCATCAGGTTTTTTGCAATATTTTCTGGAAGGAATCATACAGCTCCCTGCCTTCAGTCTGTTTGGGTAGTATTGTGCAAACATTTTGATTAATACAACTGCATTTTCTTCTCTTGTGATTTTCCAAACTAAATACTGTTGCCTAAAACTTACGTGTGCTCAAAGCCTCGTTTTCTCAACCTTCAAATCAGATGCAACAGAGTTCCTTTACAAACTAGGTGGCAACAAAAATCCCATGATGGGATGGGACTCCTTGCTGGCAAACAGCTGACCAAGGCAAAGCTCCTATGCAGATCATTTAATAAAATCCAATGTGTCTTGCTCCCAGTCCAAGGGAGCCAAATATATCTGTAAGAAGTAACTTGCACAGTTAAGTGGGCTGCCTGTGTTTTTTGATTTAATTTACAACTCTTGCAATCTACCACCTTCCCATATTGTCTCCTAGACTGCGGAATGAACAGTACCAACTTATATCAATACAGTTAGAATAAAGTAACGGTAGAATTTAACATTTAGAATTATTCTTAAGCCACATAAACCAATGTTGTGCAAAGTGCGGTTAACCGTAATAACTGAATATTCAGCAGGGGGAAACCCTCAACTCATTCTTCCACAGTGCCGTGCTGGTTCTCCTTCCGTGCTTGGGAGAGCATTGTGTGAGAGATTTTGCTAATTAAAATCCAGGCCCTGACTCTGTCACTGTTTTCACCCTCAGAATACAGCCAGGGACCATCTGTTGAACAGTTATTTGCAGGCCAGCGTGCAGTACAATCTTCTCATTCAAGTCAAGCATAAATAAATAACTGCAATTGTTGTATTTCTTAGTTACATTGTATTAATGTTGTCTGACCTGCAAATTGCTTGAGAGCATTGCTAATTATTTTTCTGATTTCAGTCGGGTTATTTTACCTTGCAGGATTTTAAGCTTTTAATCTGAATTTCAAAATATGCTTTAAAACCAACACCTTTGTATCTTTGGAAGGATGTCTTTATGATATAGCAGGAGCAAACATACATCCACAGAGGGCCTTTTTATTTCCTGTTTAAACTGTCAGAGAACAATCGATGTACAGGCAGATTGTAAATAGACGAATATTTTTACAGTAAATGCAACTCACATTTGTACAGCACCATGTCCACCTTAAGATTAGCAGTTAAGTGCTAAGGCAATTCCTTTCTTGAACTAATGTAGATGGACTAATATTTATACAGCAAATGTAACTCCTGTTCGTACGGCATCACCTATACCTGAAGATTAGCACCTGAGGGCTAAAGCAGTTCCTTTCTGGAAGCAGGAATGCAAGAACTGCTGGTTCTGAATTCACAGTAAGAGACATTTCCTGGGATTCCATGGGCAGGATTAGAGTTGTTTGTTGGGGAAATCCTTGTAAAGTGGCAGATTTAACTGAAACAACCCTTGCCTTCCCAGCCACTCATGTCTACATTGCTACCGGTGCCCACTCTGCTGCTGCTCGAGTTTCACTACTTCCAGGCCAAAGCTTTGCAGCAAAGCCCCGGGGGAGCGCTCCGCTTTGGCGGTGTCTTTGGCTTGCCCTGTCACAGAAAAATGAGACAGTCATTTCGAGCCCCCTCCCCAACTCTTCTTGAGGGGCGTAACAGCCTCCGCCCCGCCGCTGTGCGGTACCGGGAGGAGGTGGGAGCTCCTGGGCTGCGGGCGCCAGCGGAGCAATGCCGGCAGCAGGAGCAGGCAAACGGTCTCTCGCTGCTGCGTTCGTCCTCAGTGCCACACGCGTCGGGCCGGCTCTGCAACCCGGAGGAGCATCACGCACACGAGCCGCTGCCTCCCTAACGCCGCCCGGGTGTAACGCCGCGGGCCCCAGGCGGGCTGCGCCGGCGGGGCGGGGCGGGGCGGGGCCGCGGCGGGGGCGGGGCCGCGGCGGGGGCAGCAGGGGCGGGCTGCCGCTGCGGAAGTGGCCACCTCCCGCCCCACCGCCCACCCTGGCGCGCGTCACGGCGCAGCGCACGCGCGTGGCCGGGCTCCCGCCCGCTCCCCGCCCCCTCCCCTTCTCCGCCCGCCGGGCCGCGGCTCCTCCCTGCACCACCTTTGGCCGAGCCGCGGGCGGGGGCGCGCACACGGCACCGCTCCCCGGCGGCAGCATCGCGGCAAGCATCCGCGGGAAAGGCGCGTCCGCTTCTCCCCTCCCTCCGCTGCCCCCGCGGCCATGGAGCTGCCCGAGAGCCAGTGCAAGAAAGTCAAGCTGAGCAACAGGGTGCCGAGCTGGGTGAGCGGGCGGGCGGCGGGGCGCCTGTGGGCGGGTGGGCATGCGGGGGAGCGGAGCGGAGCGGGGCGGGGCGGCGGGCGGCCGAGGGAAGGAAGAAGCGGCCGGCGCCGCGGTGATGTGGCAGCGGGCGGCCACGGGGGCTGGGACGGGGCTCCCCGCACCGCTCCCTGCGGCGCGCCGGGGACGCCCCGAGCCGGGACCGTTAACGGAACGGTCGCGCGAGCTCCCCGAGGGGAACGCCGCCACGGAGCCTGGCGGGGGCGGCCCTGGGGAGCGGGGGGTGCGCCCCGGGCCGGCGGGCTGGGTCTCCGCCGCTGTCCGCGGGCAGGCGGGGGCTGGCGGTGGGGAAGGGCGGGGAGCCCCTCCGGAGGGGACCGGCGGTCGGGGGGTTCATCCCTGCCCCTTCCGCCGTGAGCCCGCAGCCTCCAGCGTTCTGGAGGAAGGAAGAGTTACGAATGCGATGTACAATGTGGCCTTTCATAAACCTGGGCTGGCCAGAGACTGAGGTTCTTTGTGTGGCGGGTGTTATGTGGAAAACTGGCGAGACTGAGCTTGGAAAAAATCTAGCCAAAGCCTTCATTCTTGTTCATAAAGATGGGGGAAGGTATTTTACAGCAAAGACCAAAATGCAGCTATTTAGAAGATACACTGCAGGCCATTGAGAACATTTCATAATTTTGATGATGCAAGATGAGTGGGGAAAAAAAAAGGTATGATTTCTTTCAAGCAATGCTAAGCTGAAGGAGATGAGAGATAAGATCCAGAAAACATTTGATATGCAAGTAATAGTGTAGAACAGTCTTTGAAGTCTAGCTGTGAGTAGTACAGGCCACAACTTTTCTATTTAAATGACAGATCTATTACAGAAGAAGAAAAGAGGCTTAAAGTTGCCTGAAAACCAGGGAAGATGGTATTGTACTCAAAAGCATTCAGTAGATGTGCCTGTCCAAGTCTCTTCCACTGTGTACAAGTTCAGACTTGTTTATGTAAGAGTAATTGGTAAATTACATTCAATTTCCATGAGGAAAAGACAAAATCAGATGTTAGGAAGGTGGGAAATAGATCATGTTGGGCTGGGGGTAACAAAGTGTATTTAACAATTACTTTTATCATTTGTCAGAAGCCAAGCCAAGATGAATTTGTCCTAACCAGGGAAATAACTTATTAAAAAAAAAAAGTTAACTGACATTAACTGTTTGCTGAGTTCAGCTGAGGTTAGCAACCCCCTCAGTGTTATGTGGCAAGCAGAGGAAGTCTTCTGCTTCTCTCTTTTTCTTCGGAAGACCTCAGCTGAAATGGTCTTTATAACACAATAAGCTTCACCAGGAAAAAGAGTGCTGCTGATTCACATGCTCCACAGACAAATGTTCTGGCACTTCTGACTCTGCATCTGTTTAGCTGAGAGCAAAGTCAAAGCAACCTATTATGCCCCAATGGAATTGGCAGCCCCTGGGAGAGTAGGTAGAGCCTTGTCTTCAAAACTTTCCCTGGGAATCCAATGCTATTCAAAATACACCTCTGTCTGTGGAAACCCCCTCATCAAGCCCACCTCTTGACCATAGCAAACGCTAGGTTACAGAGCAGCAGACAACATAGCCACAAGTACTGTTATTACGCTAGCTTCATAGGAAGACTTTTGGAATACTTTCTTCAGTGTAGCTCAAATTCCTACCATGGCCGTGCTGTTGCATCGTTTTGCAGGTGACTCCTAATAAGATCTTGCTCCAGCTCTTGTTTCAGAGAGCATATTCAACACAGGCATTTCTGGCTTTGTTTTTGTCCATTCCCTCTGATGCCAGCTAACGACTCTGCTCCAGCACTGGTGAATAAGCTGTCTCTGCTTTTGCTCATGCTGTTACTGCAGCGGGTGGCGAGTGAAGATATACTTGTAGTATGGTTAATCACAGAGTTGCTTGTATCCACGGTGCTGTAGAAGATTCTGGCTGCTTTCTGCTGCTGTGATTTTTGAAACTGTGTCAGCATTAGAACGTTTGGCAAAGATGAACTAGTTTGTGTAAGTGGCAGGAGAGCATGCATTTGGCAGAGTGGGTGGTGCTACGTGCAGAGGTGTTTAGGTGTCTTACTGTATCAGTATCACTTTTGCAAACTGCATTCCAGAGGTCAGTGGTGAGGATAACAGTAAGAATTTTTGTTGCAAGTGGGAGAAAATGTAATGCTGTAGGCTATGGCAGAATATGGTTTGGTGAGTTGTTAGGTTTTAGATCACTGTAAAACACCTTATTGTTCAGATATCACTTCTGGACTTGTCCTTCTTTCCCCAGCATGGCTGTCCAAATCAAAGCACAACTTTCACACCAGAATTTGAGAAAGTAGCTATTGGAAGTCATGCCAATGCAGATCTTTTGGTGAATGGTTCCTGAAACTTTATCCAAATACTTGAACAAACAGACTCTCAGGTGAAGTGCCCTTGTTTTAGCATCTGTGGTAGTCAAGATTTTTAGGTTGGAGCTGTGGTAGTCAAGATTTTTAGGTTGGAGCTATGTCTGTTCTCCTTGCTTGTGTTTGTATATAGATGAAGAAAACTGGCAACGTTCAGTCTGCTTGAGCTGCTGTTTGGTTATTAGGGAGAGCAGTTTGGAGGGGGAAAAGGAAACCTATTATTTGGTTGAGTTATGAGTGCTGTAAAGATATGTTGTTATTGGGGTGTCCCTGGCTTACAGGAGGCACGTGGTGGGCAAGTTAGCAGATTGCCTAGAAAATATCGGAGATAACTGGGAAATGGTAAAGGCATTAAAGATAAGACTACATTTTAGAGGTGATGCAGGGTATGTTGCTATTGTTAGCTTGTGGAAGTTGTTAGCCTGGGAAATCAACAATCTTATCTTAGAGCAGAAGAATATGGAATTAGTCACAGCTTCCTGAGTATATATATGGTTTGTGTAGAAACCGTGCCTGTTCTTTATACAGTTCTTTCCTGATGCTTCCAACCTCAAAGCTGTATCAGGTTGGTGCTGTAGCTTGGGGAGTCTCTGCTTGCCATTGAAAGCTTTACTTCCTACCCCAGAGCTCTTGCTTTGTGAAAAGTTAAAATTTGATGTAAAGTGACTATAGAAGCACAATGTTTCATTGTTGCTCCAAAGTAATGAAGGATAAATTAAGTTAATGTCAGTGCAGTGCTCTGTTAACTATGAAACCATTAAGCAATAATCTTTTCTTTCTGCTGCCTTTTGATCTTGGTGTTGTAACTTGGGTTTGCTCTTCATCTGGATGTGCAATCTGAGCTCTTACATCAAAGGTGTTTGGCACTGATGGTCGGATTTGGGTTTAGCAAAAAAATAGTTGCAACTGGGCAAAACATCAAGAATAAAATAAGAAAAAAATGGGTCAACTCTATCTTGGCAAATGTTTATGTAGAGAAATTGACAAGAGTATTTCCTTTTTGTTCCCATACTTCTCAGAGGTCTGTATTTATTTCCGTGGTCAACTATCTGCAAAGCTAAAAGGTTACCTTTTTGCCAAAAAAAGCGTGCTGCAGAGGCATCCTTCCTTGCTCTCTTTATCATTACAGCTCTTCAGTGCACAGCTGTAAAAGACTTGTTATTTTAATACTCCATGTTTTATTTTTTTTATTTTCAGTACAAAGTTATTAGCACTTCAGATTTCATGTGAGAAACAAACTAGCATAGTGGGGGAGAAGAAAGGAAGGATATATGGGTCTTCTCAGCTGACATCACTGTTAAAATGAAACAGTGGACTGAAGCATTGTTTCTATTTAACATGGTGAGTAGTAGGGAAAATATTAAAATGCAGTATTTGTATAAGTAGTGTGGAAGAACTTAATGTGTAACACAGCGTGGAAGAAATATTTTTGTGGACAAGTAGGAAATTTCAAATGGTTGTAAAAAAAGCAGATACATAGACCTTTGAGATGAATGCCCTTTTTTTGTCAGCCCCTTCACAAAAATCTAGGTGCCCTTTCAGTAGTGACTATTATAGTGATTGTAATTAGGCTAAGAAGTTTAAAATAGCTTTTTTTAAAGAGTACTTGCTCATCACATTGAGTTTTTCTGTTACTAATTTTAATGTTTCATTGATGATATGGATCTCAAAAATGAGTGATACTTTGATGTAGTGTAAAAGGAAATGGTTGGTCTTTATTTCTTCTGTCATTTTGGATGGCCATTTAATTTCATCAGCTGATAGTCATCAAATTTTATGTACAGGAGTTTGAAGACTTGCTGAATAATTTAAGAGCACAAGTGTGAGCCACTGATTTCTGCTCCTGAGTATTTTTCTGTGCCACATCAATATTTGTAGTGAATGTATGTCAGAGATAGTAATTAAAAACTTAACCTATTGAGGATCTGGTGTTCAGCCTTTGTTGCTCAGTGGTGGTAGTGAATCATCTAGTAGCAAAGTGGACATGATTAGGAAACGTTACTAGTTTTCTCGGTTTGTTTTTTTTTCCGCAAGAGAGAATCGCTTGCTAAATTACTACATCTTTAGAACGTATCTATAAAAAGCTGTTTTCTATTGGAAGATAAGAAAGATTTTGGTGTTACTTTGCCCAGGAATAGTACAGAGCTGTCTTGTTTGTGTGCATGTGCACATGAACAAAAGGTGGGGCTGCTGGGGATGGGTGTGTTTTTGAATGCATGGAGACTGTTTGGGCAGTTTAACCTTTAGTCTTAGATGCCTGTGTCTGAAGTACAGTTGTGTTATTATCCTATCGCTGAGCTTGCTGGCTGCGCTGTTGCACTTGTGTGCCTTGTACTCTAGCTATGTTGGCCTTGTTGCTGTGGTTCATCATCTCTGCTAATTTGTTAATTGATACTTTTTTTGTTTTTTCTTTTTTAAGGTTGTGTCTTTTTCATCATTTTAAGAATCCTGCTTGCCTCAGGATTACATGTGTTTTGTGAGCTTAGTGCAATACCCTGATCAGTTTCATTGCTGCTTTACTAGTTCTGGAAAACAAAGAAAACTGATGCAATTTACTGAATATGGACTGGAAGAAGTCTTCTTGGAGGAGACCAATGTATATTGATCTCCGAAGTATTTGAGTCTGATAAGAGACTCGTTGCCAGGAGTCAGAAGCAAAGCATTTGTGTTTTTATGTTTTAATGTAAAAGACCTTACTGAGACAGTGACATGGGAGCTGTTCTTTGAGACTGTCTTCTGTTTATCCAGTGTCTGGTACAATACAGTACAACTGGAATTAATGAGAAAGGATGTTGCTGTTAAAGTACTGGTCTCAATTAAAAGAAAGATACGCTATGGGTAATGAACATACACAGCAATTCAAACTAAGTACTGAAATTTTTTTTGTTGTTAATTCCACCATTTCTGCATTTGCTCACTGAGATCTCTTTTTATGTCGTGCATAGTTGTTTCTACTATAAGAAAAATGCCTGATTTTTTTGACTTCTGGTTTTAGTTAGCTGTATTGCAATGACTTCGTGTGCAGAACAACTTTGTTTTAGGACATAAATTATTTGAAGGTAAAATGATTAGCAAGTATAACTTCATTTTATGTGTTTTAACCTGTTTGCAGGTGGTGGTTTCTAATGAGTTGGTATTCAGTCTTCATCTAATTTTAGATGCTGGACTGTAACCACTGATTTACGGAGTTGTTTTATTTAAAAACTTGAACATCTGTTCCCACCTTGAGTTTCTGTTTGTATTAACTATGAGTCCAGCTGTGTATAGAAGCAGGGACATACAATCACAGAAAGTCATAACTTCCAATTAAGTTATAGATAACTTTTGAAATCTATTTCTCTAGAAGAATGGTGTAGTAGCAGTTCTTGAAGCCACAATTAGTTGCCATTTTTCTGTTAACCCTACTTTGTGCTGTTTCTCTGTAAAACTACAAACAGCTCGCTGCCAGTACTCCATAGGTTTATATCCTGCCTTTTTCTTTTTTATTAAATAAGTTCTTTCCAGCTAGCGCTGATACAGTGATGAAGATAGTGTAAGTATCTTGCAGTATGTTTGTAAGCAAGAGAAGTCAAAAAAGCATTACATATACCACTAATCCTTCCCACTGCCCCCTTTTTTATTTTGTTTAAAGCCTTCTTGTCTGTTTGATTGTTCGTACTTGGTCTGGTTATCTAAGGTCTTGATCTTTTATAATCAAAGTTCATATAACTAGAAACCATTAAAGCTTAAGGGAATGCTGAGGCTGATCTTCCTGTGGGTTCCCTCAGCTTGTGAAATGTGTTTGACAGCAGTGTAATTTTAAGATACTTGTACAGCAGCTTATGATGAATAAATAGCTGTAATAAAGTCTGTAATATTTGTTTTAATTTTGGGGGTTTTATTTTTTAATTTTAAATTTATTTTAAAATTTAATGTTAAAATTTTTTAATTTTGTTAAAAGCTTTGTTTTAATTAAAATTATATTGGAAAAATCCCATCTTTTCCAGTAAATTCTTTAGTAAGTTGCTTAGAAATAGTACTTTCTTTAAATGCTCAGAATATATGATAACTGTCTCAATTCTGGAGACTTAGTATGTCGCAGATAAAGGCAGAGTGATTTGGAGGTGTGTCTGCTGAAGTGAAAGTTGGACTAGATGTGCAATGAAAAGGCCTCTTCAGAGTTATAAATGAGCCAGTGGTTGACTGTTTTATGATGGAAACCTTTAGCTCAGAGTGAGAGAGAATTCATTTGATTTTCTTAGATTTAAATGACGTAATTACAAGTCAAGTCTAGCAGTTCATCTCTATTTTTATAGTTGATTTTTCTTAAAGGACTCGTATTTGAAAGTAGTAGTTGACTAATCTGGCAATCCCAAGTTTCACAGAAGGAGCAGAAGGGATGCTATTTGCTATGGGTGGCTTTTCTAATTTCCATTGTATCCTTTGAGCTATGCTGCAGCTGATGGATTGGGTATTGATTTTACTTCCACTGGTGTGTCTCCAAGTCTTTCTTTGTGCCTGTGAATAAGTTTTAGTATGCTTTGCCAGCTCACCCTTTCAGAAGTTAAAAACCTAATCAACTTTTTTTACAGGGAATGCAAAGGGCAACCAATGTTACCTACCAAGCTCATCATGTCAGCAGGAATAAGAGAGGCCAAGTGGTAGGAACAAGAAGTGGTTTTCGTGGATGCACAGTCTGGTTAACAGGTACAGTCACAGCTTTCTGAGGATGCTTTTGTTGTAGTTACTTTTCTGAAAAGGCACTTCGCAGCTGATTTTTTTTCATGCAAAGTTGAATGTGTGTGGAATCTATGCAATTTTATTATGATTTTTAGCAAGAAATTGCTTTGGGATGGATAGTAACCTGAGAACGTATTTTGTTCAGTGCTCTGGGAGCATTGTTTTTTGGCACTGTGCACAGCTTAATTCCAGTTGAGTTTTGGAGTGTATGGCATGGGTTTTTTTTTTTGGTGTTTTAATCAATTCTGGCTGTTCTTGCTGTCCTTTTTAGCTATTAACAAATGAAACCTAACTTTTTTTTTTAAGTCTGTATTTCTGAATCCTTTGTATAAAGGTCTCTTCTCTTTGGAATGTACTTGTCTCCTTGGGTTAAACATTTCAACATAAACCTATGCCTTTGGACACCAATTGCATGTTGAGGCAGTGCATACAGGGAGTTATTTTTGAGATCAGCTCTGTGTTTTTTTCACTGAATTGTTTTGATTGTAAAAAGAGGGGGTAAGTAAATTCTGGAAGACAGCTTTGTTTCATAACTGTGAGGAGATTTTTGCTCTGTCTTTCAATGTTCCTGGAAGCTTTAATGTATTTCCTTTGAAGGTTTTTTTCTTTTTCTGGTTAAAACTTAAAATAAAAGATAAATATCACAAAATGTGTTGTTAGTTTGTAAACAGTTTAGAGCACTGTTGTGTTGTGGTACAAAGGATCTTCAAAGAGTATTAGAGAAATTTACTACCCAAAGTAAAATTTGTTTCCATTAGTGTTAATGAACATGCATAAAAGTTAAAGCAGTAGTTGAGAACAAATTGCTGAGAGCCATTCCAGACTGGTTTGAAACAATAGCTTGTTGTCATGTATTTCTTTGGTAAAAGAATGGAGCCCTTTCTCTCCCTATTTTTGTCATGTAGCTCCAGCCTGTCTTTCAAGGCTCAAATGATCTGGTAGGCTGTCTTTCTGTTTCTGATAACTTGTTAATATCCTTTTGCAAAAGGTCATGATAAGAATGTGTTTTCAGTTAGCTACATGGCAACATTTTCCAGTCATCGTTCTTTTTAAACAAATGTAATCCTAATGCCCAGTTTCCTTTTTTTCAGGAGGAAGAAGGGTGGTGGTAGAATACAGAAAAGTAGGAAGGCAGTAAAGTATTAATAGGTTATTGAAGATGTTAGAGCGCTTATGGTAGGGAGTGAGATGGACTATAGGTATTGAACTAAGCAATACTACCCATTCTAGAACTATGCAAACATGTCTCTTCAAAACTCTGCTAGGTTTTAGAGTAAAAGCTGAAATGGTATACTTCCTTCAAGATTCTCTCATCTCATCAGCAGTCATGGGGTGGGAGTGTACAGAAAGTTTTCAGGTGTCACTTTTCATTTTTAAGCTAAGATTTATTTGAGAGCTAAATACTAATGAATGTCTTGTGCTGTCAAGTGAGAGAGTCCTAGTAAAAAAACCAGAGTAACGTATCAAAAAAATGGAAAAGCATTACTTTTGTGTGTAAAATAATATGCCATTTTGGAAGTGTAAATTACTGTAAAGACTTTGTCAGGTCAAAAGATGTTTTTAATTTTCATTATTATATAACCTTAACTTTTGCATTTAATCACATGTTAAAGACCAAATGATGTGTGAAAAACTAGCGTTTGGGTGAATAGCAAGCTAGATGTGGGGACAGTAACTGCAAGTCAAAGACTGCATCAATGAGAAGTAAATGATGAAGTTGCTGAAATCTTAATTTGGACTACCGTGCTTATTTTCTAAGATGGGGGTGTACTTAATTGCTGCCAAAAGACAACTGTTCTGTTTCCAGCCTTGCTTTCCTTCTCTTGCCTTGCACAGCTGTAGTGCTTGCCTAGTCCAACCTTGAGCTGATTCAACTTGATAAATCAGTGAACTTAATACAGCCTCCTTCCACACACAAAAGGGAAAAAGAGAAAAAGAAAAAACTTGGGAAAAAAAAATAGCAAACTGAATTGGCTAACAGGCACAAGAGGCAGTGGAATAATAGAGGTAGGATGGAGTGGAGTGGAGACAAGGGAGGGCAAGAGAGCGGGACCTCCCCTTTTGGAAACTGGTTCTGGCCTAAGTTGTAATACTCAGCTTCATCTTGTGTAACTGTTGCTCTTGTCAAAGTAGACAGGTGAACATTGACACAAAAACCTGGAGTTGTCCAAGAAAATGATATTTTTTATAGATTATGATAGGTCATTATTCACAACTCTGCAATTTTTTGAGTATGAGCCAAACCATACTAAAATCTGTGAGATTGATGAGGGTATTGGCTTAAGTTCTTATATAGGACTTGTCCTGGGATACACATATTCTTACGTTTTCAGTAGGCTGCTCTGCATCTTCTGGATATTGAGTGAAGGTGGAACCAGTGCAGTGACACCTCTTCTTTAAATTACCCCAAAGTATCAAGGTTCCCTTTGCACTTTCTGTTTTCCTAGAAATGGTTGTTAACATGATTGTCATCCTTTGCTGTAAAGGTCTTAGAATTAAAACTAGACCGCTGTTCTGTGTGATTTTTTTTTTTTCCTCCTTCTTTCTCTGAAAGCTATAAGAAGTCTTAACCACCACTGATAAAGATCACAATATTTTTATTCAACCACTAGTGCTATTTTTTTTAGACTACCATTACCTTGTATTTTTTTTTCCTTACTCCAGGAATTGATGTCATCTTATGAAGATTTGAGTTCGTATTCCATGTAGGAATTGATTGATCCCTAAGCTGAAGCATGTGTTCCAAATAAACTCCTGAAATCTAGTCTGGAAAATTATTTAAAAACATTTCCAACTTAAAGCAAACAGTACGCTTTTTAGCGCCAGCAAAAACTCTCAATTGTTTAAAGGTTTGTTGCTGAAGATTCTGAACTAGATCAAAGTTTAATGTCTTTGCTTGGTGCTAACACACTCCAGTTAGTGGAGCATCACTGCTGCGTGTGAGCCTTGAGTGAGTTTTGTTGTGTCTGTTGGGTCTAATTCAGTGCTGTTATTCTGCAAGGAGTAAGTACAGAGTGTGGTTTGATCTGATCCTATTTCTTTTGTTGACTGAAATTCACTTCAGTGTGAGATCTTCCTCTTCTGATGTAAATATAACATCTTGACTCTGTGTTTGGTTTCTGAATTGAGTTTGCTCAGGTCATAACAACTGCCACCAGCAATGCTGGGAAATGTGCGCCAGCTCTGTAAGTGGCAGCAGGTCTCAAGGCTAAACTTTTTATTTGCTTCTAGTTGCACACTTAACTTTGTGCCTTACTCTCCTTATACCTATTGTCCGTGTAGAAGGCGCTTGGCTTATATTGCAGGTAAGCACCTCTGAGAGGCATTGCTGCTGATGCCTGTCACTTGATTTTTCATACTAGCAGTGGTACATGTGATACAATTTTCCCTAACTTGTTTCTATGCTTATATTGATATTATTATTGAATATTCTAGGTCTGTCTGGTGCTGGGAAGACTACAGTGAGCATGGCACTGGAGGAGTATTTAGTATGCCATGGCATTCCATGCTACACATTGGATGGTGACAATATTCGCCAAGGCCTTAATAAGAATCTGGGTTTCACACCAGAAGACAGAGAAGAAAATGTTCGTCGTATTGCTGAGGTTGCTAAACTGTTTGCAGATGCTGGTTTGGTGTGCATTACTAGTTTCATCTCTCCTTATACTCAGGTAAATGTGAAAACCCTCTAGGTAAAGTGTAGGGAATATACAAAATGCAAAATGTCACCAATTTTAGTTAAAGGAATCCCTTGCTAAACTTGCTTGCCTGTTTTTTTTTATGACGTTTTTCCTTTCTAGAGACGATTACTCAAATTTCAGAAACATTAATCTTAAATATAAAAAGTTTATATTAGTCCTATAATTAGAACTGTCCTTCAGTCTATTAGGCAGAATTATTAATCTAATATTGGGAATAAACCCAAATGATACTCCAAGAGTCTTAGAATATCTTGTTTGATCTATGTAGTTTCCAGTACTTCAATTAATATGAAGACCAGATATAGATCTGAAGACTCAGTTAAATTGTTTTTAAAACTTTTCCATTAGTGAATGAATGATGTGAGCTGTATTTTCCCCAGTGGATTAGGAGAAAAACGTTGAATCGGCTGTAGTTCTTTTTACTTTATTTCATGCTATGTATACAACATAACTGAAAACTAACCTAAATCCATGTTCACATTGTTTTGTGAATACTCTTCATCTGTGTATGAGAACATAGATGACTCTCATCTATGACAGAAAGGATGTGTGAACACTAAGTATCTTGAAGAATGACCCAGACCTTTCACAGCATGAGAAGGTGTTATTTCTTCAGTTATAGTGGTACAGATAGTTCTTCTGATAATCATTTGGAGAACTCAAGATCCTGCAGTAAAACAGAAATCTTTAGATACGAGGAAAAAACCCTATATTCAGTAAAAGATGGTTATAGTGGATTTTTTGAAAATTTTTTTGTTCTCTAAATGAAATTCAGTTGTTTCAATGCTTGGCAAACCATACAAATAAAGTAATATTTGGAGCATACAAGTCTTGTTAGATTGATGAATGCAGAGAAATCTGGTGCTCTGGAGAGAAGGGTGATCATATCAGGAGCTGCAGGTAATACCACCTCTGACTTTAGTGAGCTATGCAGATGTAACTGGGAATGCAGGTCTTAAGATAGCGGCAGGTATAGAAAAATCTGCGCTCTATGCCTGTTTTTTGTTTGGTGGGGTGTATGTTTTTGTTTGGATTTTATTTTTTTTTATTTATTTCGTAAATCAGGTTAATCTAAACTATTTCAGATCTTCATGTCAGCTTTTGCCATGTGATGAACTGTAGCCAAACTGATGTAATTTGCAGGGCATTGGTTGATTTAATCATGTTTCTTTTTTCAAACTTTGAAAGCTCATTTCCATTTTACTGTTGTCTTTCTGCTTTCAAAGTTCATTTTAAAGAAGCTAATAACGATATGTAGGTGCAATCTTTTAGGTTTTTTTCTGTTTTCTTTCAGGATCGTAATAACGCCAGACAAATTCATGAAGGGGCAAGTCTGCCTTTTTTTGAAGTATTTGTGGATGCTCCATTGCATGTCTGTGAGCAGAGAGATGTTAAAGGACTGTATAAGAAAGCCAGGGCTGGAGAAATTAAAGGTGAACCTAGATGTAGTCACATCCTTTCTACATAAATGAACCATTGGTGTAATTTGACTCCACATAAGTGGATGTGCTCAAGTCTGAGAGTGTACTACCCTTAAAAGCGGCATGGGCTGGGGACAGGACCAAGCAGAAAATCAGGATCAACTTCTAGCTCATTTAACTGACTAGATAAATGCATAGGAGAGTAAAAGGGCAGAAGTGGCTATCCTTAAAAAGCCTTGAGCAGTTTATGTGGTTTCTGTTGTAGGTTATGATTGAGGGTTAGTCTTACCTCCTTTGAGTATCCATCAACTAGTTAAAAAAGAGCCCGATTCACTCTAAAGTCTATAAAGGTTTGCATTAATAAGAGTTAACTAATGTCTTCCAAAAAGTAAAACATGATCACTGTCTTTCTTTAAAGACCATTAAGAATGCTTCTGAAGAGACTAACTTCTATTTTGAAGTTTAAGGGTCTGTGCTAGTGCCCATGAAAATAATTTCATATCCCCAGCCTCAGATCAAGATTTAAGTACAGCCTGCAATAAAAAAAGCTTAAATATGTGATTACTCATTGCAAGTATTGTTTCAAGCTGTGTTATATTACAGTTGCAGAGGCTGACAATAGCACTTTTTACCTGTATTAAGAAGCAAAGCAGTGTTTAATCACTTTCAGAGGCTGAGTTTGCAGATGCTGTAATGAGGAACTCACCGCTAGCAAAAGTGATACAAAATTCAAGAATCTAAGATATTCCACCTGACTGGTTACTTGATAATTCTAGTACTACCAAATATACCATGTGAAGACCAGGAATAAATAAGGCTGAACTAAGGTTTGCTCAGAATCAAAGCAAGATGGGTTGAGACCTTACAGTACAAAGATAGTTCTGTACAAAATCCTTGTTTGTCCTGTAGAATTTTATTAATATTTTATTAATCTTACAAGACCCATAATGGAACTGTGTTACTTTAGAAGTGGTAGTGAAGTATACAGTGGCTAAGTAAGTTACAAATGGGTCTAGCAGTGGCTGTATCTTCTGACTTGTCAGATATACGAAGGATGAAAATTAAATGAACTTGCTTGTTCACGAGGAGCGTCAGCAACTGTTTCCTTCTTTTTCCCTGGCAGTGGTAATGGGACACTTTCTTTGCCCCCTCTTCCCACTTCTCCAGTGATCAATACTTCTAAATTGCATGGTTTTTGGAACAGATACTGGCCTTTCTTTTTCACATGGGGTACTGCAGCAATTGATTTTTTTCTTAGATGGGGAATGAAGCTACTAATTTTGAGATTATTTAACTCTGCAGTGAAAAACTCTATTTTTAATGTTTGCATCTGCAGTTGTAGAGGATGCAGATGTTCAGTTGCTGTAACCCAGCTGATACTACTCCTGCAGATCTGACTTGTAGTGCTTACATGCATTGCTGTTGGGCTTGATTGTCCCTTGTTTGTGCATGGTTATTCAGAATCTCCTCTGTTTCAAAGCAGACTGCTAGCTAAGTAAGCTGGAAGAAGTGTCAGTGATAGCTTGTACAGTCTGTGACAATAGTTGTTGTAACTATAATAAACACACAATCTACTTTACATTAACAGCTATCTTAAGATGAGTGATTAGCTAATGTAATAGATGTTGGAATTCCTTACTCTTTGGAGTGCTGCTTGGTGGCATGAGTGTAAATTTACACGTATACTGATTGTTCAGCTTTGTGTTTAAAACCAAACAAACCAAAACCCCACAACAATCACATCACAGCTAATAATGAAGGACAGGTGATGGATGACTAACTCTGGTTTGATGTGCACAGTTATTCTGCCAATGGTCCGTCCTTTATTCGCAATTTAAATCAAATAACTTCACTAACAAAAATGAGCTATGTATGTGCTGCAGAATACCGAAGTTTGATGCAGTCATGTAGTAGGATTAGCGGATGGACTGATGAAGAAAAAAACCTGTTGATTATCTAGAAAACTTGTCTGTGAACAATGTTAAAATTGGCACAATCTTTTGGAAAAAGTCAGTTAAGATTTTTTTCTTATGTTCTGTAGGTTTTACTGGGATTGACTCGGAATATGAAAAACCAGAAGCCCCCGAGCTTGTGCTGAAAACTGATTCCTGTGATGTGAATGATTGTATACAACAAGTTGTGGAACTTCTTCAAGAAAGGGTGAGCAGAAATGCAGATAGATCTTAGTAACCTTTTCAAAACATTTGTGCCTGCAATTTGAACATCTGTACTTGGAAAAGCAGAGACAGTTTTTTTTAATAGTTGAAGGCTTATGCATCTTTAAAATCTAGCTTTCAAACTTGTCCTATTATGTGCATCCTTTTTAAATCTAAACATTGCAGCAACATTGATCTCTAAGTGAAATAAGATTTGGACAAGTGGAAAATTATATTAATTATCATAACTGATAACTGGAAGGGAGAGAAGGGTGTCTCAGCTGCTACAGAACCAATGATGAATGCAGACTTTAAAACTGGTTACTGGCATTTGTAAGGGCCTGAAATGTTTTACTTTGTCTCTATAGCAAACCAATTAATATATACTGCAGATGTGAAGAGACAGGGCTGTATTTACACAGTAATTTGAGCTGGCTTAGATAGGGGCTGCTGTGGTTGTGTCTGGTTTCCCTTGTTCCCAATGTTTTTCTTGCACTAGTAAAAGTGGTTCTGCAACTGTGTAATGACCGGTTCAGGAAGCTGATCTTCTTGACGTGGCTGAGTTATGTTATTGGTTCATAGCTTCTGAAAAGGTAGGTCTCTTTCTTTGTTCATGCCTATGATCTACACCAACACTTTTGAAGCCTCTGGGCCTCCTCCTGTTTGATAAGTGGATTCAGCTCACTACCCAACCTAAAAAACACACCAAACCAACAGAAAACCAACCAACCAACAAAACAAAACCAAACAAAACCCCTCACAAACAAACAGTAGTATGCCAGCAAACCACCTACAGAAAACAAAACAAATAAACAACCAATAACCCCAAACCTGCCAAAAGTGGAGGCAGCCATGAGATGGCTTTATTCTCCTGAAACCATACCCCCAGAATCTACTAATCTTCATCTAGAAGAAATAGGTCTCCTTACATTCTTATCTATAGTCTGTGGATAGTGGGATGACATTTGAGACAACTAATTTAGATACTCTAGCAGGCAATTACTCATATTTTTGTGAGGTGCATGTTCTGGAAATTTAGAGTGTAGGCAGTAGCTTGAGTAAAGCTCCATCAAGTGTTGAAGTTGGTACAAGCAAAAGACCTCATCATGTAGCCAGCGTGGAGTTGATTTTAATCCTCTGTGCCACTACAGCTCTGGAGAGATTTAGTCCCTTGTATCTAAATTTTCAAGAAGGCCCTGTTAATAGATCACTGCTTGCACAGTGTTGCTCAGGAGATAAGACAGGGCAGAAAACCGCAGCAGAATTATTTATTCTTACCCTAATGCTAATCTGAATATTTTCTGGAAGAAAAAAGGAGACGCCTGTGTAGGAGTCCTACCTATGGGAGGTGGCATTTCGTGACTGTGGGAAGCCTTGCGCCTTCTGCTCAGAACTATTAAGTAAACTTCATAATTGTAGAAACCAATGTCACGTGTGCCAAGATAGTGATCTCCAAAGTACATTAACACACTTGGTACACGGTGCTGAATGCTGGCTCCTGGCCCAGTCAGCTGTCCTATGCTTGAGGCACAGTTTTAGTGCTTTTATTTTTTGTCTTTATAGCCAACAGTATCACAAATGTCAAGATACCTTAGTGGTTGCTTACTTAAATGAGAGAGAATGAAACTAAGGCATGGCTGAACAGGCATGTGTTGTTCTCAGGCCATATTAATACAGTGATATCTTGAGAAAATAATTTCTCTAAGTTTCCTTTAATTGGAACAAGCTGTGCCTGTGTTCTTTAATAATGGATTGTGATTAGTAAAGAAGACGACCATAGGCTAGCAGGATTAAAAATAATTTGGGATATTCGTTTTGTTTCAATAGCTGTGAAAATGTTTAGGAAGAAGTCTGCACAAAGTATTGGTAAGCCTTGAATTTCAAGGTCTGTTTTTATAGTAGTTCAGATAATAATGGCAGTAAAGACAGCTGGAACTGTATAAATATGTGTTGAAATAGAGATACAGATATACACACATACGTATTTATTAAACTAGAATTTGAAACATTGTTCTTTTATAGGTAGTGGAATTATTTGGTTCTTAGAATTTTTCATAATATTTGAGAAGAACTCTGAAACAAATATATCAGGTCTTTTCCAAAAACATGTTCAGTCCTTTATGGAAGAATAAGGGAGAACCACATGGAAATAGGAGTAATAAACAGCTGTGGAACCTGAAAACTTATGTGGTATAACTTGGTTTTGAGGATCATCTGGCTTGGTATCTTTGCATGTAAATGTAATAGATACTTCAAAGTTCTTTTTAGGGACCTAGAATACAAGGTACTGATGAGCATCTCCTAAAGCTACTGAGTCTGAGTCATATGAAAGTTCCTTTCACCACTTCTCCATGCCTGCACACCACCACCTCCCCCACAGCTCCTTTCAGTACTACACAAATTGGTGTTTGCATGCTTGCCCCCTCCTCCCCAGCCTAGTCAGAATGGCTTATGTAGCTTTTGAGCTTGATAGTTTTGGATTTCAATCAGCTGATACTTTCCAATGGAGTCAGACAAGCCTAGTGTAGGTGTTTGGCTGTAAAGATCTCATTGTGTGTGTTCTTGTTTTTCCTGTCAACAAGTATAGTTGATCTGGCCCCCTTGCACAAAATTCATGCTTCCTTACTATGGAACAAGTTCAATATTTAGCCTGGAAAATATTTTCTGAAGAAGTCATAACTCAGGAATGCCATCTTTATTGTTGAGGAAGTACAAAGTGTACAAGGAAAGAGTTGCATTTCTAGTAGGTAACTTTTTTAATTTTTAACTACCTTTTGTATAAATGTCCTGTTAGGGACATCACCTTACAGTGGCTCTACAAATACAACCTCCCAAACTGGAATCTGATTATGCACTTTACTACTATTTAGTTCAGTCCACTGTGAGTGTACGGATCAACGTTCTGTCCCTTGTTCCATCTCCCATCCATCCCCCAACAGTTACAGCCAAGTTCTTACCTAAGCTTAGCATTATACTTGTATTTGGGAAGGTGGTCCTCATGGTATCTTATAGTACTGATTTCTTAGACTTACTCACACGATTGCTTGCAATTGTATTCAAATTCTGAAGTTTGGAGTGGCGAGAATTTGAGGCAGAATAGAAGTTAGGGGTTGTTCTTTGTTGTGGTTTATAAGGTCAAGTTGTGTGTGTGGTTTTTTTTTGGTGTTTTTTTTTTTTTTTTTGTTAATGATGTGAAGCTTGAGGCTGGCGGTTCCTGGAAAATATAAAATGGATTCTACTGTTCTGTAAATCTGTTTGTTTTGTGGTTTTTCTTTTAACCTCAAATTTTACTGTAGCTATCACTATAACAACACCATGGTTCTCTCTGGAGCAAAGTTCTCAATCCTGTCTAGTTCCTCATTCACTTACCAAAAACTTGATAATAAAGAATACTCTGCGTGATCATGTTGGTCATCAATGCGAATTACCGCAGGCTCCAAAACATCTTTCGGTATTTTTTTATTAAGAAACTTGCAAACATAGGAGCTTAGTATCTGCAACATTCACATAGAGCAGGCATTACAGGTCTTCAGCTCACTTTGTTATTAGACTGTAAATTAGACACTCAGAGTATATTTGGGACAATTGATTATACCCAGCTGCTAGGTGGGTTCTGAATCATTATTTTTTGTGAAACTTTGTTTCCTGTCTCCTCCTGCTTTCAAAATAATTTCAGCAGAAAAACTGTATGAATACAACTGTTACTTGTTCAGATGGCGATGCCTACAGGAAAAGGCGATTGGATGGAACTAACTGGGATTTCTAAAACAAAATGCAGATCATGCAGATTTTATAAATGGTATATAATGCTGGTAATAAGCATTTGTATGAAATACAGTACAATGACATTAACTTGCAGCATACCTATCTTTTACCTTTGATACATGCTGACATTGTGTGCAATGACTGACCTTTTGATAACTAAACAAAGTATCTTTCTTCCTAAGACATGAGAAAGAGACAAGAGAACCCAGGCCATCATCAGCTTTGGTGCAGGTGCATTCTACAACAGAGTGAGAGATTGAGGCATATGGAGGGTGGTTTCCTGAGCCAGGGAGTCCCAGGGGAAGGGCAGAGCAGAGACCCGCCAGGAGCCGACAGCTCCCATGGGAGCAGCTGACCAGGTGTGCGTGGGCCCGGGCGTAACGGTGGCCACCCCCACTCCCACAAAGGGCAGCCCTGGGGAGTGCTGTGACCAGGGTGGGCAAACGGGCTGTGGCATGGCATGGCTGAGCGGGAGGACACCTCTTCGAGGAATGGACATTCTGCTGGCTGAATGGAGAGACTTGAAGTACACACATCCCAGCAACTGGGCACTGGTCAGTGACCATCTGCACAGGTCAAGGGCGCTCATCCTACCTGACCCTCAAGGCAGAATGGTGGGTAGTCATCTGAGAGCAAAGGCTGCAGCTCCAGGGGGGCTGTGCCATCTACCCCAGCAGTGGCCAATGCCTCCCCAGACAGAGCTGCTGAAGGAAGAGGCTGCAGCGCAGGCCTCAGACTTGCAGGAAGGGCCTCGACCTTTCTCCTTGGGGCAGGGACAGGCAGCAGACCTGCCTGCAAAAGGTGTGCTCAGGTGGAGAGGCTCCTGCAGAAAGTGGCTGCAGAATGTCAGGTAGGCTGAGGAGAAGTTAGATAGCTGGTTCCAAGTTGCACCCTGCAGTAGACTTACAGGCCACAGGTAAACAGCCAAAACCTCCCCCACCAGCACATGCAAGAGGGAGGAGGGGGGCCAATAGTGCAGGGGAATGGAAGCTTGCAATGGCAAGTACCTGGAGGAAGAAGAGACTTTCCCTGAAGCCTGAGGTGCCCTTGCAGAATTGCCTCGCCACTCTGCAGACTGAAGAGGAAAGATGCGCCACATCAGGAGAGATGCTGGAACAGGGAGTAAGGCAGCCTGATCTGTTGCCTGTGTAATACCTAGCGCAACTAAGAAAAGGTGACCCGTAATGGTGGTAGGTGACTCTCTTCTGGGAAGGTACAGAGGCACCTATTTGCTGACCTGACATACTCTCTAGAGAGGTGTGCTGCTTACTGGGAGCTTTCATTGGGGACCTTGATAGGCTTGAGAGGTGCACCCATGTGAACCTTGTGAAGTTAGCAAGGCCAAGTGTAGAGTCCTGCATGTGAGTCGGGGCAACTGCCATTATCGGTACAGGATAAGTGGAGAATTGATGTAGAGCAGCCCTGAGGAGAAGGCCTTGGGGCTGTTGGTTGATGAGAAGCTCAACCTGACTCAACAATGTGCACTTGCAGCCCAGAGAGCCAACCATATCTAGAGCTGTATCAAAAGAAGCATGGCGAGCAGGTTGAGGGAGGTGATTGTCCCCTTCTGCTCTTGTGAGACCTCACCTGGTGTTTAGCTCTGCAGCCCCCAGCATAAGGAGGACATGGATCTGTTGGAGTGAGTCTGGAAGAGAGCCACAAAGATGGTGAGAGGGCTAGAGAACCTGTCCTGTGAAGATAGGCTGAGGGAACTGAGGTTGTTCATGAGATGAAACATAGGAAATTCAAAGTAGACATAGGGGAAAACTTTAACTGTAAAGATGGTAAAATATTAGCACAAGTTGCTCTGAGATTTTGTGGATGCTCCATCCTTGGAGTTAGTCAAAACTTGACTGGCCCAGTTCCTGAGCACCCTGCTGAACTGGGACCAGGTTTGAGCAGGAGTTTGGACTAGATGACCTCCAGAGGCCCTTCTGTGATTCTGTGACATGGCTCGTAATTGTTTTGTGTGAGAAGCTGGGGAAAAAACCCCTATGCTCTGTGTAAAGTATATGCAAGATTATACTATTAGTTTTATACTGTTATAGTGAAGATTTAAACATGCAACAGTGAAGATGTAAGCAAGAGTGAGCAAAAACCAGTATAAGCTTTTAATCATAATTTAAAAAAAACCACCTCAGTATTTGACTTCTGTAATTCCCACATCAATAAAACACAATTTCTTCTCACGCTTAGATTAAATTAAGCAGAGCTTCCTGTACTTTAAGTTATGGATTTCCTATTTTTGAGGTATGTGTGCTTTAGTTGTGGGTGCTTTCTTCTGAAAACATACTACTGAATGTTACAGGAATTTCAGTACCTCAAATTGGTAAAAGGGCACATATAGTTTTGGAGTTACTATTAAAGAGCAAGCTGCAGTTACATGGAGTTGTGTACCTGTTAAATACTGTGATGGTGGTGTTATTTATTTCTTTTGCTTTCTTCTCTTGTTTTTAAACTTCTGTGTTCTGGGAAAAGGCACAGACAAGGTTTTGGTTCAGAGCCATTCTGTATTAATTGCAGGGATTCTCCTTTAGGCAACAATCATCCAGTTAGATCTGCTGACTGATAGGTTTGTATGAATATTTCCTAGGTGTTTGTGGTCAAAATTATTTAAGATTATGCAGATGTACATAAGCTAAACATGAATTATTTTGACCAAAACAAATGTGTAAAGGGGTGTCTTTACACATATGAGAGGAACATCATTTAATGTCTGGGGTCAGAAGTTCCTATTCTTTGCATCAGTGGAGGAGTGTTTCTATGGCTCCAGTGAATTTACAAAGTGATAGAACACAACTGGTGGGCAGAGAAGAGGCAGCCCTCAGTCCAGAAAATAATGTCTCCTTCTGTTAAGATCGTGGTGGCCACTACATGTTTCAGTTTTCCCTATACTTAAAAGTACTGACAAACTGCCTTGCAAGCTGTAGGTATCAAGACTTAAGTGATTATTATAGTCAAGCAAATACCTCTGTTTTTTCCATATATAAATAATACAGTGGCCTTACACCTCAATATGATCTTACAAGGCTAGTTATTCAGTAATGTAAATTGGATGTCACTTGTGAATGCCCGTCTATGGGAAACCTGCCTGAAGGCCCTCTCTTTACAGACTGTTGAGGATGTTAGATATCAGCAAAGAACCTACTATCACAGTCTGAGGAGGAACAGTCCCATGAAGTATCTGGTTTATTTTTTTATTATTTTGTCATTATTTCTATGAATGCATCGATAAATAAGAAATATAGTGGAATATGGTGTAAATTATCCTTTGGTAGAATGAACCTTTAAGTAAACTTAATACCTTGAAGTGGTCACTAGATGGCTTGCTTGCCTAGCATTTTCGTAAAATTCATGTGGTTTAAAGACCTATGGATTCCTCTTACTGCCTTTTTTTTTTTTTTTTTACATCTAAGATACTGATGGTTTTTTATAATCTAAGATGCTGTTTTAAATACCATTTTTATGCCGGCAAGGGAGTCTAGGTTTACTAATCCTACAAATTCTCTAAATATCTGACTCAGTGTTGCAAGAACTGTCAAGATATTTACATCCTTATAGTGAAGTAGATTGTTGGCAGAAAATACATTGTGAAACCTTTGTTTTCTCCATTGTTTAGACCGTTAGTGGGGCACTAAAAACAGGATAATATCTGAAGACACCCTTTCAATAGGCACATCTATTTTAGGATTTTGATGGTTTGTAAAATCAGGACATTTTAGCATGTTAATGAATTAGGGTCCGGAGGGGAATCTTCTATGGAGCAGCTTAATGTGTATTCAAGTCATATTTGGCTTGTAAGGTCTGCTGTTCTTTACAGCAGGCAATGCCTTTATTTGATTCTGGGCTTATTGCTGTGGCAGGAGTCTGCTGCAGCTCTCCTGGGCTGTAATGCTGCTGTGCAGTCGGAGAAAAGAGAAGGCAGGTTTTGCCTAACTTGCTGTCTAATAAAATTAGCTTCCCAAATGATGTCTGATATGTAATGGACTGAGCTTTTCCATATAAAGGATAATTTCTAAGTGCTAGTTTAATTTGATTTTCTTTTATTTGTCTTTGGAGATATGAATTATGTAACAGCCAGTGAGTCTGACTCACTAGGTATTTTTACTCCCGCAGTCATTTTATCTCCCACTTCCTTTCATCATCTCACTTCCTTTGTTTTACTTTCCACAGAGGTAGTGCCTAATGTCTGATAAATCTTGGATAAATGCTTTAAAATGCTTAGGCAAACTTTGTGTTTCATACAGGCATACCTATTTATTCTGGGCTGCATATACTGGAAAAATAAAGATAATTTCTTTATTCTTGTTATCTCTGTATATAATTTGCTGTATGGGTGAGCATTTTTCTCAAAAAGTAAAGCGTTACTTTACAAAAGTTTCCAGAACTCTGAGAAATGTGTTTTAAAAAGACTGTCAGCTGCTTTTCACTGATATTTTGCTACTGAATATCACTTGAATATTTGACTGGGTTTTGACATTTTGCACCATCCTTTCTCAGAGGATACTCGAAGTTTTATCTAAGTTTTATGGCCTTCTTTCATTTCCCCCTTTTTTAAAGCAAATGTTTTTATCCTTATATTCATATCTTACAAGAAGTTTAAGGTCTTGAGCATCGTGGTGTGAGAATGTCTTGCATGGAGGAAGTTGAATTTTTTTCAAATAAAACTGGTTATAAAACTAGATTTCAGTTCATTGCATATATGCGCACAGATAGCTTCACATTTAAATGTTCTAGCTGTTCATATATAGATTAGGACACTGATGTTATGTCATTAATTGTAAGTAATACATTTAATTTGTATTTCTGCATTAATCACTTTGAGAAAGAGATATTTTTTTTTATCTCCATGTTACCACTTCTAACATATGTTGTATAGCGAATGACTTAAATTTATAAATGCTCAGTCTCTAAAACTTTTTTTACTACTTTAGCAAGTATAAAAGCATAGTGTCTTCCTTTCTGCTGTAGATAATGTAGGCATTAATAAGTCATAAACCCTGTACATAATTCAATAGTTAAATATTTACTAGGTAAATATTATGTGGGGTATTTAAGGTTTTTGAAAAAATCTCGTCAGGATGTTTCGCTTCAGTTACTCAAGCCAGCAGCTTGGCTAGCAACGTATCATAATCTTGGAACAGTGCTGGCTTTTAAATTAGTAAAAAATGTTTAATGAATAAACTTTTGCTACACAGTAGTGTAACACTAGAATTTTATTTCCTGACTAAGTGTTCAGTGTCCAAGAAGCTTTCTGTTTATTCCTTTTATACAGGACATTGTACCAGTGGATGCCTCTTATGAGGTGAAAGAGCTTTATGTGCCAGAAAACAAGCTACAGTTGGCCAAAACTGATGCTGAGTCTCTGTTAACCTTGGAAATAAATAAGGTATTGTGTGTTCACTTATCTCACTGAAATTGAAAGACAGTCTAATCTGTTGCTCAGTGTAAGTAGAGATAGTCGAAATACCTGTACTGGTTACAGAATGTATCACAATATACTTTTACCCTTTGTTCTTGAGAGAAACCACAGCATCTGTGTGTTCTTTGATCACTTATTAGAGATAAACGAATCTCTGTAACTTCATAAATAACGGCTGGTATAGTGTTACTTAGCTTATCCCGAGCCTGAAGATTAAATTTACAGTGACTTCCTCCCATGCATGCCCCCTCTCCAGTCCATGGACTAAACCGTGGCTGGCATGTCCTGTGTGATTAACTATTTCTTGAAGAATTACTAACTTTTTTTTTACTTACACAAACCATTTTACTTTAAATTGCAGTGACCTAGAAATATGAAGACAGTTACTGCTTCTTGATTGTCCGTGTTGGTAACCTTCAGCTGAACGATAGTAACCTTGTATAGCAGCCTCAAGCAGCTGCAAATTTAAGTCTACAAAGAGATTATCAGAAGTACTTTATTTTTTTTTCTGGTTAGAACGTATTCATGCTACTTTTCTGGCTTCCAGCAGAGAAAATGTGGAAAAATATGGATCAACTTGATCAACTCTGTTCTTATTTTGGTTAAATACACAATTTTCCAGCTCAGATGAATTAGACAAAGCTGCTTCTGGCTGTGTTTCTGTTCTGCTTTATCTTCGTTTTCTGAAGAACTAGGCTTAAACACTGATACAATGCATGAGTGTTTTCAATGGCTTTTTGACAGTATTACTAAACTTAAAGCTCAGGATTTGATCTAGGAGCTAAGCTCAGAATTGGGCATCTGCAGTGAGTAACTTGACTTTGAAGGATTGAGAGAACATACCAAGCACTGAATTAAATAGTTCTAAAATTTGCCTAGCCTTCTACTACTAGCAAATTTTAGTACTTCCTTTCACCGCATCATACTAGATTGCTTTCACATGTGTCTTTAAAACTTTTTATTACTTTGAGGAATAAATATTTAAGGTCACCATTATTAAATTTCTGTAGTGTCCTGTTCTAAATTGCTCCCTATCTAGAAAAACAAATCCTTTCCCCTCCCACCCCCAACCAGTGTGTTGTTAAATATCAAGCAAGTATGTAATGTAAACTTGGGAAGAAAATGTGTGTTGTACTTGCTTCAGCATAAATTATACAGTGTAATAAAATTAGTCATGCTCTTTGCAAAAGAGACTTGCACAAGCAAAGCCTGTCCTTGTCAGACTTGACCAAGTAGAAATAGTAGAGGCCACACACTAAGTCATAATGTGACTGTTTAAGTGCTAAGGAAGGAAATTCCCTGTAAGCTGATACCTCTTAAACTAAAATAAGTACTAGTCCCGAGAGAATTTTACTTCTGGATTGTCTCACTAGTTTATGCAATAAAAAATTTCTTTCTAATCTGTTTTAAGATTAGACCTCTTAATATTCACCCCCATAATTCTGTTATTTGTGTGGTAATTGTATGCATTGTTTTCATTGTTTTTTCTCTTTTTTTTTTAAATATCGTGGTTATCTTCCTTTGTTAAAAAAATAAATGCAGGTGGGACTCTCTGTTAAGTTGAACTTTATCAAACACTTACAAATAAAATCTGTGGTTTGTTTCTTTTTTTTTTTTTGTTTGGTTTGTTTTTTAACACAAGGAAACTTGATCTAGTGTAAGGACTGGAAAATAGCCAAAAATATCAACATTGAGGAAGAAGTTGTTCTTTTTTTCTTACTTGTAGAAACTTTGAATTCTTTGTGTTTAAAAACTGTGATACTGAGAAAACTTTCATTTACACTGTTCTGTATTTTATAGGTAAATCATGATTTATTATCGTTAATACCTGATGCCAATCATGAAGCAACAACTTCTATCTGTTCTGTTTCTCCATTTCTTTACAAGGTGGATATGCAATGGGTGCAAGTGCTAGCAGAAGGCTGGGCAACACCCCTGAATGGCTTTATGAGAGAGAGAGAATACCTACAGTGCCTTCACTTTGACTGTCTCCTTGATGGTAAGGTGAAACTTCCATTTGTAAACCTGAGCAAGCTAATCCTACTTCTAGAATATTGTTGACGCTTTGCTTCTTGGTTCTGTGGTAACACGTTACCAGGCTTGCGCACAACCTGGGGTAGGAGAGGAGGGTGTTATAGTAAGCAATTTTAAGCTTGATGGTTTTATTCTTTTTGTATCTATCATCATGTTTAAAGTTTGAATGTCTTGTCTTTTTTTGCCTTACAAATTTTATTTTTCAAATGTTTTCATTTTGGAAAACATTTAAACATAAAATCCATATTTCTAATTTGTTACAAGAAATTGTTAGAATTCAGAATTGCAATTTAATTGCTGTTTAACTCTGTGCTAAAAGATCTGTTCTGTGATAGTAATGAAGGAAAGCACAACAAACTGACTTGAGTGCTGGAGCTATTGCAAATATGAAATTAGAATTTGACAAGGTGGCTTGAGTATGGACAATTGTCACATGCAATCAAATTACTATGACTTAGTGATTATTGTAGAATCATTTAGGTGGAAAAAACCTTTAAGATCATCAAGTCCAACTGTTAACCAAGGACTGCCAAGTCCATCACTAAACCAAGTCCCTAAACACCACATCTATGCATTTTTTTAAGCACCTCCGGGGATGGTGATTCTACCACCTCCCTGGGCAGCTTGTTCCAATGCTTGACCACCATTTCAGTGAAGAATCATGTGGTGATTTAAATGAATATATTTTATTTTGTATTACCAGTTGGCTAAGAACAAACATTAGTTAAGGTACTTAACAAGTGGTAACATCCTTAAGTTTTTGAATTTGATTGTGATCTGCTGTCATTTTTCATTTATTCCTTTTTGAAGGCTCTGTTTTACTCCAGTCTTTGAGAGTTTTTGCTCTCTCTATATCAAAGAGGGATAGTAAAATTTCCTGTCTCCCCACTTCCTTCTGCATTATTCTTCTCTTACTGGACACCAAATAGCAGGAAAAAAAAAAGTTACTTGTCTGGATCATAGAATTGAAAGACATCAGTTGTCCCTGTTACTCTTGTTACTCTTTTTTTTTTTAAAGTTCCCTTTTCTATAAGCATCTCGGATACTATCCTAGGCAATATAATGCCATTCTGTTATTTTGGAGTATCTAAAGTTAGCCGTATTGTTATGGACTGCTAGTTTTATTTTAGTTCCATTTGCCTTCTGTGTGTCCATCCAGGTGAAGTGTACTCTGCAGATGACGTGCTATACATTCAACTGCTAAAATAGCTTGTAGCTCCTTATTCTGCCCTGTAGTCTTCTGTAAATTGGAACTTTTATGAGGCTTTTAAGACCTTGTATAGCCGAGTGTTTCAGATATGGCAATGTTACAAGTTTTTAAACCTCTCTTGCAGTTGTTTTTTGGACCTCATGTATGCTGCAAAAAATACGAGCAATGAAAATTAACAAATAACTTATTGATGGAAACAATTTTCAGTCCTATGCCTGAACAGAACAATCATGTTCTTCTAGATGCTACCATATTTCCTCTTCTTAGTTATCTACTGTAATATGCACATATGAGAACCTATTTAGCAAAGTGTGATTGCTTTAAAGCTGCTTTTACTACTTGAAGCAGTGGCAACTGTTAAGTCAGAACCACATCCTGAAAGGTTCTTCCCTGCTTGGTACGTTAGTTCTGGTGTATCATAGCAGCAGTAGTTTTCCAGGGTTCTGATTTTGAAGAGAAGTAAGTATTGTTTAATACCTGCAATGCATTTCATCCTCTGGACTCTAAATGTGATGTTCATACTGACTGACTTCTACATTATGGAGATCGGTTCAGGTGTGTTGATAATTCTCTCTTCAAAGCTGAAGTAATCTGAAATAGTCTCAAGCTGACACTGTGCTCATCCGTGACTTAACGAACTCACTCCTACCTTGTCTGTTTCTCATTTGTACAGTGGCTGAAGATAATGGCAAAGATATCATATATTTATTATTGGTCACTGACAAAATTGTAACAATTAATGGCTTTGAAATATGCTCCCAGTTTGGAATTATTTACCTATTTGCAAAGCAAAAGGATTCTTTTTGAATTATCAGGCTAGGGGTGGCAAATCATCTTCTCTGTGACTGTTGCCAAGCTCAATTTTATGATCTAGTTGCTTTGAAAATAACTGAGTGCTAAGACTGAACTTAGGAGGAGGTGTAGAGCATGCTTTGCATTTTGAAGGGTACCTATTTTTCTCTTAAACTTTTCATCCAGCTTCATAATTTTGAACTTGCTACCACTCTTAAGGTAAAATTGAGAAACGGTTGTAAAAACCGTATCACTCAAATAACAGGGAAATCAGCGTTATTTAGAGTCTTGGCCCCATTACAGCCAATAGCAAAACCCCCATAAACTTCAAGGGGCCTATGACTTTTCTCCTGGAGACCATCCAAAAGTTTTGCACTCTTTCGGCAAGTGTTTGCTCATTAGAATTCAAGCCTTTGTATGAGACTTATGGTATTTACTCCACTGGGTTTCTCAAATCTCACTGTTGTAGTCAAGAAAAATAAGACTTCTAGCATGTAGCAGTGAAGTAAATACTTAAACATGAGGACCACGCATAACATTAAGATTCAGATACATTGGTTTAGTTTTAGAAGTAGCTGGTAAGTTTTCAGCTGAACAAACTATGCAAAATGTCTGCCTGACTCAACAGTTTTTGCTGGAATATAGCTTTAAGTGAAGCGCAAAAGTTACCTTTTCAAATTGTTGAATTATATATGCTGACTGCTTGGGTACATCTGGCTGCTTCTATAGCATTGAGCTTTTCTTATGGACAAAGTATGGCTGCCAAGAATACTATTTTTTTACTCATTATCCACTACAGTACCAATCTTGCCTGTATTTTAGATGATGTCAGTTGTGGTTTTTTTCTTACTATGTAACATCTTGAACAAGATATTAATTTGAGATCCCTAAAAAGTAGTATCCTCACAGTCTAAATGCCTTGTGTGGGGTTATAAGTGCTTGCAATTTTAAGTACTGTCATTGCTCTTAAATCTCAGTGCTTGCACATTTTATAGGACATGTATCTTATGCAAGAGTTCATTCTAAAAGTTACTTTTAACTCCTGGTAAAGTGCTTGAACTACCTGTTGTGTGATATACTTACAGTCTGGACTGTAACTTGTTAGGTAGGTAGATTTTCATATCATCATTGATGACCATTACTAAAGATAAAGACTTTTTTTAATTAATTTTGCAGGGGGAGTTATTAATCTGTCAGTGCCTATAGTACTAACAGCCACTCAAGAAGACAAAGAAAGACTGGATGGATGTACAGCAATTGCACTGGTGTATGAAGGTCGCCGTGTGGCCATTCTCCGTAATCCTGAATTCTATGAGCACAGGAAGGAGGAACGCTGTGCTAGGCAATGGGGAACAACATGCAAAGAACATCCCTATATCAAGGTGTGTGTTTAAAAGTTGAAAACTTATTCCTATGAGCTGTATTGTTTGTGGAGCTGCAAATTAGGTGAAGCAGATGTCTGTGGCTGGCGTGAATTTCCGTAGCAAAACTACTCGAGAACTAATTAAAATATTTGAGCAGAAACAAAGGTGATTTTTTTTGTTCTATGCAGCTGTTGAATAGTCTGCATTTAATGTGGAAATCTAATGTCAGTATGTACACATGAAATGAATTTAGAATGTACTGTAGAATCTGCGCTACAGAAGAGGGAATTTTGCCCTCTAGTGTGCCTAGGAAACACATCTCTGTAGCCAGATGGATCATCAAAGCTCCTTAATCAGCAGGTATATGTATTGTGAAGGCAAGAAAACTTCTATTCTGTCTGTATGTGGAACACCTGAGAACTGCCAGTTTTAGATGCTTTTGAAATAGGTGCTGTTCCTGGAGAGTTCATCACTTAACTCTCTGGGGAGTTATTTCCCATCCACTGTGTTCAGTATGTTTTATTATCTTGATCTTATGTGTATGTCATAGTGAAATATTTTAGTTGTAACATGCTCGTTGCAATGCTGTATTGAATTTTGCAAGCTGATGTAAATGTTGCATCTTGGCTTTGCAGAGTCAAAATATGATTCTTTCTCCATTTGTCTCTATAGTGTCTTTTTGTTTACAAATATGACTTAAAATCAGGTAAAAAGAAATCAAACAAACCTTGAATTATGAGCTTGCTTTTAAAAAGGGCAAGTCTTTGATCTGTTCAAAAAGTATCTCTGACTAATAGTTATACATATGTGAAAACTATGGATTTTTTTACATCTTTATTTTATTAATGTGTAATCAATTTTTTTATTAATGTGTAATGACATCCTTCTACTGACTGAAGTTGTATTCAGGAGTATAACTGAAAAAGAGTGTCTGCTTGATATGAGTAAGATTATTTTGGAAGATTTTCTAAGCCCTTGATGTGGTCTGTGCTGATGAATGTAAGATTACCCCGTTACTGAAAACTTAACACAAATTTAAGAAATTATAAAGAAATCTCATGCAGACAAGATTTGAATAACTTGTTATAATGCATTAGCAATTACAGAATGACATGGCTCAAACTAGTATAGAAGATGAGGATGTTATTATGTCTGTACTGGGATGTGTAGTAGTATCATGACAGCATATGAATGTGTGCATAGTAGTTTCCTAGAATAGTGTAAGTTAGAAAAGACCTTTAAGACAGAGTCTAACCATTAACCTAGCACTGCCAAGTCCACCACTAAACCAGGTCCTGAAGTGCCACATCCGTGTGTCTTTTAAGTATCTCCAGAGACGGTGACTCAACACTTCCTTGGGCAACCTGGTTCAATGCTTGGCAACCCTTTTGGTGAAGAAATTTTTCCTAAAATCCAATTTAAACCTACCCTGGTGAAATTTGAGGCTGTTTCTTCTTGTTCTGTTGCTTGTTACTTGGAAGAAGAGACCGACACATACCTTGCTACAGCCTCCTTTCAGGTTGTAGGGAGTGACAAGGTTCCCCCTGAGCCTCCTTTTCTCCAGGCTAAACAACCAAGTTCCCTCAGATGCTCCTTTTAAGACTTGTGCTCTGGACACTTCACCAGCTTTTTTGCCCTTCTTTGGACGTATATCCAGCACCTCAGTGTTTTTCTTGTAGTGAAAAAACTGAGCACAGTATATTTGAGGTACAGTCTGCCTCACCAGTGCCAAGTACAGGGAGATGATCACTTCCCTAGCATGATAGCACGTGAATCCGGTGGCCCTTCTAAATTAATCACTAATCTCAGAATACCTGAAAGTTACTGTAATGCAGAGTTTTCTTATCTTCCTATCTTTATCACACCTTCCCCTCACCTTGGTGAGATGTCAAAGTTTGGCATTTTCTTTGGGAAGGGGGTGGTGACTAGCATAATCTAATTCCAGCAAGTCCTCTAACTCAAAGCAAAAATAAATTGAAAAATCCACACTTAACTTCAGCATCTTGGCTTTTGGGTTTAATATGTGATGTCTTACATTATATTAACATTTGTTGTCATCTTTAAGCTACATAAGGCTAAAAGATTATTATAATCAAGTTAACAACTATAAATTATTACATCAGAAGAACATATGTTGCCTTGGTAAAGTGCTATTGTAAAACAAATCCTAAAGCGATCCTACCCCAAAGATTCTGATTTTATTCATAAATTAAAGTGGTTAAGTAGTTAATCAAAACTGTTTTGTTTTTGCTTTATTGCTGACCAGAATCTTGTAAACTGCAGGGCCATACTGGAACTGCATTTGCTTTGACCAACAACTATAAAGTGTGCAGTTTATATATAGGATTTTATAGGATTTCCAGGCACTAGCTCTTTTTGTCATGTAATAATGTTGGTTAAGAATGCTGGCTACTTGCATTTCTATATATTAAAAAAATTCTTTATTTTGAAAAAAAGGCATATGCCTACTGAAGACTTGTGCATCTCTCCAGCACCATGGTATAACATGTCAGGACTGTGTTCCAGTGATGATTTTTTTTTTTTTTTTTTTTTTAAAAAACATTGACGCTTGACGTGAGACTGTCAAATAAAATTAACCTGGAACTCTTCCCTTTGTAAAGATGTGTCCCTAGTGCAGTACCCTAGATGCTCAGGAGAACCTGAAAACCAATCCTAACAAGGATTTTCCTTTCTTTTCTTAGATGGTTATGGAGCAAGGGAACTGGTTTGTAGGTGGAGATCTACAGGTCCTTGATCGTATTTATTGGAATGATGGACTTGATCAATACCGTCTCACTCCAGCTGAACTAAGGCAGAAATTCAAGGAAATGAATGCTGGTGAATGAATTTTTCTTGTTCTGCTTCTTCTGCAAAGATTTATCCAAATGCCTGCCGTCTTGGTACCCCAGGGGCTAACTAGCATTGTTTCAAGGATGAAGATTTTGAATGGTCTCTTAAATGTCATTCTTTGCCTTTTACTGGTATTAATTTTTATGATCTCAGGCATTGCCTAAATACACAAGAGAAGCTGGTAATGCCTGAGATTCTGAATTTTGTCTTTCCATGCATGCTAGACATGGCACTAATGCAAGAAAAGATAATGTGAAAATGTGGTAGAATATGATTTAAAAATTATCATGTATGGCTGAGTGCTGAGCTTTCATGCTCTATTTTTAAGTCTGTTCCATGCTGCTTCTGGGGAGCAAAGCTTATGACAGTAATGCAAGTAGACTGGTGCAAGTGGAATGTATCACAGTTAAAAATTATGAGTTAACTGCTGGCTTTATATTGCAGAAGAAACTTTTCTCACTAATTCAGTTGTGTTAGGCAGTTAAATAAGAGGCTGAGTAAAGTCATAAAGCAGAGAACAATCATACAGCTTTCATTGTGGCAGTGACTGGCAGGTAGCTGCTAAGCACTTCTGAGTGTGAGGGGAGAGATTAACATCAAGAATGCAAACTGAGGTTGGTCCTGAGCTCCTGTAATTTTTCAGTGTGGTCAGTATTTCCAGGATTTGCAGATTTGAGATACCAGGTTTTTTTGTTTTGTTTTGTTTTTTTTTTTTTTTTTTTTTAGCTAGCCCCTAAATAAGCATATCTGATACCTGAAAAAAACCCTGTTCTCTAGATTTCATTGGTTCCTTACTAGGAAACCTCTCAGTTAGGGTGATTTGCTGTCTTCATCTCAGTTTGCAGAAGAGAGAAATCCTGTTTGTGTCAGGGTTTTTCATCGAAAGGTTTGTAATAGCAGTTAGCCTTCCTTTGTTCTTACTGTGTATAAATTCTACTAAGCTGTTTAGGTGAAGGAAACTAATTAAGGCACATTAAATACCCTTTTATTTGTTTTGTTGCAAACATGTCCGTTTGTTCTCCTGATGATACATTGAGCCTTTAAGACAGGCAGCACAGTTGGATTTCCTCTTAGAATTTAACTTTGTATTATATGCTCATGCCAAGTGAAAAATCCAAAGAGAAGATTATAGCTATTGGAGAAACTTCTCAAAAGTTAAGGAGGCTGATTTGTGGGTATTTTTGTTTAGTTTTTTTTTTTTTTTGTATGGTTGCTTTATTATTAGCTTTGTTTATTGAATATAGTGATTTTATAATAATTCATAACCCTTAATCACATATTACTACTCATATTATACTTGATTAATAGAGTTCAGAGGAAAGATAATGTTTTTCTATGGTTGTACAACTCCTGATAAAATAACTTTCTTTTCTAACTTTTTTTTCCCTGTTTTTTCTCTATAGATGCTGTCTTTGCATTCCAGTTACGCAACCCCGTGCACAATGGGCATGCTCTTTTAATGCAGGATACTCATAAGCAGCTTTTGGAGCGTGGCTACCGTCGCCCAGTTTTACTCTTGCATCCACTTGGAGGCTGGACAAAGGAGGATGATGTTCCTCTCATGTGGCGCATGAAGCAACATGCTGCAGTACTGGAGGAGGGAATCTTGAATCCAGAAACGACAGTGGTGGCTATATTCCCTTCCCCCATGATGTATGCTGGACCAACTGAGGTAAATATACCAAGAATTTAAAACAAAACCCCTTTCGATCGTGCACTACAGTGTTTTGTGCTATGCCTGAGGTATGTTTGTTGTGTTTTTTTTTTAATGGAGAGAGGAGCCTAATTTTCCTTGGGAAACCAGACTGTGAAGACACTCTCCGTCATCAACCAAAACCTTCTGTATATATTACAATACTTTGGTGGAAATGGTGGGAGACAACGTTGGTTTTATGTGCTCTTTTCTTTACAGTTACAAGGGTATGATAATGAATTAATCCTTCCTCCTTTTTTACAGTCTCTTTCAGAAGGAATTATAAGATCTATTAACATACCAAATAGTTGTCCTGAATGTTAAGATACTTAAGTTGTATGATTATTAAGCAAGAAATTTGTATGTTGGAGGACTATACACAAAGTAGAGAAAGAAAAAAAAAAGCTTGCTTTACTTTTTGGCAAACTTAATTCAGAGATAATTGTTTCAAGGTTTTTGTATGAAATAATTCTTTGGCAACACTTTATTTAGAAGCCAGGTCTTGGGCTGGAATCCCTAGAGGTTTGTGGGAAGCAGCAGAGAGAATAAATGCTCTCGTTTGAGGGCAATTCTTTTAAGGGGTATTGGTTCTCCATCTCTCCTTGCTTCCCGCTGCCCTGCCCCCCAGTCACAGGAAGTTCAAATTCTGACCAGGCTCAAGAGGTTAACTCTGTGGTAGCTTTTGATAGATGGAAATCTCACCAGTGGAATCAAATGAGACAGGTGTTGCTTATTTTCTGCTGGCCAGTTGACTGATTGAACAGAGCTTGCACTGCCTTTCAGTCCAGAGAAAAAACTGTAGTCTGCATCTAGTTGAGGCATGTGAGTGAGTTACTGTGGGGAATCTTGGACTGTTGCTACAGACCTTTTGTGAGAATTAACAGAAAACTTAAGTTCATGAACACAAGACTGATCAGGAGGAACAAAATCCATATCCTTATCCTGAACAGAATAAAAGTTTTCTCCTAACCTATATAGCATTTCCAGTGACCTCAGAGTACAGCCTGACAATAATATTTGTAGCAAAGTAATAAGAGACTCTTTCTGTAATATTTTTCCAGAGGTCATTTAAAAGACATAGGTACCAGATTTGTTTCTGTAGCACAAGTGCTTTACAGAACAAGCAACTGTTAGCATGGTTATCTGAAGGATGGATGTGGCCTTCCAGTCTGTAAAGATTTTAATGGACGTGTTTCATAAGCATCAATTTAGCATTTTTATATTTTTAACGTTCCTGATAATTACCATGGAAGAAAAGAAACAGTTCTATAGGGGAAAATTCTGTATCAAAAATGCAATGAATTCACCTGCTTAGGGGAAAGTAAATATGTTCTGAAGTAGTATAGATGTATAGGAATATGGGACAATAGCTGCTAGTTTTATGTCTCAAACATGTGGTTAACATTGTTCTAAATTGCCTTAGTCAAATAGCTTCACTTAATCAAAATGGTGTTCTTACTTGCTGTTACCCACGTGACAACATGAAACTTAGATTTCTTAACTATGCTAGAATAGTTTCAGAAAACGTGCTGCTTGCTGCTGTAGTATGCTGGGATTTCATGTGTATGGCCAACTCTGTGCTTGTAACGTAAATACTAAAATTATTAGTCTAGCTATCAGCATCCAGATGCTTCCATAGCACCCTGTATGCTTGAATAGTGGTGGAATCCATCATGTGTAACATCTGGCTGTGGTCAGAATGAAAACTGGTACCAATGGTACACTCATGACTGGTTCCTAATTTCATTATCTGACTATTGATTTACAGAATTCTGTCCATATTGACTGCAAAACTTCCTCTTTGAATCATTTCTGTAATGATTAGGTGTAGAACTAAGGTAGGGCTAGCAGTTACCACTTTGAGAAATTACTTTTGAGCTTCTTGCCTAAAGCTTGTTAACGTAAACAGCATGCACAGTGACTAAAATATGAAATACTGATTTTGTTTTATGTAAAGTAGGCAGATGCAATTTTTTTTTTTGTAATGGAAAGAAAATTTATCTGTCATGTTGCCAGTTTACCACAAGGTAGTGGCAGAAACTTTTGTCCTGTGATTTGTGGTTTTTTTGCCCTCCTGCCACCCCTTCTTTTTTTTTCCCCTTTAGTGCTTGACAGGTGTTTTGACAGGTGTTTGTTACTGTTCAACTTGTGAAGCTATTTTATCTTGTTTAGTTACTGGGTAGGCCTTTAATTTTGTGTGAAGGTAAGGCTACAAGAAACTACTGTTAACCTACTTGCTTTTTTTTTTTCTTAAACTCTTCTCTGAATATCCTTTGGCAGATACTAAACTATATAGATGGTATGACAGTTCTTTTAGAGGAATACTTCCTAGTATGAGAACATACTGATATTTCCTGAAGTGATGTGTCTTTGTTACCTAAAATAAAGTAATATTTATTTTACTTTTCTGGACGATACAGTTGAATTTGCTATTGAAAATATTACATATAAAAATGAATTAAAATTCACTAACATTTGGATAGTGTAATAAGTCTAAAATCTGTTGTAAGTGTAACATCAAACAATCTGCGATTAAATACTGCAAACAGTCTTTGGGAGAAAAAAATCCTCTCACCATAAAGGAGGTGCATTTCTAAATAATTTGAAAGCATTTCTTTGGCTGTAGGGAACATGTGATTGAATAATCTGTGTGCAGAATTTCCTTTGAAGTATAATTTTTTTTTTTTTACTTTCAGTTATAACTGAGCTATAAGGGAAAAAAGTAAAAATCAACTTGTTAGTTATGAAACCACTCATTGTGAAATATGCTGCAAAGTAGTGTGGGAAAGCCGTTTGTCAGTATGTACAATACTTGAAATATTAAGTGGAAGGGAGTTGGTGCATCCAAGCAAAAATTCAGTAAAGCTAAAGTTTCTGTTTTTGACTTTGGTTCCGCCCCAGTTCATATAGATGTGTTAGAAAGGAAATTATTTCAAAATGATCAGGGAAAGTGAATATATCAACGTAACTTTACCAAAGCTAGAATTGCTTGATCAGTTTTTGTCTTGGAAGCTCATGGTATGAATAGGCAGCATTAGCGCTGCGAAAGCATTATGTGCAGTATGTGCCTGGTGTATGTGTCCTTTGGGTCATAATATTGATGCAGACTAAGTGTTGAAGTCCTGCCTTGGACAACATCCTTGCCACATGCACCAGGTGAAAATGCTGAGCATGGGTAACTTTTTTGATGTGTAAATAAGTTGATTAGATCACTTGTGACCACTGTGTTTAAGTAGCCTATCTTGTCTGTCTTCCAATGAGATGTTTGGCAGCTATCTATTTGTCAGGGTGTCTTTTTTTTTTTTTTTTTTTATTAGAGAAATTACTGTGATTAAGTAGAGCAATACATTGCTAGAGCCCACTAAGCTTCCCAAAGCAGTTGCTTCTGTGTTAATCTTTTTATGTAACAGGAAAGGGATGGAAGGTGACAACGTCAGGAAGAACTGAGCTAAGGAAGTGATGAGCTCCATCTTTCTTGCTCCGATTGTGCTGTTCCAAACGCTGTACAAAAGTAGCTTTTAAAGTATCCTAACATGCACATGAAACAGGGTAATAGTATGTCTCAGCAGTAAGCTTGGTGGTGATTCACGTAATAGATTCTTTGTGTTGTTGTACCACCACAGTAGAAGTCACATCTGATTAGGGAAAAAGTGGTAATTATACAATGCAGGCACACTTTAAGGGTCATGCTTTGACAGTTTTCTTCTGTTAACAGTTTTTCCTGGTTTCTGTTCTAGGTTCAGTGGCACTGTAGATCACGGATGGTCGCAGGAGCTAACTTCTACATTGTAGGGCGAGATCCAGCAGGGATGCCGCACCCTGACACTGGGAAAGATTTGTATGAACCAACCCATGGCGCCAAAGTGTTGACAATGGCTCCAGGCCTCCGAGCACTGGAAATCGTACCCTTCAGAGTTGCAGCTTATAATAAGAAAAAGAAGTGTATGGATTATTATGACTCTGATCAGTAAGTTGTATTTTCGTTTTAAGACTTCTTGAGCAATAGCTGCCTCTTACCCCCTGCCCACATAAAAAAAAGTTTTTAATTAAATTCATATTGAGCAAAGATGGCAGTGTTTAGATGTGGTTTTAGATCATGAATGCAACTTGACTTCAGCATGATTTGAATGTAGTTTCACAGCACAGCTAACCTGATCCAACTTTAGTTGCCACTGGAAGCTCCCCTTTTCCTCACAGGTACTGGAGTTTCTCTAATTCTGGAATATGTTGGCACAGACTGCCAAATCCACAGAGAAATATTACTATTTATTATAATGGTAAGATTAGCTCTCTAGTGGTTTACCTTTCTAAATATGCTTCTCACGTGCCAGGTTTGCATCAGCTATGATGGAAGGAGAAACAATGAGAGAGTTCAGAGGGAGAAGATAGTGGGCAAGAGGGTGACAAATAAGTGTTTGCTCTGTCTAACAGTAGTGCAAAATGGTGCTCTAAATTCATTGAATGTCACAGTGTTTTCAGCTGTTTGGGTTTTTTGGTGTCTTGTTTTTGTTTTTTTCATCCAGTTCCAGGACAGGTAATTTCACCTTCTGCATGTTCCAATATTTTCTTTCACTCGTGGAACAGCAGAGTCCAAAACTCACCGTATGTGTTGCTATGGTGGCATTGAGTGGGACTGGGAAGATGTCAATTTAGTTTAAACATCTTCATTCAGATTATTGAACTGTATTTTTGGTTTTCATCAAACTGCAGTTGAAGTTACTATTGAAATACAACCTGAATACTGAAATACAAAGTCAAGCAAGATTTTTTTTTTTTAATTTTTCTATTTATTGTAACTATTTCCTATTACTTCTAACTGAAGAAGTATGTCTGCACAACACAGTTCATCTTTCAAAGCATGAAATCAGCATGGGATGGACTGATATGTAAAAATGAACCTGTCTCTTACCTCTTGTAACCACAGCGTAAGCAGCTGAAGAACACTTGAGTATAAGTCTTCAAAGATGCCACTGTGGCTTGTGACAATCAACCAACAAGTTTTATTCAGCAGCTTGTGTGTTTCTTACCATGAATTATATTAGTAGATAGTATGCTGGTTTAACCTTGATTGTAAGTTACATAACTGCTTCATTATTTCAGCAGTAAATTACAAGCACCTGAATTAGTCTGCTTTTATTTTTTAAGGCTGCGAAGTGTTAGTCTCTTACATGACTAAATATAACTTTATGGCATGTTCTTCTGTTGTTTGGAAATCATAAGCAGCATGGTAAAGGCAAATCTGTTGAAACCTGACAAGAATTAAAATAGTTTCACTGTATATTACTCTGTGATGTCCATATGTGTTTAGAAATTTGATGATTTGCTACATTGCAGATGTTTTAAAATTGAAGCTAATCAGGGAGTCTTATTTAGCAGTTGTAGTTTGCCAATGTTGTTCTTTCTTCCTCTTCCCTCCCATATAGGCAGCATTCCAGCATAATGTTCTCCTTAGTACTGTGAAGCTTCTCTTTGGATGGCATTGCAGCAGGGTTTTTTTGTTTGTTTGTTTTTTCTTTTTCTTTCAAGTGATGCTGTAGACAGTAGCATCAGATCAGACCTATGCCCTGATACATATGGTATTTTCATTAGGAGGAATTAAATCAGAGGGAAGGATATTTCTACTGTATCTGACATGAAAGCCTTTACCTAAACTTACTACCTCTTAGCTAGCTGTTGAACACTTCACTACCTTTGTGCCTTTCATTGAGATGCATCTAGAAGTCCTGATTGCTCTGCACAGTAATTATTGTGATGCAAATATTGATAATTTTATGCAAATATCTATAGATTATAACATAAGGTTCAAAAGGTTGTTATAGTAAATACTATGGATATTTGTCCTGTTTAAGTAATTCAGCAAGTTTTAGACAAATACATAAAGATTAAAGTGAAATAGTTATACTGGTATGTCACTTCTTAATAATTTGGAATGGAAGGGGAATGGCAATGTGAGAGGCCAGAATTCCCATTACATGGAACATAAAATCTTTGTAGAATAATATTGATTCTGTTATCATTGATACTGTACTCTTAGGAGGATAGATTTGATTTAAATCAAGGAGAGTTAAACTATTAAAAAAAATCTCTGTGGTAACAAGTTTTGCCTTTTGTCACAGACTGCATATGCACACTCTTATCCTCTCATCACGCCTGTGGGGACCCTTTGGTTTGAAGCATTTCTTTCTTGTTTCTGTCACTGTTTTGGAAAAAGGACTATGCAGCTATTAACATGCAGTTTTGCCCTGCTGCTGTCAGAATGTAAGACCATTTGTCTCGTCCTTCCCTAGGTGTCGTTTGCAAGCTACAGAGTGTGCTGGAGTATGGCAGCAGCCCCCTAGATGGCAATGTGGACACATGCAGGCTCCCTGAAGAGAGAGCCATTATTGCTTCTGCTTGCCATAGACAGAACATTGTGGTAGGCTCCAGACAGAGCTTGGATGGATGCAGCTGGCTGCATTTCAAGATAGTCTATGTAATGCTGAAAATGTGGCAGACTCCTGGACCATGCAGTGTTTGACTCTGTAAGGAGGATGGCAGGGAACACAGGATTGTTTGGAAACAGAAAGGATTCAGTACTGGTAGAAGACCCTTGGGTGCGAAATAGTGATGTTTGTGGAAATCATTCCTCAGTTCACCACTTAACCTGGTGAAAAACAGCATGAAAACGTAGGGAGGAGGGTTGCATGCATAGAAGCATTGCTCTGACTTGTTTTGGAAATGGATAACTTGATTTCTATTGTACCTTTCTTAGTTCTTTGAGGCTTAGAGACTTGACAAAAAAACTAGGCAATTCAAGAATTTCCATCACTAGTGGATGCGTGGAAGGTTATGGCAAGCAGGTTTCCCTTGGACTGAGCTGTAGCTGAGCTGTGTGTCTCAGCTGCTGGAATCAGTTATTCTTTCCCAGAGTGGTCATGTCTTCTAGTCTTTCAGGCCTCCTATACTCCTTTACCTGGGAGAGCTACCTGTAAGAAGCCATAATGGACACCATCTGCTATCCTGGGTGTCTCTGTAATTTGGCAGAGTTGAACCACGCCTGGTTTAGCAGCAAAGACATGCCAAGTTTCTAGCACCCGGACTCTTTGCTGATGTTAGTGAATTATCTTTCCGGTTTTGAAGGCAATCCCAAGCCATGGGGATGGTGAGGGATGAATCTTTGGCTAGTGGTGAGAGGTTACCAAAAGCTTGATTCAACTGCCAGAAGGATGTCTGCCAAGTTGGGGCTGCAACATTAGCAGTGGCAGAGAGTTGCTTTCCTCATGACATCTCTAAACATTTATGCTCAGCTTTTATGAGAAAATTCTAACACTTGCTGATAACATTCATAGTATGCCTTTGGGGTTAGGTTTTCACATGCTGGGTTGGTGCTGGTCAGCTATGTACCATAAGATACTGGGCAGCTGTGTGATACCTTACTGTGGCTGAGCTGCTCGTGGCCTTGTGGCAAGCCTAGGAAGCATCAAAAAGCCTGCCACTGGCTCTGCTTCCAAATCAGTAACAAAGACCCTTACTTCTCAGGTGTGCTGGCCGTGATTCTAAGAGGTCATTTTCTTATGGCCTTCGGTTCCCAAAGGTGCAAGTGCTGATTTTTGTGGAGCTGATACAGAAGTTAAGTTTTGTTTCTTGCTTCCATTAGTGTCCTCCAGAATGTGTGCTGCCCTTAGAGTTTCAATAGATCTGGTGCATCTGCTTGGGAACAGCCTGGAGAACGTGACTGTTAACTTCGAGTGTCAAGGCCTCATGCTGCTGGTTAATGATGTTGAGCTGCTGTGGTGCTGTGTTGGAGCTGAAGTCGCCTGGCAGCACTGTATCTACATGTACCCCTGTTTATAAGGAAAGGCAAAGGTATCCTGGTTGCATTCAGGAAAAACCATGGAGCGTTGTGTGCGAGGAAAGGGGATAAAAAAAGACTGATGTAAAAGCCTTTATTCTAGCTGCACAGCAGTTGTAGTTGCAGAGTGGTGCACAAAGTTTAACTGGTATAAACTGGTTTACTAAAGTTACCCTTTAAAGTAGTAAGACCTGTGAACAGCCAATATCTTGGAACTATATTTGTATTTTACCTCATGAAGCCAGCACAATTTTTAATTTGTTTCTTGGACCTCTTAGAACTAGGTTTAGCACCTCGTGGAACTGCATTCTTAAAACATACCTTTGAAAAAGATGTCTCTAAAACTAAGATTTAGGAAGGGGATTTGAGGAATGCATTTGAAGCAATGTATTAGCAGGACAGGTAGAAATAGTTTCAGTTTATTTTCCCTTTGGTAAAAATGAGGATAATAAAGGGATTTTTTTTAAAAAATATTATTTTATTGTTGAAGTCAGATAGCAAGCCTTATCTAAGTATCTATGGGAAGCTTGAGCATTTCCACTTGCACAGAATTCTGAGGAAATAATACAAATAAATAGCATGAATATTGGTATAGTCCTTTGCTTATTATAGTTTTTATCCTTTCAGATTTCATAGACATTTGAATCAGTAGTTGAATATGTCCAAACATGTTTTGGAAAAATGTATAGGAATTATTCTAGTTGTAACAGAGAAATTCCGAATGAATGTCTGACCTATGAACCACTATTAGACAGAAGTGTAAAGAAAAAACAACCAAAGAAACAAGCAACCAACAAAACCCACCACCATTCCCCCAAAAATCCCTACCCAATGCTGAAATCCTTTCAGAAAAACAGTTAGTGTGTTTCTTCAGCCAAAAAGGCCTCTCAGTTACCACAGACAAGTGTAATTTGGGATTGGTGGCTTAATAATAGTAGTTGTTTGGGTGAGCAGAGATTCCCAATTCTTTACAGAAGATCAGTCCTATAAAATGCAGCCACAGACTGCTGCTGAGAAAAAACTCAATTAAGAAAGGAAATTAGTTTGGCAATTAAAAAAGCCACAGCAGTGTCTGGAAAAATGGTTGTGTGTGGGTTTTTTTGTGGTTTTGTTTTTTTTTTTGTCCTGAAAGAAAATTGATGAGATCATTTTGGCTAAAAGAAACCCATAAGTAAGGTTGCTAGAGCAAACTGTTAATGCTTTTTGTAAAATGTGAATGAAATATGTGTGAAAAGGAGAGATTTTAACTTTAGTTTATTCCCAGAACCTTTCATGTGTTTGGCATGACTGCTTTAAATACTACAAGTCATACGGGACAGCTGTTCCAACTAAGTATGTACTGTTCCCAAATTTGTTTGGTGTGATACCTGATGTTTAAAGTGATATTAAGAGGATAAGATGAACATAGTTGACTGTCCTCCTTAATTTAGCTAAGGGAAATAACGTTAGTACCTAATGTAGGATACCCTGAAACACTAAAGCAGCTCAGAAGACTCAAACACTGCTGCCAGTCAGAAAGGAATTTCATTCACAGCAGGTAAAGGATTTGCTATGCATATGTTGATATTAATCTCATTATTATGTTCTACTTTCACAGAGAGTTTGTTCACGGCCAGTTAGGTTTTGAACCTAGCTGATAATAGCTGGTTCATTCAGCATCATGGGGCATTCCCAAGGCATAACACAGACTGACATGGCAAAGACTTGACACTGTATGGGGCAGTGTTCTGTTCCTGTAGAAGATATGGTGTAAGTCATGACTTAATGCTGCAGATTTAAATACAGTGAAAATCCTTCTGAAAAGGGTTGTAAAGTTAGGTTTCACCTCATGACAGATCCTGTCCAGGAAGTTTGAAGTTGGAGAAGGAAAATTGTTATGGGACTAAACCCCAAATAAGGAGACTGGGAATAGTCTTAGGAATTAATTGGATCTAAAATTTACCAGCTGAGTAGAACGTGGCAGTTGTTTCAAAGCCAGATGAGGGCAAATAAGTCATGTTATTGTTGTATTTCCATACATTTGTTTCCAAATAACCCGTATCTTGACGAATGGGCAAAACTATGAATGAATGGTCTGTACTTTTATTGTGTTTCCTGTATTTAAGAGTCATTTCTTGGTACCTCTAGAGCACTAGGCATTACTCTCCACAGAGAATGGGAATTTCAAGAACGTCATTTGCACAGTGCCAGATACCCTAACAGAAGGTGGGGGTTCCTGAGATTGTGATTGATCTTCATTGCTCCCAAGTGAAAAAATCAGTTACATAACATATTTTATACTTAGATTAAACCTGTAGGGAATACTTGTTGAAGCGGAAAAAATATTCTTCTCAGTCATTGTTTTAAGGTACTGTATTGACACCTCAGAGATACAGCAGAAGTTCCGTGTAGCACTGTGGGCATCTTCATGCAGTCATTTCCTGCTTGCAAACTGGTGGTAACTTCTTTGTTTTGTCACAAGAGCTGTAAGGTCTTTGAAATCTTAGCCTCACACACTGCTCTTAGTGTCTGAGTTCATAACAAAGTGTAAAGAGCTGTCATTGCTGCTGGGGTTACTTGTGGTATTGTAGTAAAAAACAACTACTGAATGCACGAAAATAAGGGAAATCAATTTAACAAATTAAAACATCAGTCTTTGTAAGTGACGTGTTTGAAAAGATTGCTTTTCTCCTTTTGCTAGACATATGAGAGCACATCAAAGCTACATATTTTCTGTTGGCCTACCCCTGCCCAAGTAAGGAGATTTCATAGCATGTGTGTGTAAGGCTTTTTCCACACTGCAAGTGTAGTAGGGTTCTAGGTTGCTATGCCATGGAGCACATACCAGTCTCAATGTAATATGTCTCAAGACTGGTTTTCTGTTGACAAGTTTTGTTGTGGCTTTATTTATGCCTTTTTTCCTCTTTCTTTTGGAGAATGCTTTTGATTGCATTGGCACCAAATATTATGTCAATACTAGTCAAAATCAATTGGTAGTAAAAGGTCAAATCCATGTTCCAGGCATTTGCTAACATACGATGTGGCTCAAAGAAAGCTAATTCTAGCACCCACTGAATAAAAATTTCAAAAACATTTAAGTTCCATGTGCAGAAAAGGCTTGGGTTAAGTTTTATTCATAGTCATTCCAAGTCTCACTTGAGAATGAAATTTGAATGGCTTTGGCATTTATATTTCACGGCAGCTTTAATGGTCAGATATTTCCCCCCTGTCATGTTCTGCTCAAATGCATTTTGTGTAGAGTAGCTTCTAATATCCTCAAAGTTCACTATGAACAAAATTACCTGACTCTTCTTTCTGGTTCCTTTTTCAACAAAATCAAATTATTCATACTGATACGTTTTGCTTTCATAATGCTGGTGATTCACATCACAACACGGTGCCAGTACTATTAAAGCATTTCTGGTTAGTGGAGATCTCAGTTTCTGATATTCAAGAGATTTGATCTTTACTATCAGTAAAGACAACAAGTATTGAGTGGTTATTCAAATACTCTGTTTTAGGTATGGAAGTGGAGGTTAAACTGGAAACAATAAAATTGAAAATGCAGTAATTTTAAACAAGGCAGGAATTACTGTGTTGTTTCAACATACAGTATATGTTGCCAAAGCTCCATTTGAGTCACTTCAGTGTTTACTAGTTAAGGTGTTTTTGTTTGGTGGTTTTTTTTTAACTAAAACCCCATTCAAAACAGTAATTTTGGATAAGGAGAGGTTACCATTAATACTTTTGTACTTGTTAATAGTATTTCTGAAACATTTCTAGAAATGTTATGAGATGCTGAATGTAGTATGTTTCTTAAATAAACCTTGTCCATGTTTTCTTTCCTCTTAGGGTTTCTATAGATCTCCTTAGCTTCTTTTAATGTTTCTCTCCTTGATATCTCTACTTCCTAGAGGTGCCTTTTATGCAACCAGCGATGAGAAGAAGCTAAAGGAATTGGGGGTCTTACTGAAGCAAACTTATATGGCATATATAAATGTGTTGTCTTAGTACTTTATTTCACTTGTAGGGCATGGAAATTGAGTGTTTTTCTGAAAACTTAACAGGCAAAGTGGGGATAAAGCAGCTAAAATTTTTTAATGCATGAACTTTGGTATTGCTACCACACCATAGAGAGAACCACACATGGAGCAACTTTATAGTACTTACTTTACTATTCTCTTCCTGATCATCTGAACACTTAGTATTTTTTCACTAGAATTAACCAGGCTTATCACCTCCCCACATATGTTTTATAGAAATAGTTTTTGCAAAGAACACAGGTTGCCTTCAAGCAGTGTTAGTGAACAGTAGGCGTGTCTCTGCCAAGAAAGAAAATTTTCAGGCATTATAAATAGCAGTGACATAACTTTTTCTCCCATGGGCCTACATCAACTTTAAGTTTTCATTTTTGCATAACTTATATTTTGCAGAATTGAAGCACAGTAGGGTTTTTTTGCCTTGTGACACTTCAGGAACCCACAGTCCAAAATTGAGAGCAGTAAGAAAAAAGTATGTATGGCAGTGCTGTTGTGTAAATGTATGCGATCCAAATCAAAAAATTATGGGGCTAGTGGTTTTGTGAAAGGGAACCATGGAGTGCTTTCTGCATCTTGCTAACTTCCATACCCTACTGAGCATAGTTCAGCACTTAGAGCCAAGTTCTGCCCTCTGATGTGCACACTTGGCTCTTGTTTCTATCTGAGGCATGTGCATCTGAGACCAATACTTGGCTATTATTTCAAACAGACAAGTGAAGAATGAGTAATGCATACATGTTGCAAATTGAACAAATGGCATGAGTAAAATTGCGTATTTAATTTAAGAATAAATTATTTTTCCTTTGGAGCATTTGATATGCCTCTGGTGTTCTGGTCTTGTTTTTCCTGTTTCAGTCCTGTGAGGAGTAAGTGTTTAACTTGTAGAGCTTCTGCTGCTTATGACCACATAACTGAGAAGTTAATATTCATTTAGATTGTCATGTTAACAACGATAAACAATCCTGATCTGGGTTCATTTGTGTATTTGTCCAACTGAATTCTGTTTTTCAGGAAGAAACATTTTTAGGGGAAGGTAATTTTATTATTCTGTAGGTTTTTTGTTTATTTTGAACTGTATGTGCCACATTACTGATATGAATATATTTGTATATGCATGCTCAGTGGCTTGCAGTGGTCCAGCTGTGGAGCTTGCCTCTAGACTCTGAGGCTTTTACTTTCTCTGTTCTGCAAAGTGTCCTTCCCTAAGGTTTCATGCAGCGTTGGTTTTTTGCATTCCGTAGTGGCACTGAAGTGACCTTCTTCAACCAGCACATAGGGTTGGTCCACTGCCATGGCAGGGCAAGGTGCAGAATGGGATGCCTGGCAGAGAGCTGAGACAGGAGGTGGAGGAGACTGTTGTCTCTCAACAGCAGTTACCTGTTTCCTAATAGAGAGAAAGCCAGGCTAGATGGACTCATTTCAGTCCACAGATCAGTTTGACCATGCCCATGCTGCTAAACCTCTGGAGTTACCTAGTGGAATATTGTAGAGGGCGTAGAGATTTACTGGCATTGCTGGCCAATGTCTGGAAATGACAGTTGCTATACAGCATTATACTCCCAAGAAGAAATTTATAAAGTATCAAGAAAGCAGAAGGAATATGAGCAACTTTTCTTGCTTTTAAAATGTATTATTTTTCCCTCCTCTCCCTTGCTCCTCTCCCCTCTTTCCCCCACTCCTACTTTCTCAGCCATGAAGACTTTGAATTTATATCGGGGACCCGCATGCGCAAGCTGGCTCGAGAAGGACAAAACCCGCCAGAAGGCTTCATGGCTCCTAAGGCTTGGACTGTGCTGACAGAATACTACAAATCCTTGGAGAAGGCTTAGGCCTCTTATTAACTGCAGATCAACCTTTGACGCCTGATTTATTTACGAGAAGGGGACCACACAGTCACCATTCATGTTGCTTTGTTGTGGTGTCTGTCAGGAAGTTCCTCTCTGAAAACAGACTCTTTCTCCTTAACTTAGCATCATTCTTTGCCTGGTCTTATGGGTTCTATTATGTCCTGGCACCTAACTAGCTGCTGGTTTTAATGTCTTCTCTTTTATTACAGTTAATATTCTTGCAGTAGGATTTTTAACTCTTGTCTTTTTTTATATTTTACTGCCTCTGTCCTATAAGTTCTGCAGCTGTTAAATAGATGCAGCATTTTTCACATGTTATTTAAAGTGCTGAGTAGTGTCTGGTTTTAGTAGTTTGTAGGAGAAAAAGTAATGATTAGACCCTTAACTATGGATAGATTATCTATAAATCAAAAAAGTAAATACGTTCTAAAAATCTGTAAAAGTGTCCTCATCTTTATCTCATAATCATCTCCAGAAGCACTTAACATTAATTTCTCACTATATGTAATGAAAAAGCAGATTTTTTTAAAAATGTTGCATAATTAAACTTTTTTTGCTTTCTTTGTTTAGTTTTGGAGTTCATTGAGTTGTCTGGTGATTTTGTTCTGCTTTGGACCTGTAGAGATGGCCAAGTAATGAATAAAAGAAAATATCTGTTTTTCACTTTTAATTGATAATTAATTAATCTAGGTAATTGGGTTTATATGTGCTTGTTGCCATAGGTGTCAGTAGGGAATGCTGTATTTTATTTGATAAAAGTTGCCAGATTTTGATTCCAAATATACTTGTTCAGCCTTCTACAACTTTAAACAAAATATGACAGACCAACCTTGAATTCATGTGTCATTGTTGCAAAAAAATTTTTTTAAAAAAATCCTTAGATCTTGGCATTCCCTAACAAACACTTTGTCCTGAGGTTAATTTTCTAGGTTTTTTCCAAGTGTCCGAAGAATAATCTCTCAGTTCAGATTTGCTTGCTTGAAAGACAAAGCATATGTTCTTCAAGAACTCCTAAAAAATCCTGAAGTTGGTGAATTCGGTATGTGAAACACTAACTGCTAAAGGAAAACATAAAAAAAAAAATGAACACCCCCCCCCACACACACACCCCCCACAGTTCTTTAAATGTAGAGTAACACTGACCTATTGGGATCTTTTGAAGCATTTGCAAGTAACCCTTCTTAACCTATTAGCTATAAACTGTCTCATACCCTTACCACAGAAACTTATTTTTCTGTTGTTAAACAATGTATATAGGAGGAACTGCTGATATGGCCTGCTAGTGAGCCTGGATGAAGCATATGTTCGTCTAGAGTTTTTTTGGACAGAGGGCAGGTTGTGATGATGTGTAATGAATGTGATGATTGCTACTTGCAGTATCTACTTGTTCACAGTAGTATTTAAGACAAATGTTTTGAGAATTACTTCCTTCTCTTTTCTTCCTCTGTCTCTTCAAAGAGATGTAGGAAGTATCTTTTAATGGGATTCTTACCTCTGATAGAAGGTAAAGCAGAATTGGGAAAAGACAAGAGGCATATTTATTAGCTAACCACAACAATTACTTGAGACTGTGTTTTGGTGCTTTAAAGCTTATTTCTTCAGAACTGCTGAACAGATTTTCTTCAAACTTGGCTTTCTTTTTAGATTGTATCAATATGTAGAATGTGTGAAATCCAGAAGAAAGAGTCAGTTCATCTGTTTGCAGCTGTTCATGCAAAACTTCAAATTTAACTATGAAGATGAACAAGAGTTATCAGCTGCTAAATTGGGATTTGCTATTGGGAGTTTGCACTCTTTGCTGTCAGGTTTGATTCTTCTGCTAGCTATGATGAAAGGTAATAAAAATATTTTGGCAGAATACAGGTGAAAGTATATAGAAGTCAATGTTTTAAAAATGCTACATGTAGTCCAGAAAATAAGTGGGAGTGGTAAGCATGAATGTGAATCAACCTGTAAAGTTAATTTAGAAGCAGGAATGCCTTCAAGCAAATTAATACAGCTATAAAAAGCAGATCTAGTTTTCATACTTAGCTGGTTTGATGCTGAGGCCCTGTTGTTAGAGTGCTTCTGGAAAGCATTCCTTGCAAAGCTCTGTATTAAAGAAGCTTTCAGGTTTATTCTAAATTTTAGCCAACAGCCGTGGCATTCCCAGCGTAATGCTGATTAAGAACAGGAGCATCTGGCTGATTTGTGGGCAGAGCTTGCTCTATACAACAGTATTTTCCTGTATCATATGAGTTTTATCTGTAGAGTTCAAATTTTATCTCTTGTCTGCAGCCACCTTATTTAAGGAAGCTGTACTTCCAGGAAAAGGCTACCCCACAAACTGTTCGTTTGCCAGTGTGTCTCTTTCTTTAGCTTTTCTCTCAGTGCATAGCATTGTCAGTTGGCCAGTCCTAACATTCTGTTTTTAACAGTAGGTTCCCCTTTATTAAGGGTGCTATGTTGTTTGAGGTCTTCTGAGACAACAGTTGGGTATCTTCAAGGAGGCAGTAACAAGGACTAAGGAGATAATGGTTGTTGCACCCAACACCTGTCTTCCCACACCTGCTCTGTCACCAAAGAGCAGTGACCTCAGGAACACACCGTACAAAAGTAATAATACTCTTGAACCATGTGAATGGATATGGGGACAAGCCTGACTTAACTTTCCAGTGGGGAAAAAATATAATTCCATTGTCTTATTTCTTCAGTTCGTAAAAACAACTGCCTTTTTTATTTTATTTTTTTTTCAAACTGGAAAAATAGAGGTATCATGAATCTAAGCAGTTATATAGGTGTGTTCTTTTCTTATGAAGAACGGCAAAATTAAATCTTCAAGTATGTCCTTTTTCTAAAGGTCACTTTGCTTTAACAGTCAAGAAGAGTTTTACTCTGTTCATTCATCTACCCTGTAAAAGGTTCTTTACCTGGTACTCGTGCCCAGAATAATTTACAGCTATTATCCTGTGCTTTTGTATGGTCTCAGGATGATTATTCACTTCTAGTTGATCGTTCTGAGGTATTGGGCATGTGATGTATGAAAGCAATAACACCCTTGATCCGTATGGCTGATACAAGGACAATGTGGATCCAGTTTTCCAAAATACAGGGATTAATGAGGTAGGTGGAGATTGCCAAGCCCTAATCCTTGGGATTAAATGAATGGTACAAAATTACTACCTCTCCTAGGTGACAGTAATAATTTCAGATGACTTTGATTCCTGCAGTACCTGTGAGCAGCTTAAGAAAAAGGCAAATTGTTTTTTTTAAGAACCTCATGGCTGAGAATTCTGTTTTCCTATGTGAGCTCCTGTATGCCTGTTTTTGACTAACGTGAGTATTCAGGGTATATTTTCAAGTAAGGATCTACACATTGTGATTGAAAAATAGTAGATGAATTCTAAGGATGATTACTTCTCCCCTTTTTTTCTTTCAAGAGGGGATCTGAGCACTAACAACTCAGTAAACCATCAGAAATGTGAAATGGGAAATAATAGACCAGGTCACAGTGGGTTTTTAGATGCAGTTTGGAGCTAACCAAGCTTGTAAATCTGGAATAATTCAGTAGAGGTCAGGAGGGGGAGGAAATAAGTGGATGTCTTGGTGTGGTGGTGGAAATAGAACAGGGCTACCATGAACTGTGTAGCCAATACTGTAATTGGTTTGGGTTTGGACCTCCCTTGCATTTCATTTTTCCTTAATGTCAAAAAGTTCCACAGGTAGGTCACATGGAGGGTTAAACTTACTGCCTTTCCATACTGCAAAAAGAATAAAAATTAATTTGAGCATCCTGATCAAATACCAACAGAGTAGCCCAGATCCTTTTCCCTTCCTGATGTACTAAATGTGCTAATGTATTACTCTGTTCCCCTGTAAATGCTGACAGCTTCAAAAACAATAACATCCCCTATATCTCTGGTCATGAGCCTTTAAGCTTTTGTGCTAGGCACTGTAGGAACACAGAAAAAAACTCTCATCTCTGCTTCTCTGTGAGTCAGAAGATGAGTTTAATGCATCTATGGCACCATCTCCAAAGACAGGGAAAGGGGAAACTATTCCTTCACTTAACATAGGAGAATCCACAGGAAAAAGTAAGATGGAAACTGATTCTTCTTTTAACTTTGCATGCATGTCTGTTTGTCCATTTAGAGGGACAGGATTTACTGTGGTGCTGTAACACTAGTAAGAAATATGTAGGAATTCTCCTTAAACCTGACACAGAATCCTTTACAACCACCCATAAAATAACAGAGAATTCAACCTGGAGTAAATTGGCTGAATTAAATGCAAGAATGAAAGCAATTGATAGCTCAGAATTAGTATTTTGTTGTTCTTCATAAACTTGCCTTGGAAACTTGCTTACCAAAACTCCTCATTTAAATGCTGTTGAAGAGGAGAGTGACACTTGTTCCATTTTTTTCATGTTAAAGAGTTTTTTTTTTTACAAGGTGGAGCTGAGATGTTAGATTGCCAAGGGTAAATTTAAAGCCCCAATGGCCAATTTCTTGGATAGGAGAGTTCCTTTCCAGCAGCCAAACAGGTGTTGGGTAAACGTGGTTTAAAGGAAGACTGTGCTGATGTTTCTGCTCAGTTGTGTTATTTTACCATGGAGAAAGCCTGAGGGCTGGAATAGCAGTGTCTCTTTTAAGTTTGCTTTCTCATTCACAAAAAACTTTTAGATTATGAATATAGCTAGATTTTTACTAGGCTTTTGAAGTGTCCGTTGAAGGGTTGTCTTTATGCAAGCTCAGTGTCTGCCACTGTGGTATTAGGATTTTTAAAACCTGTATCACTTTTCATTATTTAGTCTTTATTAAAATCACTTACTTTCTTCTTTATGGGATGGGATATGTGTGCATGAGCCAGAATCACGCTTTCAGCATTTCCAGAGCTGTTTGCCCTAGAAACCTCATCTTGATATCATTTTGGAGTGGGGAAGGCAACTACACTGAAAGCTAGAAAACACTACTATAAAGCCACATCTGGAATTCTTAGACAGTAAATGGCTCCCACTTTAAACAGAGAATACAGAGATTTTTATATGCCATAAAACTCGAGGAGCCTTGGATTCAATATAAGGACTGTCACCTGACCTTCATGTTAAAATACATCTACACAATGCTTTGAAGTATGATCGTAGTCAGAATGCTACCTGTCTATGTATAAAATGATTAAAAAAAATGGTATAAATTTCAATGGGGTGGAAATAGCACCCAAGTTTTTCTTTTATCTCTGCAAACAAAGCTGTGTTGTCTGTGGAGTCCTAACTCATCACTCTAAATTGCATCATAAAGAATTGCATCATTTTGACCATATTCACTTCTTTTAATCTCATAACAGCAGTTACGATTGCAAGTAAAAGACTTGCAGCCTAAGCTGTGAGTTTTCAGTTTTTGCTGAGCACCTGCAGATCTCCACTTTCCACCCAGATGACTTGTGTCTGAATTTTTGTGGTCTAAATCACTTATTCCTGTAATGATTGACAGTAGTTTGTTGCAACAGTCGTGATGAGACAGATGAGAGACACCAGTATCCATGTGTTAATATTCCCTGAACATTATTGGTGCATTTTATTTATTACAAAACATGACATTCTGTTCAGGAGGACAAACCCACTCCCCTAACATGGAAACATTTCTCTGATTTCAGGATTGTTCCTCACAGAAAAACGTTTAGGCTTTTGTACTAGATTTCATCAGCAGCTTTCTCAAAGGCTTAAGTGGAAGCAGAAGGGACTCCTTGACCCTTAAGCATTGGGTTCAAATGGGTTGCCTGTAGAATGGAAAACTACAGCTGAGTAATAAATGGAAGGTTGTTTGTAGGATTGCTTACGTACCATTGAGTTCTGCCTTGTTTATAGTTCATCTGCCACCTATGAAGAACAATATTTTGATCATTTGATTGAATTTTTTCCAGACAGTGAAGACAATCATGAGACAAGATCATGTTTAAGCGTAAATTTCCACTAGGAAAAAGTTTAGCACTATTATAGTTTAAAATAGGATACAGTCTGAAAGATCCAGTGTTAAATGAGCAAAAATTTCCTATCATACTATGTGGCAGCAGAGCAATAAACATGCCATCAGAGTCAACATCAAAAGTACAGTGCAAAATGCAAAGTATTTTTGATACTTCTTAATTAGAGACAGTTATAACTAACTCCTCTGTTCATAATTTCTTCAAGGAAAAACACTGCTGCTTTCTGAAAACTGAAAATGTGTTTGCTTTACTTGGTAGTTAGGAGACACTCAATGGCAGTGATTCATCATAGTTTCTAATGTTTTGCTGTGAGTATTTTTAAATACATGCACACTTCTGAGCTCCACAAAGAAATGGCTTTGTTAAGAACATGAGAAAGTTTTATAATTTTTCTTTGTATACATTCTTGGCTATTTTACTTACAGTAATTTGGTCATTTTTCCTTCTGTGCAAAGGAAAAAAAAAAGTCTCGTAAAGATCAACCTTATGTAGAGAATGGCTACAGAATTTTCATCAATTGTTAAAACACCTATAGCTGTTTTCCTTTTCATACAGACTTTTGGTTCAGGGATGTCCTTAGTTCATATTATGAAGATTTCTTGAAGAAAAGTGTGTTTAAAAATGGTGAGTTGCTGGTGGAGAATTCCAGCATAGCCTCATTCAAGTACTGGCAATAAAAGACCATGTCTTGTAATAAGTAATTCTTTTTGTTGTGGTTTAACCCCAGCCAGCAACTAAGCCCCATGCAACCACTTGCTCCCTCCCTCCATGTGGGATGGGGGAGAGAATCAGAAGGGTAAAAGTGAGAAAACTTGTGGGTTGAGATAAAGACAGTTTAATAGGTAAAGCAAAAGCTGCACACAAGCAAAGCAAAAGAAGGAATTCCTTTGCTGCTTCCCATGGGCAGGGAGGTGTTCAGCCATCCCCAGGAAAGCAGGGCTCCATCACACATAACAGTTACTTGGAAGACAAAATGCCATAATTCTTTGCATCCTCCTTTTCATCCTTTTCCCCCCAGGTTTATATGCTGAGCATGATATCCTATGGTATGGAATATAATCTGTTGGAAAAATGAAAGAGTGACATTGGCCATAGGCTTGCCAAGCTGGTGCGGGGGCCTCTAAACTAATGGTGATAGTGGAGAGGAACACCAATGTGTGGAGTGGAGGAGGGGTTGTTGCCCTCTATGTCGGTGACCATCTGGAGCGCATGGAGCTCTGTCTGGGGGTGGATGAGGAGCTGACCGAGAGCTTATGACTTAGGATCAAAGGGAAGGCAGGGACAGGAGACATTGTTGTGGAGGTCTGCTACAGGCCACCCGGCAAGGAAGACTGAGCGGATGAGGCCCTCTCTAGGCAGACAGGAAACACCTCACGTTCACAAGCTCTAGTCCTCATGGGGGACTTCAGCCACCCCGATACCTGTTGGAGGGACCACACAGCAGGGCCTAATCAATCTAGGAGGTTCCTGGAATGTGCTGATGTTAACTTCTTTGTCCAAGCGATAGAGGAGCAAGGAGGAGAGATGCCGTGTTGGACCTTGTTCTCAGCAATGAGGAGGGTCTGGTGGGGCATGTGAATGTCAAGAGCAGCCTTGGGTGCAGTGACCATGAAACAGTCAAGTTGAAGATCCTTAGGGCAGCAAGGAGGGCACACAACAAGCTCGCTACCCTGGATTTTGGCAGAGCTGACTTTGGACTTTCCACGGATCTGTTTGGTAGAGTACCATGGGATAGAGCCCTGGAGGGAAGAGGCACCCAGGGAAGTTGGTTAATAGTCAGGGATCACCTCCTCCAAGCTCAGGAGCGGTGCGTTCCAACACTGAGGAAGCTGGGCACAAAAGCCAGGAGGGACCTGGGGATCTACAGGCTGGTCAGTCTCACGGAGCAGATCCTCCTGGAAGCTATGCTAAGGCACATGGAAAATAAGGTGGTGATTGGTGATAGCCAATAAGGGCAAATTGTGCCTGACAGATTCGGTGGCCTTCTACAAGCATGTTACAGAGTTGGTGGATAAGGGAAGAGGAAAAGATGTCATCTGCCTGGATTTGTGCAAAGCTTTTGATACTGTCCCACATGACATCTGTGTCTCTAAACTGGAAAGACACAGATTTGATAGGTGGACCATTTGGTGGGTAAGGATTTGGCTGGAGGGTTGCACTGGAAGAGTTGCAGTCAATGGCTCAATGTGCAAGTGAAGACCAGTGATGAGTGGTGTTCCTCAGGGGTCAGTACTGTGACTCGCGCTGTTTTAACATCTTTGCCATTAACATGGACATTGAGTTCGAGTGAGTCCAGAGGAAGGTCACGGAGATGATGAGAGGGCTGGAGCACCTCTCCTATGAAGACAGGCTGAAGGAGTTGGGGTTGTTCAGCCTGGAAAAGAGAAGGCTTTAGGGAGCACTTACAGTGGCCTATGAATACTTAAGTGGGCTTATAAGAAAGATAGAGACAGAATTTTTAGTAGTGCCTTTAGTGACAAAATAGGGTAGATTTAGATTAGATATAAGGAAGAAGTTCTTTACTGTGCGGGTGGTGAAACACTGCCACAGGTTGCCCACAGAAGCTGCGGGTGCCCCATCCCTGGAGGTGCTGAAGGCCAGGTTGGATGTGGATTTGAGCAACCTGGTCTAGTGGAAGGTGTCCCTGCCTGTGGCAGGGGTTTGGAACTAGATGGTCCTTAAGGGCCCTTCCAACCCAACCCATTCTATGATTCTCTAATTCTAATATCCCTTTGGTCAGTTGGGGTCAGCTGTAGCAGCTGTGTCCCCTCCCAATTTCTTGGACACCCCAAGCCTTCTTGCTGGTGGGGTGGTGTGAGAAGCAGAAAAGGCTTTGAGACTGTGTAAGCACTGCTGAGCACTGACTAAAGAATCCCCGCGTTACCAATGCTGTTTTCAGCACAAATCCAAAACATAGCCTATACTAGCTACTATTAAGGAAGTCTACCCCAGCCACAACCAGCACGCTTTCAAAGGAATATTATGCCTTTTCTAAAATTATAGTTGAGATATAAATGGAAATTCAAAGCAGTATGTTCTGTCTAAAAGATGTGCAGAAAGAAATGGATATTCTTCAGTCAGTGGTTTTCTGGATAAGAAAAAGCTTCCTTTTCACATTTTAATGAACTTGAAAAATAAACCATAAATGTCCTAATCTTTCTATGTGCATCCTTAAAATTGTGTCTTGATGAGGGAGCAATGTGTTTTATCTCTTATTCAACCAGTTACGCTGTCTTCAGGTTTAGGATTTGCTGAATATTGGCAGTGAACTGAAAATCATGGTCTATCTAGACCAATCCTACACTAGACAATTTCAGACAAGTAAACTCATGTTTTCATTTAGTCACACTTAACTGACATTTTTCACCTGTATGTAACTTGCAACAACACCTCATTTCAGTTTTTCTTCATAACTGTGTAACTAATGAAAGAAAATTCAAACCATTCTTGGTTTGATTAATGTCTGTATATCTTGAAACTAATGCTAAATAAATAGGTGCCTTTCCACATTAATTTTGTGATGTTAACTCTGGAAGACATCACTGATGTTCATCAATGTGAACTTGAAGAAGATCTGGCTGCCTGTGGAGAAATTAATTTGATTGTTTTGAGAGCCTGCAGAGCGTGTGCTGACTCTCCTCTCTCTAAGTCTGTGACTGAATGCTGGAACACACAGGTCCTTTTTGTTTTGAAAAAAGGGGTAAGTCACTGATTTCTTAAATGTGACACAATGGGGGTTTCCAAAGAAATAGATTTATCTTAACTAACCAAATAAAGACAAAAACATGGCTTACAAAATGATCAGTACAAATTAGAGAAGACCTGCCCGCTAAAACCCAGACATTTGTGCCTGTGTTCATCCCCAGGGAGACTACCACTAATGTGAAGAATTCCAGCATTGAAGAGGATTTTATGTAGTATGAATTTATTATGCATTTCATGGTTCCTGTGGAATTTTCAATGTCTGCTCAATCTCCATGTGCAATTTTAATAAAATATGTGCTCATAGTGCATTCTGCTCTTATATCTTTTTCTTCCTTTTCTCATAAAATACTCTGTTATTGTTTCAGGCTGAAAATTTTCTCGACTTGGATGTGCTGAGGAAGCATCGCAGTTTGCAGGGGAACTCATGCAGTTTATAGTTTCATCAGGCAGCCGTGAAAAATATGAAAGAAGAGGCTGGAGAGTATTCTGAGATGATGGAGTTTCTGATTTTGGTCAGGGCCACTATAAGAGGGACCTACAATCTTTTTTTCGTTTGCAGACTACTACAGGTGTGTAGGGTTTTTCTGTTTGGTTGGGGTTTTCTGTTTGGTTGGGGTTTTTTTTTTGTTTTAGTAAGCATTAGTCAACCTGTAATCTTGGTATTGTTTAGTTACCTTCTGAGGTTCCTTTAGTGGAAGTGCAGTTCACAAGTTAAAAACCATTGCTCTAGAATAACAGTTAATGTTTTCTTGAAGTTTGTCTATATAAAATTATGAAGTACAGAGGCATTCAAAGAGACAAGAATAAAAATAAAAGGGAAGAATAACAGAAGATTATAAGTGGAGCAGGCAGTATTTGAGGGGTTAACGTGTTCCGATTTGGGCCAAACTCCGTTTTACATCCACCACATACAAAAAAGTTGCTGGTGTATGTTGATTCTCTGGGTTTGTACATTACTACAAATGCAGGTAAAAACACGGTGTAAAGCTAAGACAACAGCTCCAAACCCCCCAAGGCTTAGAAGGCAAGCATCTGAAGGGAAGATGACTCTTGCCTTCCCGTTAAAGAAGAGGAGCAAAAGAGGAACTGAGACCCTGAACTTTGGGACTGGATCTCTTGTACATTAGATATGGAGTTAGAGCCAAGGCAAATACCACTACTTTATCTGGTGGAAGGTTCATCTGTAATAGTCTTGTGTACACAAAATGCTGAACATTATCGGTGTAAGAAGAAATCATGTAGACTACTAATTTTCTTCCACTTGGTTTTCTCATTTGAAAAGCAAGCATTGTCTGTCGTGTCATTGCTGCCTTAACCTTGGCTGCTTTGGGATTATTTTTCTTGGGCTTGATGGCCTTGACCTTTCATATTTAGGGTTTACCTAGACTCTAGATATCTTTGTGGGGCTCTAGGAGCTGGTTCTCTTTGGAGTCTCAGTTGCTTTCTCACTGTAGCAGATGCTGGATCTCTTTCACAGGCAGATTTTTTTGGGTTTTCAGAGCATGCTTTTCAGTGAGCTTTGCTATTTTTACTATCTCTGGAGCATGTTTTTGTGGTCTGTGGTTTTTGGGGTGTGAGTTGGTTTGGTTTTTGCTTCCCCCTCATATTTGTGGAGCTGAAAGCAACAGTTATGGTAGTATGAACCAAAGTGTCCTAGTTCACCATCTTGCTATGCTTCTGCTGCTGTTTTTCATGCCACAGCTTCCAGTCAAGAGCCTAATTGCTGAGAAACAGAGAAAGCCTTGATACTGTGTAAGCACTGTCCAGCAATAACCAAAATATCCGTGTGTAACCAATACAGTTTTAGTCACAAATCCAAAATGGAGCGCCATTATGGGCTGCTGTAAAGAAAGTTAACCATCCCCACTGAACTCAGTAAACCTTGCTGCTTAACTCAAGCTGTGAAGGCTGGAGCAGCTCCAGCTCCAGAAATCCTGCTATTTTTCCATATTGGGCAGAAACCTCTCTTCTATTGTAGACAGAGAGATGGCAAAGGTAGCTGTGATTGCTTGTGACTACTTCCACATGCTACTATCTCTACTTCCACATGCTTCTACCTCTACTTCTATATGCTTCTATCTATGGAACACCAAGTGGCAAGGTAAGTTGTGAAGCCTGCTGAAAGAATTTGTGCTAAATCTGGAAGTAGAGCACTGCAATTATTTGCAGAAAGATTTTTATTCTTGCTATGATGTATCACTTTGTTAATACAACAGTCAGAATGGTTTCTCCTCAGAAATGAAGAAAAACAGTATGAGCTTAAGTGACATGGAAGTAACTGAAGTTCTGAACAGAAATTAAGAAAGTGAGGAGCTCTGAATTACTTTTCTCTTAATGTCTTTTAATAATACATACTACATCTTCTGACCTCATCTCTCCATTGTTCTATATTTTGTTTTCTCTAATGCTTCTATGATGAGCAAAATGGATCAAAGAGTTTTTGTTTGCTACTAATCTGAGATAAAGACTGTAATTCTTCAATATTTCACAGTAAAATGATAAATAATCATGGTAGCTAGGAAAGCCTTCTTGTTTGTAGTATGACACAGTTAAGCTGCATCTGGTAGCACTTCATCTGCAAAATGTTCACAGAACTGTTCCCACATCATCCATGGTACTGATGCGCAAACTGGGTAATAATCAAAAAGATACATTTGTTACAGGCTTCACTGGAAACAAAGAGCAGAAGGGAAGCCTGCTGTTCTCCAAGTAAAAATGTACTAATCCTGCAATGAGGGGGACGACAACAGGGGAACATTAAAAATTCAAATCAGCACAAATGGGACAAAATACTAAAGGAATTTAGTGTTTTCACTAATAGGGGTCTTAAGCAGGGCTCTTTAGTAAAGAGCTGATTGCATAAAAGCTGTAAGACTGATTGCTCAAAGAACTTTGTTTTTAAACTGACTTTCAATTGTCGAAGCTCCACTGGATTTGTTTTAATCAATAGCACTTTTAAATTGTAGGAGGACAGAAAAGTGCACTTGGAAAGTGATAAGTTTCTTGATGATTTAGATTTTTCCCTTGTCTCTGGTACCATGAGTGTTTTCAACCCAACCTAAAAATACAAAGCCCAATTTGCAGGTTGATAAGCATATCTACGAGCTCTGTCACAGCGTCTCTATGGGCCTGTTCACCTTGTGCTAATTAGATGTCATTCCCAATAGGATAACAGCAGTTCTGCCCTTACTGTTCATGCTCTGGGATTAATTTAATGGGTGCAGTGCAAAATGCTACGTAGACTGCTGTGAGAACAGGCTGCTATGGGAACAGTTGGCTTAGCACGCTCTTGCCTTGGTAGACTTTCAAGCCACTTGGATCTTCTTTCTGTGGCAGTCAGTGGTGGCAGATGCCCTGTTATGTTCAGAGGTGAATCTTGTCCCTGGAAAAGTAATTTTGTAAGTGCAAAAAAAAGAGTGTTGCGGTTTCACTGCAGAAGTCAGTATTAGATCTTTTCCTGACACTGTTGAAGAGGCCTTACTGTCTTGTACACTAGAATAACTTAACTGGAAGATTGGAATATTGTCAAAAACTTAAGTCGTTGCTGAGGGATTTCTTTTTTCCCTTCTGTCCTATTTGGTAAAATTGAGCATTCTCTGTAAATACATGTAGAAGAATAAGTGTCTTCCCTTTGCAGAGTTCTGCTGAACAAGCAGGACTGTATTGGTCTTCCTCAGAATTAAATACCAGCCAGACCTGCTGTTCATATGTGACATGCTTATTTGCATCTGCTCTGATCTTTCGCCCAAACAAAAAAGCAGGAACTGCATAGGATTTAATTACGGCTTATTTAAGCTTTCTTTTATGCAGACAGTTGTGGGGTGTATATTTATCTAAGTAGAACTTTGGAAACCTGGTCCTTTCTGCTCTCCATTTTCTCTTTTTAAGAAAGTTATCTGCCCAGTGATATTTGGTTTGTTGTTGTTGTTTTGTTTTCTTCTGATAGAAGTCTACATTTAGCATAATAACATCAGGCTACTTCTGTCATAAAGTAAATAGACTATTAATTTTTATCTCACTAGAAGTTCTATGCAAAAATATTTGCATTTTTCTTTCTGAGTTATGTAGTTTCATAGGGCTCTATTTCATCTGAAGGAATTCTTATTCATCAGGGTATGAGAGGAATAAAATTAGACAAGATTCATCTTTCTCCTGTTCGATAGAGCTTTTAATTGCTTCTCAGAAGAACTTGCCAAATCTAACTTTTATTACTTTTTTTTGGGGGGGGGGCTTCTCTGGATTTTTACTAAATGATACTTATGCTTCTCACCTATAAACCAAACTGTTTTACTTGTGGCTTAACCAGTTCAATTAACGTTAAAAACAGACATGAATCTCTTGCCATCTTTAGAAGCAAATTATTTTTTTCCAAACTAAATTTGCATTCATTTATCATGTTCTGATAGTTTTCTCATTTACTGGGAATGTGCCTTAGAAATGCTAGCTTGTTTCCACAGGACACGTTGCCTGATGGGTGAGTGAGGTATACTCAGCATGATGAAATCGTGTTCCTAAATGAATTTTATCCTAATTTATGATCAAGAGGTGAATTTGTTACTGATCTTTTCTGACTTGCAGAATCAGTTCTGTAGAATTCTAGTGCTAAGTGTTCTTTAGAAGAAATCACATAACGAGAAACATGAGAGCTTTTTTTTAAAAAAAACTCTGCCTTTAATAGAAAGTTTTTCTGATACTGAAGTGACAATTGGGTGGCATATTTTTTTCCTCAATGTTGTTCAAGTTCAAGACATACTAAGGTATTTGTAAGTGTATATACAAGTATAGAGCTATAGACAGAGAGATATGTGAGAAGAGAGAAAGTATCTTAACCACAACATATGTTTTTGTTGAGTTTCATCTGTTTTCTTCAGTGACAAAGCCACAAGATGATCCCTGTTGGGATTGCAGGCTAATGCAGATCTGGAAGAATGAGCTGGATGCCATATTGCTTAATCAGCCAAGTGTTTGGTTAGCCTGGCTATTTTGTGCAGAGGACAGATGCGTAGCCCCTGGCAGAAGTAATACAACGTGAGTTTTCAGATCCTGTCATTCTTTTTCTGGTGGCAGTTGGGAAAAATATATATGCTATACAACCAAGCTTTGTGTAATGGAAGTCAGTAGTATGAAAGTCGGTGAGGAAGAGCAAACAGTATCTTTTTGGTGTTGGCATGTTTCTTGGATATTAAAGGACCTATACAGAGTATTATTTTAAGCACTTTCAGTTTGCTTACTTCAGTTGTCAAAGTTACCTAGACAAGCCTTCTAGGCCTCTTAATATTGTCATTAGAGAGCTAAGTCAACATATAACACAGAAGGGAAGCTTTTTCGAATTCAGGATGGTGTCCTCCCCGCTCAGAGAAGTACACTCAGTGTGGTTTTGCAATATTTTGTTTTAACTTAATGGTGCGTGTACAATGGCAAAGAAAGAATAGTTAATATCACTGAGAAAAGTTTTCCTGTTAAGCTAAAGGTAAAAATACTTCCACTGCTATCAGATTTTATTACTGTTCAGGATTTCATAAAGGCCGTTTTGGATTCAAGCAAAGCTCTTAACATTTTTTTCTCTTGTAATATATAGGATAGAAAAATCATGGTTTGAATTAGCTTGATATCCACAGAGAGTATAGAAAGGAAAAAGTCTGCTTTTAACTTCTATTTAATTACTTGGTAGAATTCAGTTTTATGTAATTCTACTTAATTCTGCTCTATAACACTGAGAAGTTCTGTGAGAATTAACTTTCTTAGTAGGTATAACTTTGTCCCATGCTTAGGATTTTTTTTTTTCTGTTTAAGCCAATGGCAAATCTTGAAGACATTATGTTTCTGATGATGCAAGGGTATTTTTCTCCATGTCCAGTCTTTTAATTAAGTTGCAGTACAAATGAATGGTCATGATTTCATAGGACTTGATTGCCCTTTCCTCTTATGCCAGAGAATATGCTGGCTATATTAACAAGAAAATGTTTCATACCTAAAAGTGGTAATAAAGGAGAAAATGGGAGGCTGATATGAAAGAAATCTGTGCGCACACACACAAAAAAAGCCTGTTCTGTTGCTGTATAACATAAACATCATGATTTAAAAATAATGCATTAATTAAAATGGCGTATGATCCTGGAAAGAAAAGGGTCATGTAGAACAGCGTGTAACCTCTTGAAAAATAAATCAGGATAGTTTCCTGGAATTGTTTTAGCTTGGGATCCTAATAGTACCTCTGGATAAACCTGTCCATGACACTTTTCCACCTTCTTTTGTTGTTAGGCTTCTGTCAACCCCATTTCCCTCTTTATTTTGAACTTGTGTTATGTTCTAATGTGTCCTATGATTCTGTGTTCAGGACTATTGTGGTTCAGAGGTATGAAACTTGTTATTGTGCACAAACTTAGTATTTTCTGAAGTAAAGCCTTCTGCACTTGATTATGTGCTACCATTTAATGTCCTTGATTTTGCTTAATACTTTAGATGGTTAGAACAAGTCATTGGAATACATTATTTTTGCAGCTATCTCATCCCCGTTTTATTCTTTGCCTACATGTTAAACTTCGTAACTAGATAATCTCAGAGAAAACCTTATTTGTTTAGCAATGATGGCAAAAGAACACTTTTGGAACCAAAGTGTAGCATGACAGTGGTTGTTAGAAGGGACCTTATACTTTTCTGCCTTTAAGTGCAATGGTAAAATCTGTCCCTGTATAGAAGGCTAATAAAGCCTAAATGAGAAAATCCACACTGATGGAAACGGGTGGTGCTCTGCTGACTTCATGGGAGCAATGGAAATGTACACATTTGCATTTGGCTCAGAAACCTAAAGGGCTGTGGGTCCTTGAAGGTTCAAGTGGAGAACAGGCCTTTTAGCCTGGTCTTTGCATAAGAGTGAATTTTACCCTGGGTGGATTATCCTACATAAAAGGCCTTCATCAGTTTTTACCATATGGTTAAAACACATATACATATTTTTTGTGTTACCTCCAGGCAATGTGAAGCAGCTGGTATTAATGAATAAAAATAGCCAGCAAAATCATGGCATGTGGTTGCTAGAAGGAACAATTTATAGCCAGGAGTCTTGTAGATTACTAGAAAGAAGAAAAAAAGAACAACCCCAAAACACATGACCTCCGAAAGCATGTATGAACTCTAAGTTTCATCTGTATTTTGGGCACCTGGACTGCTCAAGGCAACAGAATACGGAACTGATTAGAAGATATTAATTCTGTTCCTATTGCTAAAAATGATAGGGAAGGGAATTGGAGACAGTGTGGTGTTTTGGGTTTCTTTTTTAAACACCGTTGCTGTGTTTTGTTTTCTGGTTGATCGTAGCATCAAGATATTTCTAGCTTCATGGAGAGCTTTGGAAGGCATAATGTGATTTTTGTCTCAGAATAAATGAAATATAACTTACAAGCTAAGCTTTTGAAAAGGTAGTCTTACTCTAATACAAAACTGTGAGCCCCAGTAATTTATTTCATAGCCATGGTTTAGATTTTTACCTGCTAAAATGTAAAGCAGACATTCTTTCTACACAGAGCAATGACAAAATGCAAGATTCTCATGTTTCAGAAAATGACTCTTTAATGGCCTTTACTGTTTCATAATGAGTTACCAAACTCAGTGAATGAGCACTGAACTTTCTTTAAACCTTCACTGAGGCTCAGCTTATGTTTTTTCTTTTTTTTTTTGTTTGTGTCTTTTTGTTTGTTTGTTTTTGATGTGAGCCAGTGAATTCATCTTTTATTTCTCATAAAGGCTGTCATTCAAATATCAATATAGCATGCAAATTCTATAGGATGTGAACACTAAAAGGGATTATGGCGTTGTAGTGAGAAAAACGTTGAAACTCTATTTGCAGTTGAGACTATAATGGCCACTGCAGTTCTCAAATTTTATAAACAGGGTACAGGTGCAGCAGTAGGAAGAGATGTGGCATACTGTTGTTCTACAGGGCTGGGAAGATTGGCATCAGATTCTATCTTCGGTTAACACAGGAGGGAAGAGTACCAAAAAATCAGAACAAGATCAAAATAAATTTAGAATTGTAAAATATTTTACAGAAAGACATTTGAAATGCTCCATCATTCATTCAAAAAGACGCTGAGAAGTGCCCAAATTAGGTTAAAGTTGGGGAGGAACAGAAATCCTTGATCTACAGAGAGATGCAGCAATTGTCTCAAAACTGGTCAAAGAAATTCAGATGAGAAATACGGATATATTTTTGTAGTGAGCATGTTTCCAAGTTGGAACAAACGACTTAGAGATGTGATAACTTCTTTTTCTCTCATTTCATAGAAAGGCCATGTGCCTTTGAAAGGTTTTGTAGACAAAACTGGGCATGATGTAGGAGTATCCAGGTGAAATACTATAGGTAAGAGGATGGGCTATACACAGGTATGCAGTTGATCCACAAGGAGATCCTTCTACAGAATATATTTGTCTGTACTATAATTTGTCCTGAATGAGAAGTTCCCAGATTGTATATGTCACTCTGCAGTGACAAAAGAATGTGACTTGCAGAAAAATTCAGCTGTGACCAAATTCTTCTTCCTTATAAGGTTGAGGGGAACATAAGCAAGCTAATGATGTCAACAGAGGAACAACATATTTCCTGATTATGCTGCTCAGTGGATCTATGAACTCCAGAAAATCCAGTGGGGTAAATGCCTGGTGGTTTTGTGGTTTCATTACAGAAAAAAACTCTTGGAATATGGAAATCATAAACAGCAGGCAGGCAATCCTAGTGAGAACTCGTTTCATGATTAAAACTGCAAAACTGTGTTTTAGCGCTTTTAACTTCTTTCAAAAGACAATGCTGCTCACTGTTGTTAAGTTTATGGGTTTTTTTACCCACTATTGTTGGTAATAGCTTATTGAAAGTTTGAAAATAGGTATATTATTAACCAGCATTACCCATTAAGCTTTTCTGTTTGGCAGGTGTGAAATGCACATGGATGGATGGTTCTAATACACTGCTTCAGCTTTGTGTTTGGAAGCTCATCACCTGCATTTTTTGCTGATTTCCAGTAACTAGTGTCAGCAACCATTTGCTGTGAATGTCAGATGAACAAGAGTACTTAGGAGAGGCATACCTTGATTTCACCAAGAAATGTATGAAGATGGAAGGTTCTTTTAGTTTTACATGTTTACCTAATACTAACAGAAGATTAATTGCAAAGAAAAAAAATAATTAGGACAATTAGTCTTTCTTGTGACAAGATATTAATACAAGCCTTGAAAAAAAAATAGTTCATAGTAGTTTATAAAGATGGAAATAAACATCTGTGGTAGTGAGGGACTTTAAAACCACTTAGAACAGAAGTGTTTGTACACAGAATTGTTGCATTTTTGTTAGGCAAATTCAATTCCTAAGCTCCCACATGTGAGGCATTTCTAATTTTATCCAGCTGAAATATAGTGTGCCAGCTGCCAGCCCTGATTGCTGTATTTTTTGTTGCTGGGAGAGGGTTGAAACTCTTCATTTTTGGAAAATTCTTGCTCATAAAGTGCAAATTATTCTTCATTGTGGTTGAAAAAAAAAAAAAAAGAAAATCCTTGAGTGTTTTATATCAAGTAGTGTGACTCTCCCTCTTAATGTATTCTTCTTGGTAACGTTTTTAAGTGGAACCGCTGCATGGCAACTTGTATACAGAGTGTGTTCAAGAGGAAAGCGCCGATTCACTCATAGCTTGGTGGTGCAAACTCACAAACTAGTAGTGGAAAGCAGTGATGTTAACACAGAGGGAGCAAGCTGACCCCTGGAAACTGCTTGTGTGTGCAGGTTATTACTTCTACTGCCTCAGTGCTGAGCTACTTCTCTTTCAAAAGGCGTAACCCAGGTTAAGTATGCACATCTGGTTCTTTTGAAGTAGTAAGCTTGCTGTAACTATGCAGTCCAACCCCTACCAAGGTATTTTTGTTACCTGGTGGTGGGAAAATGTGTAGGAAGTAAACAGCTTTTCCATAAAAACCCTGGGCCCTATGTGCTCTGTCATGCCAGTGTGATGTTATTGTTTGTTACACAGAGTTGTAACAGTATAAATTATGTGTAAATAGAGACAGGGAGTAATAGAATTCTTGTCCCTGCCGTGGTCAGAATGCCTTTCCTGTTTGGTTGAAGCAAAAGCTTTTTTTTTTTTTGGCACTGCAAGCACTGTTTACAAGGAATTTAAGTATTTTCATTGCTAATTTAACTCTGTAATTTGAATAAACCCTCAGTTATAGCCCTTTATCAAAATCCCGAGAGTCCTGATGTATGGATTTGGATGTTGCTGTTAGTGTCCCTAATAAGCCCAAAGGGGAAAGGCAGGGTGGAGTTCACCCCCAAAACACCTGCATTTGAAGGTGGCCATTTTTCAGATGGTTTCAAGGTTTTTATATATATTTGTATTCAGGCACACAGACATACATACTCATAATCACAATCACAGGGTTGCCATTTGAAGAGTGGATCATTAGCTGGCTAAAAATGAAATACGTATAAAATCACACTGATACTCGTATCAAATGGATGTATCACATCATTGCCTACTATATAGTTGTCTTGTGCACAAATTGATATCAACTGTCCTGTACAGAATACTGTAGTTGTTTAAATGTGCTGTTTATTCTGAAAAACAAACTTATTTTGCTACAGAATATTCTATGCCATCTTAGAAATATAGAGTGTTAGGATACATCTAAAATTCTCTACATTAAAAAATTTGAAAAAAAAATCTATATAAAATCTTCCTAAAAGTCTATATAAAAATACAGACGAACTATTGTATGCTTTTTAGGTACATGAATTTAATACCACGCTTCTCTGTATTCAGTATACTGGAAAGTCCATTCAGAGTGTATAGGATATTATACTTATTCATGCTTTTACATTGACACCTGAAAATATAATTTTAAAATCTTACGGTACAAAGTGTGCTGTTCTCATATCAAGTTGTTGAGAGAGATAAGAATTATAGAAATCCCAATGGCTGTTTTATTGCTAGCATACGTTGCATGTGCCTCCTGAAATGAACACTGTGTATTTGAGTTAACTGGGAAGCAGTCTGCTAAAGACCCTACAGCCTTTCGGTATTGTAGAAGAAAAAACATTGCAAGATAAGAAAATGTAACAGTAATAAGGCATCCTGTTATGAAAAACAAATGCTGAGTACATTTGGTCTCCTCTGTTTAGATTTATAAACTATTTGAATTCCTTTATTCTCTTTCCATGCTTGAAAGAAAACTATACTGTCATTTACCCTAAGAACAAGGTCTGAGGAGGTGATTTGATTAATCTTGATAAAGTAATGCTAGGTACAGTTGTGGGAGGAGGTCAGAGATTTACATGAACACTACCTGGATCCATTTGTATTACTACAAATAGCATAGTTTTGTTTGTTAATTATTTGTACTATGACGTGCAAAATTAAGTAAGCAAACAAAATATGTAGTTCTTTCTGATACAGGAATTTAATACAATTAAGATGTTTCAAAAATATTTTGTAAATGCTGCTTAAAACTTTAAATGAATAATAAAGACTTTCTCTCTTTTTTTTTTTTCTTTCTTTTTGTGTTTGGTTTTTTTTCTGTATGATGAGGACAACATAATCCTTTCCCCAGAAGGCTTTTCTTTCAAAAGAGTTTCTTTATGAATTCATCCTGTGTCCTGGTATTATGTAAGCTAAGAGTCCCTTGGCTATAATAAATATTGGTTAGCTGACCTTTTTAAAAAACAGTTTAAACAGTTTGGTTTCAGCCCAAAGTTATTTGTAAATGAAGCAAATGAAGTTATTGCTTTTGTTTATTACTCACATTGAGTCAGTTCTTTTTTCCATAAAAATCAGATTATTAAGATGCAAAGTTGGACTGAAAAGTAAAGATAACCTGACTCATTATTCATCATGGCAAGTTATGGTAGAATAACCCAAATAACACATGCAAGAGTGCTATAATTACAGTTTTGATATTTTAAGGGCATTTGTAAGACTGAATCTTTGCCCAATCTTCTTTTCACAATTTAAGACCAAATCCGAGCTCTTCAGGAAGAGAACTGATGGAGTTCTAAGAGCCTGGTAATGACTACTTAAAATTATGAATATTAACTCCTTTTTTTACTTTAGGGTTAAGTGACAACTATGCCAAAAAGGACCTGGGATTCCTGGGACATAAGGAGGACACGACACAAGTGTGGCTGTATAGTGACATACTGGAACAAGCCCCGGGGAGGGCCACCATTGTCTCAGAGGACTGAAGCAGATGAAGACAAGAGTAGAGTGAGAGAGCAGGTTTTGTTCAGCCTTTGGGAAGGTTAAAGGGAGACCTTTTGTCTCTCTACAGTTATGTAATGGGAGGGTTTACAGAAGATGAAGATAGACAGTTCTTGGAGGTACATAGCAAGAAATAAGACAAGAAGAGGCAACAAACACAAGTGCAACAAATGAAATTTTTAGTTACTAGAAAAAACATTTTCAGAGCAAGGATAGTCAAATATTAAAAAAAGTTGGCCAGAGAGGAGCTGAAATCTCCATACCTGGGAGTTTTCAATACTCAGCTGGGCAAGGTCCTGAGAAACCCACTTTGAACAGGAGGCTGAGTCAGATGGACTCCAGAGGTCCCTTCTAATCTAAATTATTCTCTGAACCCTAGGAGAGAAAAGGGAAAACCAAAAGGTTCTATTTTTTTAAAAAATTAAAGATCTTATTGCTCATATGAAAATTGTTTGTTGTGATGGTAAAACAAACCCACGGAAAAAAATCTGGACACTTTGAGGGACATGCTTTGGAATAAAAATACTTGCTTTTATTTGTTCTAACAGAGCTAGTTGTATGATGATGTCTTACAAGACAACGAAATTATTTATGTTTGTATTGTACCACCTTCCTCAGCTGTAGAAGAACATCTGTTCTATGGGAGTTATTCAGGTGGCAAAAGAAAAGCAGGGGGGAAGAGAGCAGAAAAAGAAAAGAAAATGTGAACTTCAGGAAAAACTAAGGAAAAATTCTATCTTCTCAATTGTTTTCTCACTGTAGTCTTTCACTTTAAGTAAGGAAGTTATTGTTGCAAACTGTAAGAAAAAGTTTTAAGTCCAAAAATTGCTTGGTATTAGCATGCCTTAGACCTCCTATGATTTCCATAAAATGGACTCAAATGCTTTTAAGCTCAAGGCAGACTTTTACTATAATAAAAATATAGAGTAATTAACTTTTTGAGTAAACAAAAAGTGATTGATAGGGAGAGGCATGACAGGTTTAAAGTTTTCCCCTGCTCACACTCCCCCGCAGTTCTTGTGCCTGCTCTTGTTTTGCAGGCTTGTCATTCACCTTAGTCAGTTCAGTGACTGTCCCCTATATGAATCTTCTTGCTGCAACTCTTTGGCCTGCTGCATCTTGTAATTCCTCTGGTTGTCTTCCGTCAATATTGTCTGGTGTCTGCCAAGCGCAGTCTTTTACACACCTCTCCAAGTTGTCCACCTAATTTCTCAAGGGAGCAATGAAATGTAAATAAATAAATAAAAATAATTTTGTCTGTCATAGAGGGTTTAGGCATAAATCCAGTTTCTCTTGGTATGAACTTTTTCTGTAAAAAGGTTTGCAAGAGGGAACTGTAGAGTTCCCTCTACATGAAGAGGGAAAAAGGACATTAAACTACCATCATGATTTGTGGGTAGGAGCCTGCATTTGAGGAGGATTTACTTTGATTGTTGGATGACTGAGCTTCTGCACCTGTAGGTCAAAACGTAATGAATATTTTGCTACTTATTTTCCACTATAAACTCATTATATTCAGGAAGGGAAAGAACAGGAGTAACTCCTTTCACCTATGTTCTTATTTTTACAGGAAATGGAACATCAAGTATATTTTGTACCAGAGCCCAACTGTGTTGAACCACTATATGCACAATGTTTTATTATTTCATTTTTCTCTTGGTGTTTTTTATGATTCTATTGTTTCCAGATGTGTCCATTCCAAATAAATACCAACTTTGCTTGGAACAGTCAGAAACCACTAATGAGCTGTTACATAGCAGCTTTCTCAGACTACTACCTATTTTCAACCAAATTCTCGGCTCTTCTTGTTGCATTTCTTAAGAGCATCTGATCCAAAGCAGCACTGGATATTTTTGATTTCTGATGCACTCAAGGGTGGCTAAAGCACTCAACATCGTGCATAATCAGCTTTATGAAGATATCCAAGATGGACCTTTGCTTATGTGTATTCAAAATGTTAATTATGGACACATTTGTTGCATAAAACAGCAAAAAGCTTAGGTCCCAGTTCACATTACAGAACAATAGGCAAAATCAGAAAGATCACATCCTAGGATGACTGTGCTGGGTTAGGATTTTCTTTTCCACTTATTTCTGTTGCTTTGAATGTCATATTTGGTCTCCTTGTTGGGCTGACTTTGGCTAACTGCTGTCATACATATGCTCTTTTCATTGCTACTTTCTTCTTCTTGTCCCACAGGCGGCTGAACAAGTTGCATGCCAGAAGCTTGATGGGAGCTGGAAAGAGCATGAAAGTGTCCTTCCTGGCTTTATTTCAATATCTTTGCCAGATCCTGATGTTGGGTGGAACCTGGAAAGTATTCACATAGAAAAACAATTAAGAAAATACCATGAACAGTATTAATTTGGTTTTAAATGTGAATTTATCTGACTCATTTGAACATTATTTATTTCAAAGACTTTTTTTTTTTTAAATTAACAATGAAAATGTTCTACTTGCTCTTTTTTGTAGGTACTAATTGAGCTGGATTCAGAGTAAAAACTTCATAATTCCTTGAATTCAGAAGGACAAAATCAGCTTTAGAATAATGACATTTGTCCCGTATTGTAAATATTATCAATTCTTGTTGCTTATAATAAGGATTTTATAGTACAATAAACTATATAGCAATAATTATTCTCTAATGGTCTATGGTTCAATAAATGCCTCACTTGCATATTGACACAGGTGGATTGACAAGTTCCAAAGGAAATCAAGCAACTTTGACTACTTCAACTAAGCTTGACCAGCAATGGATGAATAATGCATCTGAATACACTGGAGACTGTAGGAGTGGATCCTCTATACCTTAAAAGAGGTATAGAATTCTTCCTTGTAGGTCTTGACCTTTTTCAGGTGTTCATCTGTCCATAAGTCTTTGACACAGTTTTGTGAGTATTACCTCTAGTCCTAGCTCCTCAGTCATTAATTTTCTTAATTCCAAATATGCTGTGTTTGCCTTACAAAAAAGCACCTCCCACCAATTGTCTCACTTTTTAGGCAAACGACAATGTTGAGCAGTAGTAATGCTTTCTAATTCCCTTATTCTATTTTGATCATAGTGACTATAATTCTCTTTTAACTGGAGAATTGAAAATTGAACTTTGCTTAAGAAGGCTTCTCTTGAAACTGGAGCAAAATGGCTAAGTAACACTTCAGTCATGGGGTAAGAACATAATAAAAATGTCAATAGATAATGAGATATAACATTTATTGCAGTAGTGCTACATACAGTTGGATGTACCTTTTCAAAATTCTCTATTTTTGTTATGAAAAGCATAGATTTGCATCGCAGTGCAGAGACTGGGAATTCTGAGACTAAAGGCAGACTTCAGTGCTAGACGTAATGTGAGAGTATTTCCTTTCTTGACAGATACTATCCAGGTTCCAATCTCTGAAGGTGACTGAATGAATTAGAAACATTATCTCTTCAGGAATGGGAATGTAAGATTCCATATTTCTACTGTTTTTCCAGAAAAGAGTGAAACCTTTCTAAAAAATGTAAACTTGCTTGTTAATTTTTTTCAGACAGGTATGTTGTAGAAGCATGAAGTGTGATCTCATCCCTTCCTCTGTCTTAGCGTATATCTGGTGATTAATCTGTTTCTTTTACTTTAATGACTTGATAATGAGTTGATTTACTGCATTGTTTAACTAAACCTAGCCAAGTGGGGCCTAAACTTTGCTCTGTGGCAGATACCCAGTTAGGCTTATGCTGAAATATTTACTGAGGTCAGAAATTAAAAAAAAAAAAAAAAAAAAAGAAAGAAAAGGGGTGGGGGTGGAGCTCAGGGGCTTGGGGACAAATTTGAGACTGCCTTCAAACTCAGAGAAACATTCAGTGAATTTGCAAAATATTTTTACTCTCGGTTTGGCTGTTGCTTAGTTATTTGGAGTATTCTGATATACTGTGTCCTTTACCTTTCTGCTTGAATTCTGGCTGAGTGAGCCACAGTGTAAATTGTATAAAGAAACCACCTGTTCAGCATCTGGCATCTTTAAAGGAAGGCAAGACTAAATTCATATTACGCATGAAGACTGAGACTATAGCACTTCAGCTATCAGTTATTCTGGCATTAAGTAAGGAACCAATGAGAACGGGTTGGAAATGCCTTTGCAAATAATTTTAACCACCATTTTACTGAGAGGAAATTACAGAGACTGAAAGCATGCTGCTGGTGAAGGATTTAAATGTAGAAGTTATGCTGATAAATTTTTCGATATAGCTTAAAGGCAAGAAAGCTAAGGGCAGAGGGGAAGTGAAAAAAGTAAATAATTTCCTGAGCAGTGAGGTACAGGTTGATGTCAACGAGCTTTTCAGACCAGTGCTGATAAATAATTCCAAATTAATTTATTAAGCTCATCTGGCAAAATCTCTCACTTATTTCACAGTGAATCTCAGGAAAACAGGGATCAAACCATTCACATTTGCATTTTGCTAGGAAATGTATTCATCCCAAAGTCTTTCAAGTCAGTGGGAAGATTATGTTTCTACTAACAGCTAGACACTGTCATCATCAGTTGCACAAGTGCCCTGTTACTTTGCAAGTGATTTTAATATGGATTATTATATGAATAAAAGCATAGAATTTAATAAGTCTGATATAGTTCATAAAGTTATTGTCCAAGTTATAGGAGATTTTGAGCAACTGGCACAAATGTTTATTGATAAATTAGTAACCCATTTGTTGGGCAATGAATATTAAACCCCGGTGAATAGTTTGCATCAAGCGCCTGAATGGTTTGATTTTTTTTCTGTATAATATCTGTGAATGTCTGGTGTATTTACCAGAACTGGTCCTTCTACAGTGGTTGATTTGTTTGATGTAGCTTACTCATTGATAACAAGTATAATTATTTGTGCCATAGGAAATAAGTCTGGAACTGGCTTGCATATTAACCTTTTAATGCCTGAAACTTTCCATATCTGGTGCATTAGTTACAGACCAAATTCACAGCTTCCATCCACCCCTTCAGCTTCCACTCCCTCCAGCCAAACAAAAGCCGCAAAACAAGAGAGCCTCAAACCTTTTGACTGGAATTGCAACTACTTCAAGGGGAAAAGTACATCTATGTCCTCACACTCCCGTTTCACTCTCTTCTCGGTGTTCTAGGTACACTGTTCTTATTCTAAACATGGTAATTCAACCTCCAGAAGAAGGGGGTAGCTCTCTTACGATTAAGAGCAAGGGTGGATCTTGAAAGAAATGGATTTGGCTTCACTGCCTCTTTCCCGTGTGACCTGGAGCAAGGCACTGTGGTCAGATGTTCAGAGGTGCCAAGCTGAGCGGGACACAGCTGTCCCACAGGATGGAGAGGTCATGCTGCTCTGTCCTACCACAGCTATTGCTTCTACCTTGTTGGCGAATCCACCTCTCAGGCATCTGTCTCCTACTGGTTTCATAGTTCTTATGTCTGTTGTTCCTCTGTCTGGAAGGAATCTTTTCCTCTCTGTTTAAATGCTAAGTTCTGTGTAAGGGCAACCCCGCTTTCCTATAGCTGCTAGTGAATGCTGTAATACAAATAATCATCACTTAATGTGGTTGAATTAAAAGACACATCTGGCAAAGTTGTTGTAGAGAATAAATGACTATACTATTCCTGCCTCCTCAATGGGTAATTATAAGTCTTCTAGACTCTATTTCATTAAATATACAGGATTATCAGGAGTGAACTAGTGATGAATATTATACAGTACCACAGTAGTATTGTGAGTTTAATGTAGCAGCTGTGTAATAGTACAGTATTTACCACACATTTTGCTTTATAGAGCTTGATTTGGCCCTGCTGTGCCCTTGCTCATCCCTATGCTCATGCCCAAATCCTCCCAAAACTATGTATATTGATACTTTACACATTTCTTTCTATGTCTACGTCTGGCATTGCTCCTGTCTCTGGCAGGGACTTGGACCAGAGTTACTGTATTAGTGTGGTAAATGCAGTTCTGCTGGTGGGAGTTGTGCTGATGTAGGGGATTGCATGTGCTGAAGGGACACGACCCGCCTGCCACCTTGAACTGCAACCTTCAGAGGTGGTGAAGTTCCATACGGACAGTTTTGAGGAACAGACATGGGACTAGGCAGTATAGAAAAAAAAGAAGTTCCCTAATACACCTGAAGCGCTACTAATCCTGCCTTGGAAAGGTTTAAGAGGGTGTGGTGGATTGCCCTTGGCTAGCCACCGGGTGCCCACCAAGCCCCTCTGTTGCTCCCCTCTTCATCAGAATGGTTGGGGAAGAAAATAAGATGGAAAAAACTTGTGGGTCAAGGTAAAGGCAGTTTAATGAAGCAATAGCAAAGGTCACACATGTGGAAGCAAAGGAAAACAAAAGACATAATTCTCTACTTCCCATCAGCAGGCGATGTTCAGCCACTTCCTGGGAAGCAGGGCATCAGTACGTGTAGCAGTTGCTCTGGAAGGCAAATGTCCTAAAATCGAATGCCCTCCCTTCCTTCTCCTTTCTTTCGCTTAGCTTTTATATCTCAGCAGGTGCCATACGACATGGAATATCCCTTTGGTCAGTTTGGGTCAGTCAATTCTGGCTATGTCCCCCCCAAGATCCTGCCCACCCTCAGCCTTCTGGTGGGGGTGGGAATGTTGGAGAGCCAGCCCTGATGCTGCAGCGCTGCTCAGCAGGGGCCAAACCACTGGTGTGTTGTCACCACCTTTCCAGCTACTAACACCAGCACAGCACTGGGAGGGCTGCTGTGGGGCTCAGCCGGGCCCAACACAGAGGGATGGAAAACTGTGGTATTGGTGTCAAAGCAAGTTTTCAGTGGCATCTTACTTATCTTCAAAATGAATCTGAATTTATTGGAGGTTTTCCACTGACAGTAGATGGTTGCTGGTTTATCAGGGTCAACATAAATTTAGTTAGCAGTGCTGTTAGCCCCTATAGTCAGCAATGCTGCTGGGGTTTTTTTTAGAAACTTTAGGTTCCTTACTGAGTATATTCTCCACCTAATTTCCCATCTTATTACTGTATCTGGGGGCCGTTACAAACCAATGCATGTAAAATTACATTATTAAATCAAAACCGTTTGTTAGAGTATTGTTATAGATATCAGATATATTTACTTTGGTATTGCTTATATCTTGCTTAATATATACTTTCATGCAGAGGATCTCATTAAAAACATCAACCTGTAATCACTGTACCTAAATGCAGACAGTTTTCAAACCTACACATGGATCTTCACTGGCTCCCGTTGGATTGTGGGGCTACTGGGGCTATGTTTGCTCGTATTTAAGCAGAGACAAATCATAAACAACATTAGGCAAAATCAGAGAGGTCTTCAACAGTGTCACTGTGTAACAAATATAATGCAGATGACCGGAGCAAACTAAACCCCTGCCATACAAGCATATTTAAGAGCAGTAAACATTTCTTAGTGTTCTTCCTCATATTCCTCAACAGTTGAAGTGAAAGAGCAGGAAATAGAAGAGAAGACATGATTTACCGGTGATGCATAGCAAACAATTCAGAAAGATGTCAGAAAAAGGTCAGAATACATCCCAGATACTTTGCTTTCTTATCTGTTGTCCTAATAATCACTAATTTATAATATTAATAGGGGACATGAAAAGCAGGTGTCATTTAAGAATCAGAAAGTTCATCAGATATTAAAAAGCCTATCAGAAATTTGCGTATCTGCAGCCCCAGAAAGCCAAAGATAGTGTTGTCAGCGTTTAAGACAAGGCAGATATTCCCCGCTAGTTTTAAACTTTATATGGATCCTAAGACCAGTAATCAATCCAATCCTGAACTGCTTTCTCAGGCAAAACTTCCACTGAAGTTTCTTTGTCTGAGTGAAGACCAGAGGATGTGACATCTTTTGTGATTAAGCTCAACATTAAAAGAACTCCTCCCCTAGTCTTTGACACTGACTTCAGAGTTGGTTCTAACAGATTTTCCTTTTAATAATTTGCCTGCCACAGCACGACAGCTTCTGTTGGATAATTCATGGTATTCATGAAAGATTATAGCAGTGAATGGACTTCACTGAAGTGTTTTGAATCATTGCTGGTTCAGAAAATAAACATCCTTTTTTCATTCAGTCCAGATCCAAACTGTTGGAGTAAACAGCGCTCTTTTTGTTGGAATGGACTTTCAATAAAGACACTCAACTAGCCAACAGAGCACCAAAACTGTATGTCTGAAAAAAATCAGTGTCAATGGTTTGTATTTTAAAAAATATTACAAAAATAATCTGTGGCCAAAACCCCTGCATTCAGCTGTAGCACAAGAACAATTTGCCAAACAATCAGCTGAAGCAGGAGGTTCCAATTTTGCGGAGCTTTAGGGGCTCCTGGCAGAGAGGAAGGCTGTGTTATATACATGCTGACAAGTACAAGATAAGCAAGCTTTCCACTTGCTGCAATCTTGTTGGTTTAATTACCCTCCAGTGCCTGTTTGTGATAGCCACCTGGGAAGTGGGTACTGAAGATACAAGTTTAACTCAGATTCTGCTAATTATCAAGTACGTGTGCGTTTAGGCAGAAAAAATAAGGCCTGGCTTAAAAGGGGTGAAAGCTACCACAGCAGTAAAACTCAGAAGAAACATCTCTCTCTGTTTAAAGCAATTTCCAAACCTACGATCAACAAAATTACAACCCCTGATTATCTCTTTGCAAAGTGAGTCAAAGCTACTGAAGCATTAAACAATACTATGTCATTTGTGTACTAGACAACTAACAGAAAGCTTCTTGCTGCCTGCTTTAATATACGTAGATATACTGGAGGGGATCTATAGCATAGATTGAAAAATGTGATTTTCTATTAACGGAGCCTAATTTCTGCTTTCTGTTATGCAGGATTGAGGCAGATTCTGTAGCAATTTGATAATTTATTGGTTTTGCTTTTTGTTTTGTTCCAATGATGCAGTCATATGAGGAAATGCTACCCATCTGGTAGTTATGATTTCCTACTTTTGGATATGAAGTAGTTGGTCTTGTTACACAAGGAAAAAACAACCTTTGTGATATGGTAATACCGTAGAGTTTCGCCCTTGAGGGTGACATTCTATTCACATTAATAATACATAACTGTTTTCTCTCTGCCTTTCAAAAGCACTTCTGATGTTTATTTCACTTCACATTTCCAAGTTTTCACTGTAAATGTTTGAAAAGACCTTTTATTCATACCCTACTTTTAATACTTAACACTCTGAATTTTTCCATGTAAATCAGCCCCCAAATTATTTATAATTCTCATATTTGAATTTATTTCCCATTTCATTGTATTTTTCTAGCAGTGTTACTGTAAAGGGCACAGTATAAAAGCACATTGTTAACAGTTGTGACTTTATACATAATTAACAGCAGAGGACCACCTCTGTGGTCCATGACATAATGTAACTTTAAGCCATTCTTTACTGATTTGCTGTCAGAGAAAGAATTCTTTGGGGACTGGACTCAAGCTGTTTGTTTTTTTGTTTTGTTTTGTTTTATTTTGTTTTTACACAACTCCTAATACAGTAGGGCCACATTCTCAGCAGGTCTTCCAGGCACTGTTGCAATATAGATACATAATAACAATAACTCTTTTTGACAATACATTCTTCTTCCAGTTGACTATTGCTGTTATCAATTATTTTTTCTCCATCTATACTGTGTTAGCTTCCATCCCCCTCCCCTCTTCCAGATTTATTTTGTCATTCACAACCCTCTTTTGTAAATAATTTTTATGTTATTAAGGAAGTTCAGAATATGTCCCAGATCACTATAATATTCCATTATTTTCTTTGTTTTTGTTAGCTAGTTGAAAGACAAATAGATTATTAAGTATAAAATTGAGATATAAAACATCCTTATCCACTGTGATACCTTTTGTGGTTGTGTTTTTTAATTGTCTTCTGCTTCCTTGAAAACTTCTGATTACAGTGATAGAGACTTGCTTAGAATGTCATTTAGGCTGGTGGTTATGTGCCTGAGAGTAACATTATTCTTTTAATATGGAAGGTCCTAGATCAGATCCATGCCTGTGAAGTCTCTACCGTGCAAGTTGTACAGGACAGAATTTTTCTGGGCATGGTCACAGAGCAGGTTACTTATATCCGTCGGTAGGGTCAGTGAGTCTTCATCATTTGCTATAAACACACTATGAAGGTATTGCCTGCGAAGACTCTGAAGTTGAGAAATGGTAGCAGCTGCAAGCACACTCCGGAGCAGTGTCCCCAGCTGCTTGCTGTGTTCTTGTACTGTTCCCCTGTCATGTGTCTAACCACTTTTTGAGAAAGGGTACAGAGCTCAATGGACTGCTGATGGGACCCCATATGGCTGCTGTTACATTCTACCAGTGTCATAAATTTCCCACATCTGCATATATGTGCAAAGGAGGGAGAGGAGGAGTTTAAGAAATAGTATAGGCAAGTTTCCCAAGAGTATGCTTTTCTTAGCTTGCATCAAAGTTCATCTGAAACAAAGAGATAAAAGCAAGAAAGAAAATAGAAATGAGGATATAGATGCTCCCATAATGAAAGAAAAGTGGAACTCAGATCTTGACGAACTGAGAGAAGGAGAATTAGATTATATCTTTCCCAGAGTTCTGAAAAAGCTTATATTTAAACTTTAGGTATAATACCAAGTATTTTCAGTATGTCTGTCTAGTCAGGTTGTCCCTCAAGAATATCTCAGCTAATATGCATATTTAAGGCAAGGCAGAAAGAAAACTTGGGATGATTATGAGCTTCATTGCAATATTATTAGGAGTTTGGAACAAATATAAAAGGAAAGGATAATTTAAAGGCAAGTGGAGCATGGAATTAAGTACAAAGTGAGTTTACTAAATGTAGATGACAGCCAGCTAACCTGATAATGTTTTTTTTTAAATTATAGTAACTGGTAATGCTACACACTTGGATCCCAATAATTATCTTCCTGAAGTCAAACACTGAAATCAAGTAGGCACCAGACTGAGTTGGATCAGCCCCAGAGCTTGTTTGACAATGATCATGTAGTTCTTTCTGTTTGTCATTAACAAAAATGAAGTCATCAGGACAGTTTGCTCTTTTGCTGCTGTTGGTTTCATTGGCTTTCCAATGTTATGCTAATAAAACCTTTTGTCAGCAGATGCAAATGAGACCTTGTTTAGCAATAGCAGAACTTTTTAACAAAACTTTTTTTTTTCCCATGCAGAGTTACATTTTAAGTGCAGAATGGAAACCACATGAAGAAGCAGATATAAATGTTCCTAATGCAAATCTTCAATGCTGGTTTGGCGACTTTTTCTACCCCTCGTTTTTATGTCCAGCCAGGTATGTCCAATTAATGTAAGACTCTAACCTTCCACAGATTCTTAGAAAACTCACATGGGGTCTGAGGGATGAAAGTTTGATATTGTAATTTGACTAAGGTCAGTTGGAAAGAAAATGCAAATGAATCTAAAAAAAATACAGGATCTTCCTGCACTAAAGTTCCAAAGTTAATTGCGTGGATCCTTATTAAATGCCCTGAGACAGGCTTGGAAGGTTATTTTTCATGTTAACAAAAGAAAAGTTTTGTCCTTCATATGAACAATGAAAACGATTTTATTATGTCCACAAAGGGAAAACATTACTGATATTTGAGACTGAAATTCTGCTGAATGGGAGGAAATCATGGCTTTGTTTGGTTATAACTGTGTAGCTGTCACAGGCTGCCAGGCATTCTCCATTAGATGGAGTGGTAAAAGCTTGGATTTGAAGAAGAAATATTACGATTTAATTATGAAGTTCTTAGTCACAACTCATTTATTACAATAAATATGTTTGCCAACATTGGTTCAATATAGTATGTAGAAAAGTGGCCTCTTCAATAAATGGAGGCATGGTAAAAAGAGCAATAATTCTACTTAAAGGTCAGAAACTGAGCTCATGAGGAGAAATATAAAATGAAGAGCTGGACTGCAGTCACTCCTGCTTCCTTCTCTTCATCCAGGCAGGAAAAAAACCCACAAACAGCCATTGTATCTCCCTTTCATTTGATTATCTTTGTATGTGCTACATACTGAAAGCACTGGGTGAATAACCAGAATCATACTAATGTATTTGTGTTCACAGAGTATGAAATTAAAAGGTAGGAGGCTCAAAGGAGAACATCAGAGAAGCTGAAAAATGGGAAGGATTGCCACTGATCGTGGTTGCATGCACTGACATAGTGGCATATTCTAGCACAAGTCAGGACATACATTGGAAAAGATGATGCTAAACAGTGCATGTGATCTGCATCCCGCTAACCTTTTCTGGTTTATGTTGGAAAATCTGCTCACTCTGGAGACTAAAAATTAATCTAGAAAATAGGAACGTCTTTGTTAAACCCCAGACAATTTATCATTCCTTAATTAGGATGTTCTTTAGTTGGTACGTCTTTAATCAGAAATGAGTCCTCTGTTCTTATTTCCTTTGCTCTTTTGATGTCAGAAATCAAGTTAGGGGAAAAAATAAAATTTAAAAGCAAATCCTGTAGTAGAAATCTTTTGTGTTCCTTAAGATTCTTATGTTTTAAGTACCTATAGGAAATAATTTTCATTAGATGAAGAATAAAAGAAGCAAATGTTATTCTGCATGCCCATTCTTGGCATTTGATGATAAGCAGCCAGAAAGTCAATGTGACCCATATATCTAAACAATATGCTGCTGGGCATATTTTCTCTAATGCACTGTAAACTAGATCATGCACTGTATAGGTAGCATATGCATTTATTCTCTCATATTTGCCTTTGTAGAAATTATAAAAGAATATTTCACAGATTAATGTAATTGTTTTTTCTTCTTTGTTAGTCTTTTGCATGGAGGGCAGAGGTAATGTGGTTGGTCCCCTTCCTTACAACTGTTGTCAGCAAGATGAATGAGAAGTGATCATTGTGAATTATTATCTTGTTTCATATCCTAGGCCACCTGTGAAAACAGAAGCAGACGGTGAATAGCAGAAGGGATGTGTAAGTGTGGCAGTGTCTGTGGTGTCACACAATAAATGAGTTTTCCTCTTAGTCATTATCTCAGTCATGATTGTTTCTCAGGAAGATCTCACTTCTTAAAAGAGTTTGCTGATAAGTGCTTGCAGAAAGTTTGAGCCTTCAAACTACAGGAGAATGTGAGGGAATTTCTAGGTGGGTTGCTTGACAGAAACGTCTTTTATTTCATCTTGGTAGCTGTTCCCTTGTAATCCACCTGTGTTCAACAGTTGTAGTGCAGGTAGTGAGGCAACCCTAACCTTGTCTGATGCTGTGATCCACGCCTCATCATGGCTTAGTACTAAAGGTAACCGTACTCACCTAAAAATAACCTTTGATTTGAGAGAGGAAAATACTGGGTTTTGAGTATTTTAATTGTTCATTTTTTAATGTGACAATGACAACCAAAAAGCAATTGCTGAGCTGGGGATACAATGAAAAGCTGCCTGTTTTTCTGTACCCTGTGTGCTGCTAAGCTAAAGTTTTCTTTTATTCATTTCCAGGTGTTATAGCAGCCTTTTTTCTGTTTCACAAATGTGCATGAAACACCTATTTGCAGGAACAGTGGCCATTTTTTTTCTCAAATGTGACAAATGACATTGCTCACTGTGTTGTTTTAGGGGGCCAAAAATTGGTGAAAAGTCTTGATTCATCTCTTAAGTGTGTTCTGTTTTGGACTAGGAAGGAAAAATGCTGCTTTCAGTTTTACTTATGCTTTTACAAACAATTTTGAAAAAAGATAAAACACACATACCAAAGCAGATGAGGTGCACCCTTGTGCTTTGTTGCATGCAGAGATGAGATCCTGTCTTGTCTCCTACTCATATTCCTTTCTGTATGCGCCTGAAAAGCATGACACTCACTTGTGTAACAGCACAGCTCTGAGAAATTGGTTTTCATTAATTGCCTAGACTCCTGATTGTTGGTCCCCATTTAGTAGGTATGGCCTGCATGTCATGTTCCCAAATGCATTACTTTACATTTCACAGAACTGAAAATAATATAATTTGAAAGGATGCAGGTTACTAGTAAATTCAGATCAGTTTGTCTTAAAAAGCTGTCTTCCTTGTTATTGCTGGATTTTACTATATCTACCATCATCATTAAGGACTTTGGAGTATAAACAGTGCTCATTTAAGTGAGACTTAATACGATAGAACTCACAAGAAAAAATGCCATTCGATGCTTTTATTTTTTTTTAATACTGACACTAACCCTTTGGTTTTAAGCTATCTTAGGAACATTTCACTTGTTCGTGATTTAAGCTGAATGCAATGTGGAATTAAGTGAGAGATCTTGTAAAAAAGTCTGTATCTGTTACATATGTGCTGTTACTTCTTCTGTAATAACCCCTGAGAAGGAAGTCAAGTGTCTTTGATAACTTTGATAACTGTCTTTTGCTTACTAAAACAGTATCAACTGGCATTTATTGCCTTCATAAGTTACTAGTTCAGTTGCTGTCAATGGTACACGTGTCTAAAGAGTGTCTGCAAAGATCAGCTAAGAGGGAAAAAGCACGTTTCCAGAGAGCTTAGATTCACTATCAAGGAGCCTGAGATCCATTGCAAAATATATTTGGATCAGGAAATTAGAAAAGGCAGAGGACTACTGTTTAGCTTTGTATTAAGTTAATTCCACATAAGGTTTTTCTTGATTATACCGTGGAGTGCTGTCAAGCTATCTGGCTTACTGATACCTTGTTGTGTTCTGTACATTACCTAGTGAATTAAGTCTTTCAAGATATTTTTGGCACTTACCAAGATTCCAATATTAATTAAAAAATTGCACAATTTTATCATCTATTGAAGGACTCATCAGAAATATTTTTTCTTTTTAATTCTAAATTGCTGCTTCATGCTATCCTTGCTTTGTGAAGTACTGGATAATAAAAAGTCAACAGTCTAAATTGTTTATAATTTCATTACATCTATCTTTTAAACACTTTACTATTTTCTTTTGTTCTTCACCTATGCCAAAAAATATCTTTTGCAGTTTAAGATTATAACTTTGCTTCCAAAAACCACAGTTATGATATATCGGTTCAATAGTTTCACATGCAATACTCTTTTGATAGATTATTGTCAACTGTAGTTGCCTTCAGTTTGCATAGGCATAGTTTTCGAATCTCGTTTGAAGACGTTTGGTTTTCCTTTCTTGCTTCTAATTTCCTTTTTTGATATTTTATGACTTTGTAAGTAGTGTAAACTGTTGGGAAATATTAGTAGATATTCTCAAGACATATTATTTTGATTCTCTGCATTTTAAATTGCTTGTTCTATTCTTTCCTAAATAAGTATTTCTCAATTTTTTGTTAGGTTGAAATGCTAAAATATGAACACAAAGTTTAACTGGGGACTCAGATAAAAAAAAATATGATCCAACTGGATAGTAAGTTTTCCAACTTCTCAGAAATGTGCGAAATATTTTTTTTCATATTCATTGAAACCATCACCCTTGGCAGTTTTGCCCAAGATGACAGCAAAGATAAGATCAGGTACTAGTAGATTTCATTTGTTTTCACTTTTTCCCTTGCCAGGTCTTTCTCTCTTCCTTATCATTTCATTGTATTGTTTTCTTCCTTTGTTTTCTGCCCTTACACTACCAGAAAACTATTCTTTTGCATCCACGCTCTAGGTTGTGCGCTTTCCAATCTCTTTTGTGTCTATACTCAGCCTCTTGCTTGTTGAGGGTTGGACTGATGGAAGCTGCTTAAAATGGAATGTTCTTAGGTTAAAGGCAATGTGGCAGATGTGATGTGCAGCCCAGGAAGAAGGGCTTAATGTGGCAATAGAGGATATAACTGTAAGAGAGAGAGGGAGATGAAGCAAGATAAGACAGGCAAGGCAGCTGAGTGCCTTCTGCAGGTGTGCCTTCATTAGGTCTGCCTAGAATTCTCTTTGGCATAAAACTTTGAGATTTTGGAACCAATGTTCATTCAGCATTGGGAAAAAGATTGAGATGTGGATAAAAACCCCCAACAACTATAAAGTGACGTGCTAAAGAGATAAATAGGCTCCTGCAATGGGAGGGATGGTGTGCTTTGCCTTGTCTGATACCTTACTCAGTCTGGACTTCCCAAAGGTTGTTTTACAGTTCTTGGCTACAGTGTTGGCTTAATACAATTGATGTTTATTTGCACAAAAAAGACGGGCTCTAGCAGGTGAGATGAACTCCATAATGTAGGTCCCTAATTTAAATCAAAGGCAAAGAGGTGGCAGGAGCCATTGTCTGAGCAGTAAAACAACATTCCAACAGTGAATGGTAGCAAAAAAGGTAATCTGCTGTTCCGGCATTTTTTTTGTTGCCTAGTATTTAGTCTGTTTGTAGGAGGTATGTTAGTAGTTGTAGCACTGTGACTGTTCTTAGCTCACATCCCAAATGAAGCTATTAAAGAAGCACTGATTTTGTTGTAGTTGCTCTGAATGTTGTGGTTTTATTATTGAATATAATGGTTAAACATGGCATAGCATTCTTTGTGGCCATCTGCTTTTTTAATGTTTGATCAGGATATATGTATATAAATAAAAAAGTAGTATCCCTGTTAATTAAACATTACAAAAAATTAAATGCCAAAAATTGTTTTCATTTATTGCTTTCTGCTGTGGTTGTGCTATGTCTCTTAGAACACAGAGGGACAGATTTGTTGTTTCTGTATCATTATACTGCAGAGAAATACCTGATTATGTAGCCACCATGCAGTCTTTGACAGGTTGTTGCAATTCCAATCATGAAAAAAATCATTGCATCCATCCTCATGAAAAAAACTCACTTAGAAATTTGGATGGAAGGATCACACCTTGAAAAGAACAGTCATGGTATCTCAGTTTAACTGCAGTTGCACTGTCTTGTCTTACTGGTTTTACTCTGGAGGGGCTCAATGCTTTTGATTTTCCAAAGTGATTAGTGATTTTGAATGCCTTGCTAAGAGTTGACAAGGTTCCGATGTGAGACACATAGAGGAATTTCCTTCTTATTTTCAGACAATCAAGTCCATGTCATGTTTTTTACAGACTACTCACACACTGAAGAACTCAAAATCTGAAACAGTTTTTCATTTTTTCCTGCATTTTGTGAAAGGAAAATATATTCCTTAGATTTTTTTTTCTTCTTTTTTCTTACTTTCCTTTTTTGTTTTGTTTTGTTTTGTTTTGTTTGGTTTTTTTTGGTAATATAAGTACCTATTGTGAAAAAACCCTACTGATGCTAGTAAGTGTTCTTCCCAGAAGAGGGGGGGAGGGACAAATCTTTTGTTAAAGGAGAATTAGTATGAACCACAGCCTTCTGAAACAAACAGGAATGGATTCCTGCATCTATCTCTGACAATGACTTTGGTTGTGAATTTTATTTTTATTTCTAAACGTTTTGTCAGGTATGTCTTAGAAATTATTAATAAGTCACTGTTATTTGCTCTGCTCAGTTTCTAACTAGTTGAGCAGGACACTGCACATTGCATTCAATGGAATGAGTACTAGTGATTTTACATTTTAAATTAGACACAGATCATACAGAATGCATAACTAATTCAAATGGTGCAGATTCATTTGTATCTATAAATATCCTTGAAAAACTGATATGTTGCCAGTTTTATTTGGATATTCTTCCAAAACCTTTGTCTTGTAAATATGTGAAGGGACACATCTTCATTTCTTTGTGGAGCCTTGAGTTTTTTCATTATAAAAACCCTAATTTATATAGAATGAGGGAGTTGTTCTATACGTTAACCACAATAGAATTGGAAGGGGATCTATTCTTATTAAAACTGTCTCAGGCAAAACAATTTATTACAACCACAAAAGTATTATTGGTGCACCAGTTGTAAGGAATGAAACTTTAGAGACATCTCCTGGGTTTTTTCACCAGCCACAGAGTTCAGGAGGAGGCTAATGTAATGCTTTCATTTATTTTGGAGGACCAAGAGAAAATAAGGGTAAGCTTTATTTATTTATTATTATCATTGATCATATGAGAAGTTGAGAAAAAGCTATGCTAAGCCTATAAATTGTCAATTTTTTCTTTCACAGGGCAAAGTGCAACCAGAAATTGTCTTTTTTTCAGGTGCTGTTAATGGATAGCTCTATGAAATAATGCAAACACCTCCAAATATTTGTTTTTATTGTCTATTTAATTTTGCTTAAGAAGTAATGCAAGGTAGTGAGTTTGAAAAGTAGTGTTTGTGAAATCTGTGTAAAGTTAATGTGAGGTAATGATAATTGCATTATGTCCCTTTCGCAATAAGGTTCAGTCTCTTAGTTGTTTATTTTTTATGGTCCAGTGAAGAGCTCCTAATTTTTTTTTTAGGTTTAAACCAGTCTCAGCTGCTTTCAGACCACTTTTACTGTACATGCAACACCTCAGGGTCAAACCAATCACTACCACAAACTTCAGTGAGAGTGAAATGTGTTTCTGTGTCTGCAGTTACGACATTCTTTCCCACAATCTGCTTCCACTTTCTTTAACAATAGCCTCCATGTCTGATCCAATAAGCTAACACACAAAAATATGTCAACTTTTGAGCCATGAGTACTTTAAATGATAAAGAAATGTCTATCTCACTTCTTATAAAAGCTTTTTTTTTTTTTTTTAAGAGTATTTTAGAGCCTTTTGCATTTACTGACTGTAAAAAATATTCTCCAACTACAGTTACTTTTATCATGTTGGGTGGAAATGGAAAGAAAGTAACAAACCCCAGACTGGTAACACTTTAAATTAGCAAGCAGTGAGCAATTAGAACAAGATCACAGGAAAAATTAAGAAGTCTGTAGCTCAAACTATTACAGTTTTAATAAAAACATTTATTTAATGCTTGGTCAGTGTAAACTAATGCTACTGCTTTGAAGTCAGCCGATCTAAACCATGTAACGTAATACTGGAATAGGAAATTAGTGCTTTCTATATATGAAGTGTCATTTTTTAAAAGTAAACAAACTTTAACCCACCAAATACCACCCCTACTACCTCCCCCTACCCTCATCCCAAAGGAGCTTCCTCCCATCCCTCTTTAAATCGCTGTTTGACTTCTGAAGTGTTCTTCAGGCCCATGCCCACCTGCCTGCACTGTGAGGACAAGCGTATGGGTGGTCTCTGACCCAAACACATGTGCATGGCTCCCGGTCTCAACAGCCAGGAACAGGGCAAACTACTGCCTCTGTTGGGTCCAGGTGCGCCTTGCTCGCACATTCAGGAGAGAAGCTGGTGGGATGTCAATTTTAGTGCCTTTGGGTGGTGACCAGCCTACTGTGCTTTAAGCCAACATGTTTCAGTGTGGATGAGTTTCCTAAGTAGCTGAAACCCTTTTTTCTTCCCCTGGCTTTACCCACAAAAGCCAAGATAAAAGTGTGTTTTTTAGTAGGTGAAAGACAACATGATCTGTTTAGTGAGTTAATTAATAGATATATTCCCTTCTGGGGTCTTGTTCTGGTTTTGAGACAAGAGTAACCTGATGGCTGTTCAGCTGTGCTTTCCCCATGCCAGATCAGGCTTCCCTGCGATCTGTGTCCTACTTACTCATCACATTTTGCTTTGCGTTTACGTGAGCAACATTCCTTGCTGAAGCTGTGTAGTACCATGCCCAACACGTCAACCTGAACGTTGTTCTCAGTGTGGGGAAAATAGTGGAAAATGAAAAGATTGTTGTTGGATTTTCTTGGATTTAATGTTTATAGCTGAAGGTACATGGTACGTTACTACTAGGCTAGGCTGTGTTTCCATAAAACTGCTGTTTGCAGTGTGATATAAGCTCTTGGGACAGACGAGGAGTTAAAAGGTAAGGCTGCCAGCCTCCTCCTGTCCCCTAGGTGTAGTGTGTTATAGAGAAAAATGCACATCAGGGGAAGATTTCTGACCATGAACAAGGGGAAGAATATTTCAGTGTAACCAGAATTCATCAAATCTGACAAATCTGTGTAGACCTGTGGAACTAAAGTAAGTGCAGCTGTGTTCTCTGCATTGCAGTTTGTTGTATTTCATGGGTAGCAATAACTATAGGTTACAAAGCTTGTTTAATTTCTATTGGCAACACTGAGTGTCTAAGAAATAATAGTATAGTGGTGATGTGTGAATCTCAAAATAGTCAGAGGTTTGTTCTACTTTGGATAGCAGTAAAATGTGCAGATGCTGATCTGAGCCTATTGGATCTCTCAAAATGGGCTGGGGACCCCAGTGCAGAAGTCTCCTAAGTTTTTTGGCCACTGTGAGAATTAATTTTGAACTGGATGGAGCAGTGCCCAAGGCAGCTGAAATCAAATGGTAGCAATCAGCAGCACAGACAGCCAGAGAGAAACGCAAAAACTACACAGGTAATGTAGCCAGTTTCATTTCAATTTAACTCTGGCATGTTCTTTCTTATTGGCTCGGAAAACTCTTGGCATGTAGATCAAGATATCCAAGCAGTTTGAGCAGAGGTTCACTCTTCATCTCTTGGAAAATGCTTTATGCCTGCAGTTAAGGAAGTTCAGCAGAAACCTGCATCTTCAAACTGAGAGTACAGTGTCAAATTCTAGTCTGTTCCCATCCATACTAGTTCCACCAGAGCAAGTCTGTTTCCAGATGTCATGCTCCCTTCAATATCTGAAGGCACCGAAGGAGAATAATCTGCTGTCTAGTGTGAAAATCCGATGCTGGGGTAGAGAGTTGTGTTGTCTGTATAGCAAATAGAGTTGGCATAAACTGTTTGAGATGGAGCAGTGAAGTTACAGGATCAGAGATAAGGAGCTTAACTACAAATTTCCAGATTTTCTGACATTTGAGGGATGTGTATTTTAAAGAACAGTGTATCCCCTGCCTTAATTCTGTTTTACCTAAGCGTTTTTATTAAGAAATGCCTTTATCTTTACAAAAACAGCAAAAATGACTGAATAGTTTGCACTTCTAGATGTAGCGAGATCTTCATTGCATCAGAAGTTCACCTGAGACCGATAGCTCTCCAGAAGGCTGTCAAGAGCGATGATGTCCTATGAGGTACTAAGTGTAGTTCTCAGGTGCTTACAAATTTGTAACCAACATGAGCAAAAAAAGTATTAGAGGCCTTACAGAAGTTTATCAGCTTTTCTGGCGTGACCTATGGAGCCTGCAACTTCTGCATGTTCATGCCTAACTAATGAGGCTTTTAACTTTTTGACAAAACCTGGGTTTGAAAACAGATTACATATCGTCAGAACCCAGGGTCCCTAAAGCAACCGCCCACTGAAGAAACCCTTTTTGATTCTATGATATTGAAGGAAATCTGTATTATTTAGATATGATAGTTTCTATATAATGAAAATTGAGACCAGGACTCTATTAGAAATCTGATTTGTTAGTATTTATTCCTGTATAACTCTTGCTGGCAAAATTCCTTGGCCTAAAAATTCTGCTGTTAATCCCTGGCTGAACTAGATTTATTTTTAAGTGTCAAGCAAATTGATCAACCCTTTCTTAGTTTTATTACGGAACTTTAAAAACTGCCAGATGCTGCTGCTGAGTGGCGGTTTATGAGGGTTCTTGTCAATAGCCTGAAGCAGGGTAGGAATACAAGGGCAAGGAGGTTATTTTTTAAATGTGCAATGTGATATTTTGCGTAGCACTTTTATTTTAAGACAGGCAAAGGGCCGTGAGGACATTTTGTTTTCACCTTTTCCCCCTAATGGTTTTTGGTTGTTGTGTTTAGAGGAAAAAATTGTTGGGTTTTTTTTGACAAAATGACTGATGATTGAAACTTGTCATGAGTCCTATTCAGCGCTACAGACCATGTGACATTGAAAGAAGGAAACAGGCTTATAGGGCAGCAGTGTTACTTCTGGGTGTCTGTAATTTAAGAAAACATTCTCCCTATCAGACCTTCCTAGCTGGCAGAGGCACTAAAGTTGTTGGCAGTAGTGGCTGGTGCTCACTGGGAGAAGAGAGTCTGTGTCTATGGGTCGAGACCCTCCTGATCACACCCGTTCAGAGAATACCGAACATGGTCACTGCCCTACCAGTTTGTAAGAAAACTATAGAACTTTGGCTAATTACTTAGACTTCATGCAATAAATCTGGATTTGGCCACTTGAACCATCTGTGATTCTTGGGGGAAGAAAAAGAATCTGTGTCAGGTTTACAAGCTGAGGGGCTGGTTATATGCTATAATTTACTTCCATAATGAAAACTTAACAGATCACTTGTCTGAAGTTAGGCTTCTAAATATGCAAGCAAAAGTATTTTTTCCCAAGATGCTGAATATTCTAATTGTTCCCATGATTTAAGTGGTGCAGGAGTTGACCTGCAGCTGTGTGGACACAATGCACTACTGTTTTTGTAAGTAAGCATGTCCTTGAAGATAAAATGTAGACAGGTAAAACACAAATTTGAACAATTTGCATAAGGCATGGCAAAGACTAATTTTTGTCAGTCATGTCAGGGAAGCTTTTGACCCCTGTGGCAGTAATTTCGTGTATATCCAAGTCACTCTTTTTGTTGGAAATAGACCTTTGTGCCCACTGAGGGGTGGTTTGCATAGGAAGTTTTGAATCTCTGAATTTCTTTAGCCTTTGAGTAAGGGATGGGGATGGAAAGAAGAAAGAGAGAAAGAGTATAATTTTCAAACAGCGCACACACCCCATCCCACCCCCAACTCCAAACTTCCAGATTTTTCAGTGTTTCATAATTAGAAAATGGTTTGATTATCTTGTGATAAATTTCCCTCTCTGGTTATGGTCTAGAGAAGAGATATTTTAAATTGAAAGATGCCTTTCCTTCCCTCTGTTACAGGAATTCAATATCAGGATTATGGTTTAAAGGAACGCTTACCTTTTGACTATGGAATTATTGGCAGGGCCTCATTATAGTGTGTTGGAAAGGGATTTACTAGCTGTTACATTCAGAAATTTTTTCTGGTCCCTCCACTTTAGGGGAGGAAGTCAGGTTGGACTGCAGTGCAGAAGCTGGTGGGGAAAGTCCTGACCCGGTTGTTCTGGCACATGCATGATGCAAACAAGACATTCTAAGAAGAAGTGATAAATTTGGCAGTGTTCATGTGGCTAGTTTCAGTGAAGATAACCAGACATCAGCAAGCCTGAGCTACTCTGTTCAGTCATGATGAATCTCAAATAAGAATCTTCTAGTTCCATTAACTTAAATGCATTAAAAAAAGAAAAAAAGAAGTTATATATATACACCCTTTAGCAATGGGAATCCAGCATCTACATTTCTGCTACTTAATCAGTTTATATATTTGAGTGATATTACATATAGAAAAATTCATCCGTGTTATGTTAAAAAGGGGGAAATCGTTCCTTACCTCATTCTATGTGGTGTAAACTGGCAGAGTTTAATGAAGGCAGGGGAGTTATCCAAGGGATTAAATTTGGCTCTGCATATGGAAAAAAAGAGATAGACCTGTAACATGAATTTCAGAGCTATGCTTGAGAAGATCATTAACATGCAGCTGCATGAACAAGAATTTTTGTTTCCAAGTGGCTGGTTTTATGCCCACTAGCTGTTCATAATGTTTGTCCACTCACCTGTGTGCTTCTGTTCAGAGAGGGCACAAAACTGCTGTTGAAGCTCTGTTGGTTACTTCCAGAAAGCTGATCTGTATTTCTCAAAATATGAGACAAACCATGCCACCCTTGTGGGAAGCTAAATTGTTTGCCTCCAGAAAAGTGAAAAATACTATATCTTGCTTAAGAAACAGCTCTGGTAGTATTTTCTTTCTCTTCACAGCTACCTGCACTACACAGTTGTGGCTTATTGATTTGTCTTTATTGCAATGTGGCTGTGCACCTATATGCTGTGGATCCAAATTAAATCTTGATTTAAAGCTGAATATCATAAGTCTTTCTTTTTGTCTGGGGTTTGATGTTATTAACTTTGCCTGGAAATACGGGTTGAAAGGGAGGACAAAATCTCTGGTCTCAGGTCAGACACCAGAATCATCTCTGGACTGCAGACTGACACCTCATTTCTTTTAAGTTCCAACAACTATGTAACAATTTCAAATTAAAGCTCAATTCAAATTCAGGTCACTAGAAATAAACAGTATCATATTAGTAAAAATGTAATCACCATCTATTTATCTATTATGTAAAAAATTATATATTTAAGACCAGTTTTTTATTTTTAGTTGCACCTATTTGGTAGCAAACTTGGAAAATATTTGTTTGTTTTTTCACACAGCCATTATGTGGAACTGCAACTTAGTGCTCTTTGGTCTAATTGCTTTAAAAAATATCTGGTTGCTTGAGGCAAAGATCTTGAACCATAGAGATTTAAATGTTTAAGCAAATCAGTGACATTATTAATTTATAAATCTCTAGTTAGCAAGCTGGAGAAACATTGTTTATTTTACCATATACAACTGAATGTACAGATGGATATGTGATTTCTTCTGAAGTGTGATCCTCACTGAGTGTTAGGATTTTGTGTTTATCGTGGTCAGTGTATTCCAGAACAAGTTCAGTTGGTTCACAAATTAACTACAGTAGTAATAGTAGTAGTTCAAGCATCCTTTCAAAGGGTTATACTCTTATTATATGTTCAGTAATATTTTGAAATCATATACTGTTCAAACCTATGTATGTTCAAGGCCAGCACTGTAAAATTCTGCTTTTATTATATCATGCCTTCACTAAAATTTCACTAAGATAAACAATAATTTGATAGAAATATATCGGATATGATATCAATCATATCCATGAAGCATGATGTAAATTCTTGCATTTGTCTTTAGAAAGGCAATGGGTGTATAGGACTTTGCATATACAGCATATGTATACACCTTTGCATATACATATACACCTTATGATAATATTTTTTAGCAGCTGTTGAATGAGAACGTGCTGGGTGCAAATAATAGCCTTTATGGGTAGAACTAAACTTTGGATTTGACAACATTTTTAAGTAATGACTGCTAAATTGTTGACTAAATTTACTGCAAGTTTTCTCTGAAGAGCTTTATGGATAAGAAAGCTCTAGAGAAGAAACACACTGAACAGGCAATTAAATATACATTGATATTATCTAAAATCACGGGGCAAAATTGTGTTAAAGGTGCTCATATGAGACTATGCAAACAGGATGAACATGTAGAGGTCTACTGAAAACAAGAGATAAAACTGGAGCATGTGCAGTTATATACTCTCTTCATATGTTATTTTTAGGAGAGGAATATGCCCGGTTGTAGCTTTTGAAGGCAAACCAAAACACTGCTAGTATGGAGTATGTTTGTCCACTACACATATCTGTGACCAGAAGGGAAAGGTAAGATTTGCCACAGGCAGCTGTCTTAACTGAATTGTAACATGCTTTTGTTCAAAATCCCATAAATTCATTGTATTCATGGGCAATTCTATTTTGGCTTGCATGAACCTGCAGCCTTCATGTACCTGAGGTTAGGGAAATGGGATTTCTGTCCCACATTACTCTTGGCCATTGCCACCCACAGTGAGCTGCTGCATAAATAAAGTCTAAAGTGGAATCCCCTGAAGTTTTGGTGATTCCATTTAATAAATCACGTACAAAGGAAAAAAAAATATTCCCTTAAGCCAAAGGGAAGTGATAGAGTGAAGTACGTGGGTTCATCTGGTCAGAGTCATGTAAAAATGTGTTTACTCTTCATTTTACATACCCTCTGATGTGTTGATATGACATCATTCCCTATAAAGCTAGGAATACTGCACACATAACCATGAGTTTGTATGAGATGCAGTGAACACCCCATGAGAGAGGGAACAAGACATAATTTAAAGTTGGAACCTGGAGTGATTTATGAAGGTCATTGTCTCACTGATTCAGATACTTTCCATATGTTGTTGTAGAAACCCCTTTATATATTGTATGTGTAAAACATGTGTAGCAAATTAGTTTCTATACAACTTTCCTCCTCTAAAATGTTTTTATTTTAAAATGTTGATGTGATTTTTATCTCCTATCTCTGATATCTCACTGTATTTTTATTGAAAGAACACTTTAAAGTGAAAGATCTTGAGGTGACTTTGCTGAAGTTTGGTGTGGTTGACAATAAACCTGGAAGTGCTTTGATGCTAAAACATCCTATTGCACTGGATTTATGGCTTGACTTCTGTATCATTTATTAGCAGATACAGAGTATGCCCTGTATGATGCTTAAAGCCCTGAAGGTACTGACCTAGTATTGGAGAACAGAAGAATTTTTTGCTTACCAGCTGTAACACATTATAATTTTATCTCATTTTATTTTTGAAATTATTTGAAGATTGAACTAGTTACATTAAAATTATATGATGGGAACCTGATTACTAAAAGTGCATTACTGTTTGAGGCATTAAAAGACTCCATTTAATTTACTAAAATACATAGAATACTTTTATTGCGGGGAGACTTTATTTCACTGGTTGCTTAATAAGTGAACAGACATTTATTAATCAAATAAATCAATACCACCCATGGTAACTTGCCCTAGAAGTACCTGCCGAGGAGAGATGGATGAACAAAGCACGAGGAAAAGATTATCTGGTCTGTGCTGTGCCTTTCTGCTTGCAATTTTCTAGAATTTATTCATTATTCAGCATTAGTCGCCAAACAGTGTCTGCAGGGTAGTTTGGCTTGTAGCTTGTTCAGAAGCAATTTGTAGTGAGTATTCAAAATATACTTCAAACTAAGATTATTGCTCATCAATATGGGGGTCAGTTTTTGTTCTTTATGAATGATCCCTTACTCAAAAAAACCCTTTGATCACAAATGAAGCTCCTAAGTGTTACTATGATGTAAATTAATAATAGCATGAATCATAATGTACCTGTAGCTTGACTTTAGACCCTCCATAATGATCTCCACAGACTTTAGTGGTATTCAGAACAAACTTTAAAATAAATGTGTCAGCACAGACTTTTGGGACTGCCACTTTAAAATACATTAGGTACACTTTCTCTACTCTTTTATTAGAAATCCTTGTTTCGGTGGCTGTGTCTGCCATTAAATTTTTTGCTAGCATATCCATGGAAAGTGAGTTGTAAAGAAGACACAAATCCACCTGAAACCAATAAAAGACTCAAATATTATTAAGAAATTATGAACTATGTTTTCCTGTATTTGTAATCCAGGGACTATGTTTTTAGACTCTTTCTCCCACCTTCGTATCTTAGAAAGTTTAAAACTGTGAAGTTGCACAAGATAGCATAAACCAAGCTTACGACTACCAACAGCTCGCTTTGCAAGTGTTTAAGGCATTTTCAGAAACGTGAAGCACCATCGGTGCTGAAAAACAGTAATGGTAATTCAGTTTCTTGATTAAATGAATCAAAAGTAAGCATGCAACTTGAGCAACAACTGCATTTCTTTGGTTTCTTTCTTTCTGTGGTGTGCGGCCATGGAGCTGCTGAGTGCGCAGAAGGCTAGGCTGAGAGTGCTAGTGAATGGCACAGTAGCAGGTCTTTGGACATCCTTTATCGTATCCTGTGCACTCGGAATGTTCTAGTGCCACATTGTTCTCCAGACTTCCATGCTGTGTGAGCTTGCTGCTGGGGGGGAGAACAAATGTGGCTGTAAAGCTTTAACATCTCCTGTAGCCATGAGTGGTTTGCTGGATGAGCTCTCCAGCAGGTAGGACAGGTAGTTCCTTGGGTGTCCTGTCATTAGCCAGAGCCACTGCTGCTCGCCCCCTGAGGATTGCTAGTGCATCTTTTTGGACTTGAGAGACATTAGTAGGCCAAATAGGTGCTTTCCTCACAGTATAAAGGGAAGGACAAACAACTCTTTCCAAGGGAAGTGTGTAAGCAGCTTCTACATGCATATAATATAGGGTAAATTTGCTGGGCAGGGTTGTGTTACTCATTTTCATTCTTGTGTTTTCACAAAATGAATTTTATCCACAGGCAGGGGACTGGAACAAGGTGTATGTGGTTATTCCACTCTCAGAAGAACATTTAAGGTGAAAATGAGAAGTGAGGGGATAGAATGCTGGCTCTTTGAATGGGAATTGTTTTTTACATTATGGTCATCTCTTAATGTATTACCCTTGCCTACAGGGAAGCAGTAATGAGTCAGTGTTTGTGCTTAGGCACTAGCCTGCTGACCACAGATTAAAGAATTATGATTATGTCAGTTGGCAAAGAGTCCACAGTCACCTCTTCCACATTTTCTGGGTGCTTAAAACAATTTATCATCAGCTGCTTTCTGGTGCTTGTAGAACCACTGGAAATCCCATCCCAGTCTACCGCTTATTCTCTCTAATGTCAGTCAGTTTCCCTTTTTTGCTCTCACTGGGTGATACGGCTAATTGGAGAAATGGGAACTTCCACATCAGCCCTGGGAGAGCCTCTTCCAACCAGAGTCCTTCCTAGGCTAGGACTGTTCCTCTTCTCATCACTAGTTTGGACTTACCTTCTGCCTGATGCTTCTTTGCTTCAGCAGCTCTTTGCAACTCTCTTCTTTGTCATTGAGGCACATGGGTATATAGTTTTCTGACTCTGTAATAGGTCTTCTTCATCAGAGTCATTCAGCTTCTTAACAGAAATGAAAGTGCAAACCAAATGCACCCCCAGCATGGAATAATTCCAGTTGTCTCAACTGAAAAGATGAGTAATTTATTTTTCTTGAAGGTGCTATGTTCACTCATGAAGCCTGAGGCGTGATAGTCAGAGATTAATATTAGAGGGTTATTTTCCCCAGAAACACAGTTTTTGTACGTGGTGTACAGCAGAAGTTTGTTTCCAAGGACTGCAATGTGTGGAAGATACATATCTTTTCTTGGCTCATGTGTCATCAATTGTTTACTAGAATTTGGTTTCAAAATCTTTGTTAGCTGCAACAGTATAGGGAAGGAAACAAACAGCTAAAGCTTCAGATCTAGAGCAGGCTTTGTGGCACTGATACTTAGGGGGGGAAAAATCATTATTCTTTGAATACCTTTCCTTTGACAGTTTACTCCTAGAATGATAAAATAATTTAAGTTGGACAGGACCGCAGGAGGTTGTCTTTTCCAACTCAATGCTCATATGGATATTCCTACATTCAGAAAGGGAAGTTGCATTTCAACTGACAAATGCCCGCTCATTCACTTCCACGGCATGTGTTGCCCCTCATCTGCAGGAGGTGGCACTTGAACCCTTGAAATGCACCGAATATCCAGAGTGAATGTGGTTTTACATCACAGGTTCTGCATAAATTGTGGAAGATGCCCTAGTAACATCAGTATCTTCTAATACAAGTGTTTTAGAAGTGGAGTGATAGCCCATGAAATGGGAGAGTTGGGGAATAAATAATAATAAGAAAGGAAATCTTGGAATCAGTGAAGTTAGGCTGGGTATGAGGATGTTTATTAATTTCCTTGGAATGGCTATGATCCAGGAAGGGGTGTGATTACTGTTCTTAACATCCTGTTCTTACTAGGAAGCACTTTTCAGAATTGGGAACTGCATACCTAACAAATGCATTCAAATAGAACAAAGATTTATACCAATGTGAATGAAACCAGAACAAGGAAATAACTAGCTTATAGCTGAACAGAAACAGCCAGTGCTTTTTACACAAAAGCCGAAAGTATTAGTGGATTAGTCTGATTTTTGATGCTTTTTAATTTTTCAAGAAAGATGTTTCAGTTCTCCTGTGCCAAGCACAAAAGAATTTCAATTAAGAACACACTGCTAACTTCTCAGTTTAATCTAGTAAAAGCATAACATAATTTCACCCTATTTAACAGAAGACACGGATTTTGGCAGTGATTTTGTATTACTCTAGTGACTAAAACAGAGTTAGGCAACTTTGATATTTAGGGCCAAAATGTATGATATGGAGCATTAATAATGCAGACCTGATCGTCCTTGGCTCTCCATGCAGTTAATGGAGAAAGTAGATGCAATTCCTCCGGCACAGAACACTGTGCACCATGAGTGCATATTTCAGAAGCATTTTTTTGTACTTTTTTCTGAACTAGCAGCCACTGCCTCCCAGTGCTTGATAATCCCTCCCATCTTTTTATACAGATATTCTGGGTTTTTCAATATAGTGTCTTTCTGGAAGGAGTAAATGTAGAGAAGCCCTAGGAGAATGAAACTTGACATTTCAATGAAAAAGTGTGAAGAGAAAGTAAGATCTATCTTTCTGGGTCTAAAACCAATAACTTGCAAGCAGAGGCAATGATGAAAAAACTGACAGGTTGGGATTTCAATTGGTATTAGATCATTAAGGGGCCATTAAAGGTCCCTCCTGTTGCTGTTCTGAGCCCCTGTAATCATGCTTCACCTCTGTGGCCTTGGAAACTAAGGAAACTGGGAAGATTGTAAGTGCTATGAAGTTACAAAAAGATGAAGTGACTCTTATGTTGTTAGCCATCGTAACAAGTGGGATTCCAGCTAGACCATAAGTAGTGAATTGAGGCAGAATTATTCTTGCAAACTGAGATATAAAAAGGATGTTAGAAAGAATTATGCCTGACCATGTTTTGTGAGTGTCTGTGAGAGGGTGTGTTGTTTTGTGTTTCAAAGAGATTTTTACCTGTGGTTTAGCTGTGATTTCTGTCACTAGTGCTGCTTTCTAGTCCTGTAGTTAAGACACCAGAAAACAGGAGACGTGTAGTAGAAACATACTGAGTACTAAAAGAGTTTCTACTGATGGGTGACAAAGCTGAATTCAGGCAAAATTCTAACTGCTAGATTGCCTGTCTGCCAAAATCTTTCTTCTTTTCTCCTAGCATTGTGTCATTACTGTGCCATTAATGGCTGTTATACAGTCATCTTTATAAAGTCTGGGGTTTTTTTCCAGAAAGATACCTATATGGTCAGTCACATTTACAGGATTTGATTTATCTGGCACTTCTGGTCTGTATACTTTTAGACTGGAGACACAAAACTATATTTTTGTAACTAAATTTGAAATACTTGCCCCCCATGTATTCTTTCATGACTTGGAAAGAGAACAACCTGATATCATGACACTGGACACTCTGTTTGAAGGGACATGATCTGGAACCCAATTTCCTGGCAGTGTTGTGGGCCAAATGTATGTTAATGAACGTGCCAGTCGATTGAAAACAAGTTATTCCTTGTCATTCACCTTTTAGAGGAAAAGAAATGAATAACATTTGCTTTCCCTTTTCTATATTCTACAAAACACACTTAATACCGTTGTCTGGCTTTCCTTCATTGGTAAATACTGGGTTTGATTATCCCCTGCTTTCCATTCTGTATAGGTATTGCCCTTTGTCCTGAGAAGTTGTAATATATTAACATGTCAGAAACAATGGCATTTGAAATCTATTTGTCAAAAATATGTCATGGATGAATCATATCTATTAACTTTGCCCAAAGCTCCTGCTCAAAAAGGACTTCATCCCGAGCCATAATATTGAATTAATGATGTAAATATAATTACAGAATATACAAAACTCAAAAATAAGTTCAAACAAATAAATGATGCGGTATATGTACTATCACTGAAAGGATATGGAGTTAAACCCCTCCAACCCCCAAACATCTGTGGCCATTGTTTGTTATCAGTGTACATTGCCAGTCAAGAATGGCTTTGGCATGCAGAATGTTATAAGTGTTAATAAATTTCAACGTAAATATAAAGCCCTACCAAGGAAAAAATAGTATGCTATGGTGTACAGTTGAAACTTCGAGCCTACCACAAATCCCAGAAGCACACATTCCCAAAACAAGTGCTTTCCAGCAAATACCAAACAAAAATAGCTTTTCAACAGAAGATGTCTCTGGAGCATAGAAAATACCAGCCCTCTTAGGACAGTCATGCAGGAGAAAGTTAGTAAATAGCCATCATAAACTTCAGCTTCTTCTGTGGACTCAGCCAATAACCATCATGCCTGGGTGGTGGCGAGAAGAACAAGGTTATTTTCATTTTCTCTATGCGACAAATTCCTCCATTCTCCAGATTAAATGAAATAAAGCCCTTCACTACATCTGGTGTAATAAAGTTATTCTATTACCCCCTTCTAGTCCAGATGAGGCAATCAGAAATGAACACTTTTCCCTTACAGCTGCTGCTTCTGCTTGTTTTGATCAAAATTGCTCTGTGTTCTTAGTGACTGTAAATCTGAAGGAGGAAGCGTTTTTAGGAGACGGAATAGACATGCATCACCCTCTTTGGTAAACATTCAAGACTTTTTGTGCTTGAGGGATTGCAAAAAAAACCTCTGCATATTTCAAGATCTCAGATGTTGTTCTTTATTAAAGGGATTTTCCACAGCAAAATCTCTAAGCATATAATGGATATTATTCAGCTCAAATGAATTCATAATTATGAGTTCAAACAAAGCAAAATCCAGGATTTTTTTGAGAATCTTCATAGATCTCACATTACTAGGCTTTACTAGCCCAATCCAGAAGGGAATGAATAATGCTTAAACCACTAAGCCATCAGGGTTTTTAAGGAAATCAAAAGCATCCATCCTATCTAAGAAATCAATTCCACAGAAATTGTTCCATTGTCTAACAGTCTGGGAAAGCAAGCCCATTAGTTTGTTGGGCTGTTTTTTAAGCTACCAGGGTTTTATCAAGACAGCTTCCTTTTTAACTATTATGATTGTTATTTCAACGTAAGTTGACCTAGAACATGCAGATAGGGTGTATTCAGGGCAAGTGCTAGCACTTAGGCTGCATAATCTGAGATTAGTCCATTCTTACTGCTCATTAACTGGGGGCCACGATCCTTGCTTCTTGCTACCTACTGCAATAGCACCTCAAGCTGTTTATCTGCATCTCTGCCATCTTAGAACAAGAAGGACTCTGAGTACATGCTACAGCTGAATGGAGGCCATCACAGTTTGGCATCAACCTGGAAAGAAGAAGATGAGGAGATTTAGACCTCCGTGAAGCCTCATGGATTCATGTTGGATAGCTTGGATTTCAGAAAGTCCCAATTCTAGAAGGAAATTTTAGAGTATTTTGCTGTATCTCTGGTTTATCACAGAAGATATACTTCACCTGACCCACCCTTTTCAAGATCAACCATTTTGTGTGAAGCATTTCAGACTGAACAGGAGATTTACTCCAGGCAGAAAAGAGGCTCTTGTAGTGACAGGAACCCAAGTAGCTGCTATATTCCGCAGGGATCTTTGAGGAAGAAGAACTTTTCCTACAGAGTTTTTCACAGTCCAAGTTGGGAAAAAGTGGTTTTATGACATCAGACCTGGGGATGTCCGTGTTCCCAAGAATTCAATTGTTACACATCTCCTTTTGAGTCTGTAGGATCAGGTGTGCTTCACATCTTTGCCATGTGCCCATCAGCTTTCTTGGCTATTACTGTCACTAGAAAGTTCTTTTTCTGTATATGACTTGGGATACCAACTCTACAACCAGTCTGTACAGATATTATTCTGTTACAGCCTACTAGTTTTTGGACAAACTAGGATGATGTGGAGGGGAGTGGAACACTTGTTAATGGGTCCTACTTCACCCAGTTTCACATCTGCCATACCACTGGTTGAAGAATGAATTATTATTATCCCATTATCTTTAACTCAGACAATGATATAGTAATATGTGAACAGAATATTTGAAAGGGACAATGTGGGTAAAGATTTTTATAAAAATGTACGCTAAGGAATGTAAGAAAATCTCAGGTATTTTGTACCAAAATAAAACATATGAAGTATCTCTGATTTGAACAGATTGATGTAGGTAGTCACCACTTTTCTTTCCCTTGATTTTGTGCATCTCAGGCTGAGCTTCTTAGAAATCAACTGGTGAAACATTTGAGGTTTCATAGCCAACCTTTTTTCTCAAAGTCATTCAAACACATGTAAATTCAGTTTCCTCTCTGTTCTCTCCCGGTAAGGTAATTATCTCTAACTTATTCAGGAGGCAGCTTTGAAATTCCTCCCGTTAAAGACAGTCCCACTTCTTTAGAGGTGTGAATACCGCTCTGGCAGGCTCTGCATCTCTTTCTGTACATGACTGGCCTGCATAACATTCTTTGTTTATGATTCTCCTTTTGCTTCTTTGACTTAGGGTGTTACTTCTAGTATGAAGTGTTTTCATCTAGATGCAATGTAACGATCAGACACTTAGATGATGAAGGGTTTGGGAAGACTGGCACCTAGTATTTTTCCTGAAAAGACACAGTAACAGAAAACAAGATTCCCTGTTCACCTCAGGGAATCAGGTTTACCTGATCCAGTGTCTTGTCTCTGGCAGTATTCCACATCCAGTGCTTCAGAAGAAGATGGACACCCCTCCACACTATGAAATATCTAGCCAAATATGTGTTTATATCACTGTGTAACTTAGCATGGTGAAGCTACAAATTCACTGAAGGTCATAAAAGGAGAAGGCTGTGGAGTGGTCACCAGGGATGGGAGCCTAGAGAGACAGAAGGTAAGATAAATATTTCTGGAGAAATTTGGGTTCTGAGAAACCTCAAGCTTAAAAAGAAGACACAGGACTTTGTCTAATGCCTCTTAATGGAATGTCCTGACTGGCCTGCTGCAATCTTTGTCACCTGGGAGACAGCATTTATCATCTTTTAATAAAACTTTTAAAGAAGTTGAGTAAAATAATCAGTAATCTCATTAATAGAATCTTTGAAGTGTTATCTTCCTGCTAATTTTCTTTTGAACTTCAAGACTTTGAAAGATTCTGGCTTTCCTGAAATTAATACCGAATCTTTAGCTGAGTTGACCCCAAACCAACCCTCTATTGTGATGAAAAGTGGGTGAGAGTCATACTCCTGTTACATTATTAAATCTATACCTGGAAGAATGTATAACATAAGGAAATGAAGGTTCCTATATCATGTTGGAAATTGTTCTTCAACTTTGATTGTCCTTCTTGCTTTGTCATTGACATCAGGAGCTCCGGCTGAGCAGCACTATAGTCCAAGGAATAAGGCACAGTCTTAGACTCCAGAGTTAATCCTGAGTGACCAAGTCACCAATTTAAGCAAGGTGGGATTTCTGTACATGTTTCCTTACATGCACTGTTGCCAGGCATGCTTCATATTCATTGCTAGCAGGTTCTTCCTTTGCCAAGCCAGGCAGAATCAGTTTTCTTTCTGTTTTACAGTGAGAAAATTTATGCCTTTGCAAAGGCCAGGGCTCTTCAGACTGGCAGTGGTTGGATTCAGATCTGAATTGCAGGTAATTCTGCTGAGCTCTATGGAACAATGATTATAAAAAGGGGTGTAAAGTAAGAGAAGAATCAAGATATTTCCATTTAGATCAGCCAATAAAATTCTCCACTAAAGTGATTAAGTGCTTTTTTTTTTTTATAAAAAAAAAAAAGCAGAATGGATGCTTATTCTCTTATCCCATTTTCTTCATCTTCATTTTGTAGACCTTACAAAGTTCATTCAAGGTATATGGTAGCTACAGAGTAAACAAAAATTTCCATATTTTGTTGATTGTCTTCTAGGGAAGAAGTGTCAGACTATACAATTCTGATTATTTTTTCCAACTACAACATTAAGCCTGCAATGTCAAAGGAAAAAAAAAAAAGCCCTAAAACCTTTGTATTTATTTTGTTTTATATGTTTTTTTTATTGGAGAACTATAATGATATAAAATAAAATCTGTGTATTTCAGATGGGAGCAGGCTTTCTAATTCTAAGGTCAAAAAAGCAGATGACTCCTTTGTGGTTTTCAGGGTTAGAGATTTTAGGCTCGGGATTCAAACAACTGCAAAAAGTCCTTCATTCCTAATTTTACTCATTTTTTAAATCCTGCATAATTTCGCGTAAGTGGATCTTGATGCCTGTATGCTTAGATATACTATTACAAGAAGAATAAACCAGCTTATTTCCTATGAAAGCTATCTTTTTGATCCATTTCTGCCTTATTTAACCTGCTGCAAAACATTTTAGCTCAGAATAATGGGATTAAATGATTAATTTATGTTTGTTTTCTTTATTAAAAAGATAATGTGTAAGTTAAGGCAGAGTTAGAAACAAATGCACTTAAATATATGAATAAGTTTTTTGTGTTCAGTATCACAAACTTAAATATAAGGAAAGGCTGTACAAGAAGAGGCTAGAGTAGAAACAGTATATCAACAAACTTAAATCAGTTATGGTATCTTTCTGTTTTCTCATCCCTTCCTCTCAACCTAATGTCTATTAAAAAACTATTATACGGGTATCTTTAAGAACACGCATTACTATCAATATATTCAATGTTACTTATATCATCCCTTTTATAAGTTTCATGTCACAACTCATGTGCCTAAAGTAAAATGTATACACGTCAGTTTTGCAGGAACATAGACCCTTATGACTAACTTTGATCCACTGAACAGTCCAGTAGTTCCTGTAGAAAGTATATATTTGGTGGCAAAGCTAGGCAAATTACATATTTCATGTGTTCAGAAGGGGGAAAGCTGACCTAAAATGGTAATTGACAACAGTTTTCAGCACTTTCAGTCCATTTAAATAACTTAATCTTAGTGCAATTTTAAGCTATGACAACAATTTGTCTTAATATCTTTTCTCCCCTGCCTTGAAAATGGACTTGTGTACAAGAAGGTGCAACAAATAATAAAATAGCTAAATGTTTATGATTTTTATCACATCACTGCAAAGTTGCATCCTACACGTTTCCAGCTCCTTTACTGAGGAAATAACTAGCTTTAAAGCAAAATGATGTGCTAGTATTTCCTACTAGCACTTGCAAATAGCTTTAACTATCAACAATAGTATTTTCTTTTTTGAATTATATTCCTGACATTTGAGGTGCGTATCAATACTTTTACATTTTTGTATACAAAAACTCGAGCTAACTATTTCTAATTAGGTCTGTTCCAGATTCATGGTCAAAAAATGTCTATATTCCAAAATTGGTGTACTGCATTCTATAACAACCCACCCCCCTCCCAAGGAAGACAACCTCTTAAGAATTTTTCAGCTAGGGATTTTGTTTTAATATCTCATCTATTCATACTGTCAATTTGAAAATCTTGCTGTTAGTTTTTTACCCCTACAGTCTCAGAGTTAACCTCTAGTGATCAGACCTGTTTCATAATGAGTTCTGTGTCTAGAGTGTCAAGGAGTTTCCTCCCTTTTCTTTGGTTAGGAATGATTTATACCTGTGCTTTTCAGGGAGCAAAGTTAAGGCTATACCGTCCTTTCCCCGCTGTTCCAGAAACTAGCATATTTCTACTTATCTCTACTCCAACATTGTTCAGGGTAAGATACTCTTAAAAACGTGTATAAAGGCACAGTTTGGAAATTAATGAATAGTTTTTGGATAGTTATATCATGCAATGGAATTATTTAATCCATACTCAGCTTCCACTGGTGTTTGTTAGGGTCTTCTGTAGAGCAGAAGAGGAAAAACAGTTGTTGAAAAAGACAATGTAATTCCCAAAAAAATAAAACTGATGTGAAGACTTGGGACAGGTAGACTAGGAACTAAGTTTATCTTGTTCAAAGCATTTACTAGATTTTAGGATTATGGTGATTATATTTAAATTGTGACTAATAAATATGGTAAACTGGACATAAAAGTATATTTGTTTTGTTGTATCTGATATGAATGCATGTAGTTATGGAGGTGTGTGCAGATTAAGGAAAGAAAGAATAATATAGCTGCCTTACCATATGATATGTAAATGTTGGACATTGAAGGAATGAAGCGAAAATGATTATGTCGTCTATGTGTTACATGGACTGTATTGTAAGACTGATTCTACGTATTGGAAGATCTTAGACATCTAGCTGAGGAAGTTTTACATTTGCTATTACACTTGCTGAGGCTTCAGTCCTAAAAAGTTCATGGCATGGCTGCCTTCTCTCCTTTGACTTGACTGTGGAAGTACAAGCTAACTGCTGCACCTGCGGGAGGATTTTTGGGGTATTGGCAGTTACTGGGAACATTGCTGGGAAACACAATCCTGCACATGAGAACTACAAAAGTGTAGAGTAATCTGTGCAAAACATGTATTTAGAAGATATTACCTAAGATATGTTAAAACATTTATTTGAAAACACCTTGTAAATACCTTAAAGAGTTTAGATTTTACTCTTATTTTGCAGGTGAAAGAAGAGAAGTTTGGAGCAATTCAAATATAATTTCTTTTTTTTTGGTCAGAACATCTAAAGAGCAAAGGAAACAGAGGGTTTCTCAGACTAGCCAGAGGAGGAAGAGTTGTCATCATTCTCCTTTTGCCAATTAGCTCACAGGGCAAGGAATGCTTTGAAGATATTTTCTCCTGCAAATGTGATGTAACCAGCAAGCTGGTAGGCTGACCAGACTACGAACAAACAGCTCTGAGAAACTGTTGAGGTTTCTAGAGCATAGGAGTGGCGTAATACCTCCCAGCAGGTAATACTGGGGGATTACCCTCCTGCACTGACCTGCTTAACCCTTCTGCTCAGTCTTCTGCCACTGTTGGGAATGGCTCACTCCCAGGACTTGCAGGTTTGGGTGCGGAAGATGGGGAAATAACCCAGTCTGAATATACAAAAAGAGTCTAATATGTTTACAGGACATCAACCAATGCCCTGCAGGGCACCTTTTGGGTAAGGCTGGATAAGTTTCAGCTGGAGAGAGGGGACCAGGTGTTCCCAATGTCCTTTCATGGCTTTCAGCTGCAAGCCACTGCAGCCAGTAGTGCAGTGTGGGATGCTGAGCTGTGAGGAGAGGCTTCATGTGCGTGCTTGGAGAGGTCTGTTGGTTTTTGGTTTTGCTTTTACTTTTGTTTTTGTTTGCCTTCCCTGTGATTCCTGTGGGGTGGTAGAAGGGTGGCTGTTTCTCTTTGTACCATACAACTGAGTTAAGAGGATGTCCTTGAGACTTGCTGCAGCAGGACAGCACAAGAAGGGGCTCAAGTCTGGCCTAAAGCTGGGCTTTGCTATATATTTCTGAAGTTCAAGTTCTGTTATCTTACATCTGTGTATTTATTTGGGCTTTTCTATTGTTTGGTGGATATAACACAGAGGGGAAGTTAGCCAGACATTACATTTTATTTCCCTTCCAACCCCATGTTTTGTCATTTTTTAAGTGATTGACTGGAAGGAGATTAAAGAGGATGCATTAATATTTAACTGTGCTGCAACAAATAATTGATGTTTTTAAAGTTTTCTTTCATTCAGACTGGTCTGGAGCTCTCTAGCCTAGTTTATTTTTGATTATAGAAATTCATTTCAGTTAAATCATTCCTTTATCAGCAGGATCTGCCCACATTTGGTTAGACTAAATAGCTCTAGAAACCACAGTGTTTTTTCCAATTGCTTTGAATCAAAGTTGCATTAAGAAAAAGCCTTTTGCTGCGATTGGGCTGGATCTTGTTAATACAGAAAAAAATTATATTAAGAAATCTTTAACATATAGCTGTGATGCTGTACTAGTCACAGTTTCAGCTCAGTTGTGAGAAAAGACTCCTGATTCTCTAGTTTTCCCACTTGTAGTTTTGTGCATGCCCACAACCTGGAAGCTTCTGTCTGCCCTTTCATTTTGTCACTCTCTTGACCAACAGTGTCTATTAGTTCTTTTGTTGCTTTTCAATGTCTTATCTTTTGGCAGGCAAAGATAATGGGCCCAAAATGAGAAAAATCTTTCTTTCTTTGACAAACAGATGCATTTATGTTGTTGATACATCTGCTTTTACTGAACAGCTTCAAATTGCTATACAAGACATAGAATCATTATGTTGGAAAAGAGATTTAAGATCACCAGGTACAACCATTAACCCGGGACTGCCAAATCTAGCACTAAACCATGTCCCTAAACACCACATATATGCATTTTCTAAATACCTCCAAGGGGGGTGACTCAACCACCTCCCTGGGCAGCCTGTTCTAATGCTTCACCACCCTTCCTGTGTAGAAATTTTTCCTAACGTCTAATCTAAACCTCCCCTGGCACAGCTTGAGGCCATCTCCTCTTGTCCTGTTGCTAGTTGTCTGGGAAAGAAGACATACCCCACCTGCCTACAAGTGAGAAGGACCTCTGAGTGACACTAAAAAGGTTTTTTTAAATGTCCCCACAACGCTACAGCCCTGTATACCACCCCATTAAGTGAAAACTTGACAAATCCACAGAATGCTTTCATCGGGATGTTTTTTAACTCCAGGTCATGTTCTGAATCCCTTTGCTCCTGCCAGTAATTGCATTCATATAATGTGATGGATTCACAGGACTGCATCTTAGCTCTTAAGAACAACAGCCAGATGTTGTAAGTCAGAGCACCCCTGTGGTGTATTTATTAGCATATTTTCTTCTAAGGTGTTTTTCTAGTTTTTGGTAAATAAGCGTATTGTCTGTGTTCTCACAAATTTCACCTTTTGTTTTATGTATCTGATTAGTTCCCTTACTTATATCCTCTGTGTTTCTTCTGCTGATGGTCCTAATTTTGGCACTGCAGAAATGCAGAAAAATTTTTAGCGCTTCATGAGCCTGCAGATATATACTATATCTATTGAAATTATTCTTCCTCCTTATTTTGGAACACTGGTTCCAGCTTTAGCCAATTATTAAATTGGCTAAAATACTGAATTAATACACTGTACCAAGTCTTAAAATTTATTCCAGGTGAGAAAGAAATGACATTTAATGTGTTTGAGATTGTATCTGTAATGTATTAGTATATCAATAGATTGAATTCAGGAACTCGCCATTCAAAAATTGTTTATAAAGACTTCAGACTCACTTATCTTTATGGACTTCTCCTTCAGCATCAATAATCCTTGTCATAGTGCTTGACCTCTGAGGCTGGTGCTCAGAGAGACGGAAACTCTAGATGGAAAGTGTTCAGAATAACTTGCTTTTTAAAAATGTACTATGTTGTATATTGCTAAGTACAGTCCTTTTATCTATGATTACTCCTTTTAATGTAGCTTTCAGGTTGGGAAAAGGAACAGGAATCATCATGCTGTATACTTTATGCTGAGATTTCATGTTTTGTAGGCAGTAGCTCTGCATTGTGTTCGCAGTGTAATGTGGCCCATTGGAGACAAACTCTGCCCTCTACCTGAGCAGTCCTGTCTCACATTGACCAAATGCGTTACTGTGTGAGAAATACAGTGCAACTTCTCCGTGGTAGTCTTAGCATTTCTAAGAGATGCTCAGTGCAGGTGTAAGAAGCAGAAATCCCTGTGTGTAAGGAAATTAATTGCAGTATGGAATGTTTCTTGTGCCCACCAGCACACAGAGTGTTTTGTGATATTCCTGGGAGTTGGTTGAAACAGCAGTTTTTCACAGGTGAGCCAGATCTGGGTGTTAATGGACAGCTGTTACAAGAACAGACATGACACCTGTAGAGCATTGGGCTTAAATTTCATTCCTTTCTTAAAAAGATCAAAAAGACTATTCTTGAGTTTTAATGTAAATATACCTGTTTTCTTTGTTTGTTTTCACAAAGTTCATGTTAGTTTCAGAATCTCTATCCTTATTGCTGCACATTAGAACTCTGAATTCTTCTGTCTCTGTGCCCACTTCCCCAAATGAAGCACCTCGATCCAGATTCGGATCTGAAACTCCATGAATCAGTCACAAATTTGAACTCTAAATCCATATATATATAAACACACACACAAAAACCAACATATGTGTTTGTGTATATATGAGTTTATGTAATTCTATATACATGCATGCAATTCTTAAACTCTAGGAGAAAAACCCAAACCCAATCTACATCTTCAGCTAGAGTTGGGTATGCCGTGCTGCGATCAGGGGAATGGTTCAAGCACATGACATGGCTAAACTGTCCTAAAACTGGTTTCTACACACACAGCAGCGGGCCTGCAGCAGCGTAGGCTTTAGCTACTGAACGTATGCTGGGGTTTTGGCAGTCTGCTGTACTGCTGTGCTTTGCTACCCTGGCTAGGACAGAGCTGGCTGCTGCAGGTACGCCAAAAACACGCCTGCCTCAGCATGGCACTGACATGTTGTTTTGAAGTTTGTATGTTAAAAACTCTTAATATTGTATTAATCCTTAAAACACAGAAGACTGGCCTCATCCTTGAGATTCACCGCTTTGAATGTTTTCCTGCCCTGCCGAATAATTTGATCTGCTTTCCAGATGTTTGCTCTTCCTCTATCTCATGAATATCCATTACTATGTGATCCACCTTTCAGAGACTAGCTCTCGCTCCTGCGGCCCTAACCCTCTCCTTCAGCTCTCTTCATCACAGTCTTTTAGTGCCAGCACATACATCACCAGTTTCCTATATGTCAACCATGTGGAAATCACCTGAAGTAGTTGGGATTAAGTGCTTAAAAAAAAAAAAAAAGGATACGTTGATTAGTTTGATTGTTTATTGTTCCTCATAACCAATGATCTCCTATCTATGAAAATATTCTTCTAGGACAGTTTTGAATGAGTTCTCATTATCGAGTTAGCTGGAAAAAATCTGATGTTACCTTGGACTATCTTTCTTCCTTGTATTTTTTTAACTCTAATCTCAAATGCTAGCCCATCAAGAATTAAACATGCTCAAAGAGATGGAAGAATGTATTAATGAGGAAAGATAAAAGCAAATGAAAATGAGAAGTTTGGCCAAGCAACTTCCAAGACAGACCGTGATGGCTTTCTATTTGTTACATGGAAATTCCAGGGAGGGTGAAGAACTCAGACTTGGAAAAAAGGGGACTATAACTGGGAATGAAGGAACTGAAAAATTCTAGCCAAAACATCTGGGGGAAAAACCCTGTCCAAATACGGAGATATATTATACTGTGGAATAGTTTCTTCTGATTAAACCCTGTCATTTGAGGTTTTCCTTTTTTTAAATCATGGTTTTAAAAAATAGAATGTGTATGGAAGAAATCTTGCACAATCAAGAATATGTTGACCTGATTTCCAACCTGCTCTGGAATTTTAAAATATGTTTAAAAAATCAACAACTAAATAAGATCTTTTTGTTGTTTTGATTTATTTTATCACTTAATTTGTAGATTTTTTAGGAGTTCTGAGTTGCATCAAACCTGCATAATGCTCAAGCACAGCCAGCCTCTTTTGCACAAGGGATGTGACTTACGCAGAGATGCCTGAATTGGGTCTAAATGAAGTAGCTTTATACCAGAGATGGTGTATTTGCATGCACACTGCATCCTGCTGTCCGGGCTAACACTGCCTCCCTCCCAGGGTGTTCCAGTTAACTCGGGCAGTTCTGAGCTTGTGTGTGTATGCTGATGGGGTTCCCAAGATGGGTCAGGAACATGTGCGTTAATTTGCATGAATCAGTGGCCTGTAGATGATCTGAGTTATACCCAGTTGTGATAGCTGTGTGTTAACATGATCTATCTGGTTTGATAAACTGATCAGTGAATTAAACTGAAAGAAAACTTCTCAGGTCTGATAAAGAAGAGCACCCCCGTCAAGTTTAATACCCTGCATATAAAAGGAGATACTTCTTCCCCCAAAGCAACTGTTTCAAACACTTTAACATCCTTTTCCTTAGGCCATGTACTGGTTTTCTTTTAAATACCTGAAGGTATAATTTTGCATGCCTCTAAACAGAACTTTCAAGAAAGTGCTGTAGAAAAAACAGGTCATCAAGGATTAAGTTTCTGCCTTTCAGAAAGCTATAACAAGGGTCCCATTATGCAGCCTTATAGAGAGAAAGAGCTATTGCCTTTATCCAGAACACCTTGTGCCTTATGCCTCCTGTTTTGAGCACTTTCTTTTATTGATGGCCATCTATTTTTATTCTGTCAAGTTTTAAATACTGAAAAACAGATATATATTATTTTGTGTCTCAAATAGAATGCTTAACACAAAAGGAAGCAGTTTTATTTTCCTGATATTTTTTGGATACTGTCAGTCTTCTCTTCTTTGCCATGCTTGGATATATAATTGAACAAAGTTCCCTTCTTATTTGTTGTGGAAGGAAGCTTGGCCCCACTGTTCAGTATTGTTTGCCATCGTTCTCACAGTGAATATGTAGTTATTTATACATGTAATTGCTTTGCAAATCTAATTCATAAGAGTTCACCAATTCAACATATTCAGTTCTTAAAACTGCATGTATTGATTTTCAGAACTTTAGCTCCAGTGCTTGAGCTAGCAACACTCGTTCAACATTTGCTTTGCTGTTATTGGGAAGGGCGAGCCTAACCCATGGCATAGACCAACAATAATACATAATGTAACCTCTACAAAGGACTTCTGTTCTGACTGTCTGACCTGGATTTTCTGAAGAGCTCAACACCTCACATGTATTAACACATCTACTGATCTGGATGCTGAAGCAAGAACTAGTTTCTACATTTTTTTTTTTTTTTTTTTTAATGGAAACAAAGCTTTCTTGTTAAAAAAGTCACCTGCAGTTAAACATCGGTAGTATGATCTTTCTGAAGATTTGGTTCAGGAAAAGAAAAGAAATATAAGTAGCTGTCATGGCAATAATAGGACTAATTTTTATAGTAAGGAAAAAACAGTTTGTGTGTCCACGTTCTGTGGTTATATTTTTCTTTTTCCTCTCACAGGCATGACTCTTGTGCTACATACTGTACACAGTTCAACCTCACCAACAAACCACACTTTGGGACTGATCTAGGAGTTCCTTCTCCAGTGTCATGTACAACAGAACAGGGGAATAAAGCACACTAATCCCCAGACGAAATTGACATCTCTTCCTCAAAAATCCTTTTATTCTCCTTTGTACCCCTGTGAAAGTCAAGTTTATAAAATAATGAACTCCAGGAAGGAGCTGGAGCTCATTTACTATTTGAATAGTACAAACACTTTCATAATAGTTTGACATTATTCAGTGTGCAGCAAAATGGAACTGGTGTAAAACTGCTTCTTTATAAATACTTCAGTTGTTTGTTACCACGAGAAGAGATTAATTTACAAATTGTTCATCTTTCCTGTTCGCAATTCCAGAACTGCTAGTCCACTTGTCTCTAGCTACTGTGTGCAGTTACTGTGCAGGCTGCCAGGAAGAGAAACATAATGAAATAGCGTGTCTCTCAATTAACAATGGCAGATGAAATGGAAAGTATTACTAAGAAAACATTTCCCAGCCATTCTTCTCCAGAACACACAAGTGCAATTAGGAACAAGAACAGACATCCTCTCTACTGCCTGTTGTAGAACAGTTGTTTGAGATGACGTGCTTAGGGTCAGAAATAACCTGTACAAAATTTAGCCCACTGTTATGAAGTATAAAGCTGCCAACCGGGAACTTTTTGGTTCACAGTGCTGTATGAATTGATGTTTTAGTTATAATAGACGTTTAGTGTGTTATAATATATATTGTTATATAAATGTTAAATATATGTTATATAATAATAGACGTGATTATAAATTGACAGCCTTTAGTGTGTTTATCTTCCCAAGCATGCCTAGAGATAATGAGGTGCTATTTTTGATCCTTCACCTGATTAAAAGGGTGAAGAAGTGCAGAGAGGTCATAAGAAACTAGGAGAGCAGGGAATGGGACCAAAGTAATTCCAAGGGTGATTGCTCGGAGCCATGTCACTTTCACTCCTTGGGTGTCTTCTCCCTGTAGGAAAAAGTGACAGCACAGATGATAGGGGGACTTGGCTACCCCACTCTTGGTTAATGCTGCAAATTTGTGTAATCCATAACTAACTTGAAAAATTAACTTGCAGTGTGTGAAATAATGGGCCTGTTTCTTCTAGGATGGTGTAGCCCTGTGAACTGATAGCAGAGTTGCATGTGGTACCTTAGGGTAGGTCTTTCCAGCTCTCTCCCTTGGTATAGCTTGGATTCTGTATTTTGTGGTAGCTCTGATAATAATGCAGAAGGCAATATGGAATGCTTTAAAAATGAGCTCTGAATGTTGCACACAATAAATACCAAATTAATGCCTGTAGGCTGTCATAGAGGCACATTAAGGCTCCTTCATCCAAAGGGAAGGAAGGTCAAAGGACTGTAGCATGGTGGTACAAAGGTTATTCAGCTTCAGAGCCAGGAGAAAACCTTTTCTGCTTCTTGGATTCTCTTCTAAACACTGCTTCCTTTTGCATAAAATATAGCAGTGTTAGTTTGTACCCTTTAAATACAATTGCCTAAAACATGGGCTTAAGGAAGGAAGTGAAGATTTTCTGTCTGTGAGATCAGTCAAGAGCATAAACTTCTGCTGCTATGGCCATTGGCTTGGGAGCTGCTCTGCTCCCGTCCCCCTTTCCAATTTCGCATGCTTTTTAGCTTTCATCTCATTCCAGCTTTCAGGATGGTGGTCTGTCCTCCTCTTTCTGATTCCCTCCTCTCTGCTGGAACTGAAGCTGTAGCAGAAGAAAGAGCCTCAGTACTCAATGGGAGGGATCATGAATTTGTAAAAAAGGACAACTTGTTGGCTTTTTCATTTTGTTCTTTCTTGCTGCCTACTTCAGTACTTTCAAACCTGAGTGTAGACAGTTTTGCGATGACATTTTTGTTCCATGGTTGCATACATGAATCTTGGTATATTTACTATTATACTCTGTACAGAGTCGAAATGAGAAACATGGAAGTAGTGCTTCAGGTAATTTAAGAGCCTGCAGGAGTTCTGTGAGAACTTTTGGAACGCTAAGTGGTGAACTCATATGTTTCATGTCTCTAAAAGCTAGAGCTAAGCATGTCTTTCCCACTGTCATCTTTAGCTCTTGTTTCTTCTTACAGATTTCTCTCTGATCGTAGTGTGATTTGCTTGATCTGAATTTCAGAATTGAGAGGACCTTTTTTTGGTTGGATAGCTTTGGGCAGTTATATGAGCTTAGAAACAAATCCCATAGATAGAAAATGTAACTAAGAATATTTTTGTAGATGAAAATTTGTATCTGTGAATACCCATGTGCAACATAAAATGGCATGGAAAATGAAATCAAAACAGCGCCTGCATGAGGTTTTAAAGGAAGATCTTACCAGAATTTTTTCTTCTATAGTTTAAATCACTTATACTTTGATTAAAAAAAAAATAAAAATAATTACATAATTTTGTGAAATAAAAAGAATCTATTTGCATTTTCAATAAACTATTTTAATGTGAAGTACAGAAGATGAACAGGTTTACTGTCCTTTTAGATGAAAAAACCCCTGTCTGTAATTTTCTTGTTTTAAGGCTTTCTGGGTCAAACGACCTAGATTACTCAAGTGACTATATACATAACTACCTCTAATTTTTTGTTTTATTCCTTTGACTAATACATGCTATTATGTTGGATTGACTGATGTACCAGTTTGGTTGAATACGACCCCAAACGTGTGGAAGTGGCAATATCTTAATTTTTTTTTTAAACAATCTCTTAGCACTGTGATGCTTGCCTACCTTTACTTTTCAGATACTTCTTCTAATTTACAGCAAACAGCTTGTACACAGGAAAATCCTTAGATATATTTTAAAATACCTGGTCCCAGTTGAAAGACTGTAGATCCACTTTGCTGTTCAAAGTACATAATTTTTATCAATGGTAATTAAAGCTAATAATGATTCATCAAAAGATTTTTAGCAAAATAAGAACATTACGATGGCTTAACTCCAAAAGTTTTCATTGCCCTTGAAGCTGTTGTTTTGCTGTATTTCCTTTTTTCAAAGAACATTCTATCTGCAAGTATGACACTTGAAGATCAGGAAGAAGTGACACCTCACTTACTAAGAATGTATCTGCCTTTCCATTAATAAATGTTCTATTATCTTCAGAACAAAATCTGCTTGGATGAGTATACAGCAGAGCATATGATTAATGAAAAGCCAAGAACAAATGTGGATGCTTTCCTTAGTGTAGGGAATGGTCTAACACACTGATGTTTTTCTCCTCTTTATCTCTTGGGATTCAAAAATTACACTTCACAGATCTCTATTCTTCTATTTGGCTATTGCAACAGTAATTGTTCAGCAATTGAACTGGGGATTGTTTATCTTGTGCATGACTGGGTTGTTTATAATTACTCCAGGGAGACTTGTTGAAAATATTGTTGGTTTTCTAGTCTTGTCATGATTCTGGGAGTACTCCTGTGAATGGACTCCAGATGCCCAAGGACTCCAGCTAGAGATTTTCAGTCAGGCAGGATTGCTCCTTAGGTGCCCTGCTCTTCACAGAAGAGGCTTACTGGGTAGGAAGGCTTGACTGATGATAGCAGAACCACTTCTTTCTAGTAGTATTGCAGGTATTGAGGTACCTGTCTCAAAGTAGGAGAAAGATCTTTGCACAGGAGTTAGCAGGGCTCATTAAAAGAGCTTTAAACTAGATCTGAAGGGGGAAAGGGATAAAACCAGGCTTGCTAGAGTTAATCCTGGGGGCAGCATGCCAATATTTGAGAGACAATGTGCTAGCAAGGTCCTTTGGTCTGCCCCTCAGTAGAGGTGGAGGATGGAGATCCATGTGGCAGCAAAGACACAATGGTTATTGATGTGTTAGAACCCAGAGAAGCACCTGGGAATGGCCACATAGGAATTAGGACTTCTCCCCCACAAAATGTGATGGAACGCAGCCCAGCTGAAGTGCACCTATACCAATGCACACAGAAGGAGCTGGAAGCCATTGTGCAGCAGGAAAACTTATATACTTGCCATCACAGAAACATGGTGGGGTGACTCACACAACCGGAGTGCTGCAATGCATGGCTATAAACTCTGTAGAAGGGATAGGCAAGGAAGGAGAAGTGGTGGGGTAGTCCTGTATGTTTTGGATGGGCATTGTCTTTGCTGGGTAAAGAACAGGCTGGGTAGCTGAGCTCAGAGTGGTGGTAAATGGAGTTACATCCAGCTGGCAGCTGGTCACAAGTGGTGTTCCCCAGGGCTCGGTATTGGGGCCAGTCCTGTGTAATATCTTTATCAATGATCTGGATGAGGGGATCAAATGGATCCTCAGTAAGCCTGCAGATGACACTAAGTTATTGATCTGCTTGAGGATAGGAAAGCTCTGCAACGAGAGCTGGGCAGGTTGGACCGATGGGCTGAGGCCAATTGCATAAGGTTCAACAAGGAGAAGTGCCAGGTCCTGCACTTGGGTCACAACCACCCCACACAACGCTACAGGCTTGGGGCAGAGCGGCTGGAAAGCTCCCTGGGGGAAAAGGACCTGGAGGTGCTGGTCAACAGCTGGCTGAACATGAGCCAGCAGTGTGCCCAGGTGGCTAAGGAGGCCAATGGCATCCTGGCTTGTATCCAAAACAGGGTGGCCAGCAGGAACAGGGAAGTGATTGTCCTTTTGTAGTTGGTACTGGTGAGGCCACATCTCGAATGTGTGTTCACTTTTGGGCCCCTCGCTTCAGGAGGGACACAGAGGTGCTGGAGTGTGTCCAGAGAAGGGCAAGAAAGGTGGTGAAGGGTCTAGAGAACAGGTCTTATGAGGAGCAGCTGAGGGAACTGGGGTTGTTTAGCCTGGAGAAGAGGAGCCTCAGGGGAGACCTTATTGCTTTCTTTAGTTACCTGAAAGGAGGTTGTAGGCAGATGGGGGTAGGTCTCCTCTTCCAGACAACTAGCAACAGGACAAGAGGAAACAGCCTCAAGCTGCACCAGGGGAGGTTTAGATTGGATGTTAGGAAAAAATTTCTTCACAGAAAGGTTGCCAAAGAATTGGACCAGGCTGCCCAGGGAAGTGGTTGAGTCACCACCCTTGAAGGTATTTAAAAGCTGTGTAGATGTGGTGTTTAGGGACATGGTTCAGTGGTGGACTTGACAATGCTAGGTTAACAGTTGGACTTGATCTTAAGGGTCCTCTCCAACCTAAACAGATCTAAGGTTAGCTATACCTAAAACATTTGTTACAGATGCAGTCATTTCTTTAAAACCTCCATGGCTGGAAATTGTGCAGCTGTTTCAAACAGTCTGTTTCTGGTGTATGTACTGTCCTCCTGGCTCATACAGAACCACTCACAGGCTGGGCAGTATTCATAACTGTAGATGCCAGTGAGCTTAATTATTCTGGTCTCCACTCATGACAATTCAAATTTCAATTGCTCAGATGAATCACAGTGTAGAGCAGGATTTCTCTCTTTCAGTGTGAGTTTTTGCATTGGAAAAGCTTCCCATGTCTTGAAAGGCATTGATGCAACTGCCAGCACAGATAATGCTGAGCTAAATTTACTTCTTGATGAACTTGCTTGTTACTAATACCTATATTCCTCTCTTCAATTTAGCTTTCAATCATGTTTGTGACCAAAAATTTCAATTGCATCTACTCTATGAACCTGTGTAGCTCCGTATATTTTTTTCCTCAGAATATTCTGTTGAGATGCTTGTGAAAAATAGAATAATTATGATAATTAAGGATTGTAGAAGCTGGGACCAATAATGATAAAAAACTATAAAGGAGATGTAAAACAATGTAAAAAGCCTGGTAGTCTGCACAATATTGGGTGGGTTGTGCTGATCTGCATTTGGGTTTGAACAGTTGGTGCTTAACTGAGACTACAGGAATTATTCTACTAGCATATTTCAACAAGGAATTTTTATTATATGCAAAACATATGTCAAGGTAGAAAAAATTAAATCTATCTTTTGTTTCTATGGCCACAGGGAAGTGAACTGGAGTCCTATAGCATACAAAGACCTGTAATTTCTACTTTCTTATTTCTGGCTTGTTTGTCTCTCTGTTATAAAATATGGCAGAAAAACCCCCAAAATATGGTACCACCACTCTTCTGTGTTGCTACATAAAATTCATTAGGTGAAAATGCTCAGATCATTATAAAAATTTATTAGGCTCTGTCGTTCTGTCAACAATTAGTACTGAGAAACAGCTCTTGTAACAAGAAAGATTGCGAGAGACCTGAGAGTGCTCCATGCGAAGACTGAATGAAAGAGATGGAACTGGAAATACTAATCTGAGGATATTGGTCTATCGCATCTTTGGCAGTACTGGCTTTGGTTCAGTATAGCAGCATTTGGCCACAGATAACAACATGCTGCTTTAGCCATCTTAGAATTATCTGGAAGGAAGCAGTACAGCTACAATAAATTGGAAACGGGTCAATAACAAGACATATTTAACCACTGAATTCTTTGTGTAGCAGAGTCAAGTCAGTGTCTGACACAGTGATATTTTTGTTTCAACAGGAAAAGGAGACGCCACCTGGAAACCAAGTGATTGACAGTGCTGAGTTACCTTTTTTAACTTTTTTTGTCTGTAGTTAGTTTTTCTTTGCCTTTTTCCTTCTTTGACATGAGTTTTGCATTGCAAATTGATGTTAAAACAATTGCATCAAGGGTATCACTGCGGATAGGAACCTCTTCTGCCAGATTGACATTCGTTATATTTAAAAAGCATGAGTAGGTTGTGTAATCTCTGGTTTTCTAACAGTGTAGTTTGCACAACAAAGGAGCAGTCCAGGATGTGTTAAATGTACGGCCAGCTGAAAGGTCCATAAGGAGGTGATCAGGTTGAAAGCAGAAGACATGAGAATGTGTTTTGAGTGCACAAAGTTCCCAGGCCTGCTTTCCCAGCTATTTGAAGTGCATATCAAACAACCCAAAACAGCAGTGGATTTTGCTGCTCCTGTCAGGTGCTGTCACCTCTCTTCCTGCTAAAAGTGCTCACATGTTGGTGTTTGACATGTTTTGGCATGGATTCTGATGTGCTGAGGGTTTTTCTTTAAATCTGGTGAAGGAATACCACTTGGGCAAAGACTCTCAGAAATAATTTGGGGTGTTACTTTGTTTTTGGAGATCCTTGTTTGGCAAACTGGGTTTGATGTTAGTTTGAGGCAGGGGTGTGGATGTTCAGTTTGGTTTTTTCTTTCATGCATGCTTTAAGTGTGTAACACACATGTAAAAAAATATGTAATTCACTAATATTACAGAGCTGCTATTTCTCAAAGTATGGTATTTATTTAGAGCTAAAACACCAGAGACAAACTAAATGGGTGAGCTCTTTAGGGGCACCTTTGCTAGCATCTAGTTCCCTAGAGAAGTTGTTCAACAAAACTCTGTATTGCAGCATCTTTCTCAGAGGAGGTTCTCCCTCCTATTCAGGGCAAATCTGGCCCTGAAGTCAGTGGGAAATTTGTCTCAGGGAGAAAATACAAAGTTACGTATCTATATGCAAGGCACCTGAATAATTTTGAAGCCTCAGGTTCTCCCTGATAGCATGTGCTTTCACGCTCTTTGTATCACATTAATAAGTACATCTGCTAGGGAATAATTTTTTATCATAATTTTTTTTTCTGTCACTTTTAGTGTGTGAAATTGCTATTCCTATGTTTTATAAAAGGAAGAGTACTGACAATATGGCGTGCTTTGTGGATTGCTAATATTCACTGAAACATTCGTATTTTAGGGTAGTTGTTGAAGGGTTCAAAAACCTGGGCTGCTTTACAAAAGAAAACGTGATAGTAATTTAATATCAAGATGTCTGAACATTCTGCACAAATAATTTATTAAAGATGGATCTGAAAATCAAAATCTTGTGTATATTCCTAATTGTTAGAGAAACTATAAACTGATTTTGGCTCTTGCTGCTTAGGCCCGTATCTGGTAAAAAAAAAAAAAATATACTGTAAAGCTAAACTTTATGATCAGATTCGAGGTCTGAAATGAATGGCCTTATTTTGGACAGTGATGCAGCTGTAGCAGTAATGTTTCCTTGAAAGAGAGCATCTTAGTTAGTCTCCGTTAATAAGGAGCAATGTGGGGAGAAATAAGCAAGCAAGCAATTAGGGGGAAGGCAGAACAGGGATGGCACAAGAAGCAGCAGTTAAGGACATCACAAGCCTAGTTGGGTGAGCTCTAGGAAAGAGTAGAAAACTGAGAATTTACTGATATTTTCATATTTATGGTAGCTTCATAAAATGGAGCTTAGGACCAAAGCATCAGCAGCATAGCTTGTAAACCTAAACCCGTAGTCTTGCCTAACTATGGTTTTAGATTAGTCCAGATTGTTATTGTAGCTCAGGTAAAAGTGAATGTGGTCTTGCACCATGTCTAGGCATTTATCTGAGTGCATTCTCTGCATCTTCTCTTCTTGAGGGCCTTAGGCTTGTTTTTCCTACATTTATATTTTTCAGTAGTTTCATTTATTAATTTGTAGAATAGCTTATCCATATGTCAGATGACTAACCATTTCTCATAGAAAATAACACAGGTAGAATCTGGTTTTAGCAGTTCACCCAAGGAATGTGTTTCAAAAAGTAATCACTGTTAATCTTATTCTGTATTACTGACTTCTTTAGAATCCAAAACAGCACATGAACTCTTCTGAAGTGAACCTGCTTGAGGTCTTCATTTCACTAAGTTCAATAGCATTTGTGGCTTTGTAAATCCCACCAGTTGGCTATATATTTTAATTTTACACTTTTTTTTCCACAAATTTTCGGAGAAATCCCAATTTTTCTGGTAGGTCAGGAATGTATCGGGCACTTCATTCTGCACAGAGAGTTTAGAAGATTCTCATGTATGATGGATGTTCTAATTATACAGTATTTTCAGACACGGTCTTGACTGTAGTATAGTTGAAAAAAAATAGTTGCGAACAAAGTTTATTTCTGTTTTTGAGAACATATCAAAATAGTATGCATGCTTAGAGGAGTGATCCCTAAATATCACTCCATAAAATTCTGGCTCCATCCAGCTGGTGTTTTGTGAAAAATGGTGTTGGCAGCTGGAGTGAGACATAAAGATCCCTCACTTTCTTCTAAGCTTTTCCTCAAACATTTGTAAACTAGCTGTTGCAACAATACACATGCAATTATTTCACACTTAGCAAATTCAGCCCAGAACTCTCATTGGTCGCCACCTATGAACATAGCAGGGAGTGCGATGTCGGGCTTATTTTCATCTTTGTACAAGGCATTTATTGCATGGTGGTCCATGACTCTACAGGGTAGACTCAGCGCTAGTTCCTTCTGTTTTTTTCTTCTGGACTCTAGGAATTTATCCTTATTTTACATGTCCTAGATGTCAAATCAGAACCCTTTTACAAGGAGTTTTGTCAGCTGAGGAACAAGTGGGTCTTACCTGTTTGTACATAACATTTACCACTTTACATTGAATTGTAATGCAGTGTGCAGGTCTGTGTTTGTCTTTTATCTTTGAACATGCAAATTCAGCACGGAATGTGTTTTATGTGATTTATTAGGCTGATTCTTTGTTTAGTTGCCCTGTCGCAGAGGGCCTGCAAAGACAATGGCAATGGCTCCTGAGGAATTTTCTTTGACAATGGAACAATTCCGAAGCGGCACAAGCCATTCTCTTTCATCTCTTGAGTGCTCCTAGTCTGTGTGTTTCCAGTGCAAAGGGAACACAGGTCTATTACTTCTGTGATTTAGCTATTCTTTTCTGAAGCAACTTTATTCCATAGCAAATTTCTGCTTTTAGTCAGAAATTTGCAACCTAGACATAGAAGAGGATTAAAAGACCGTCCTCCCCTTTCCATTTACACCTCCTAATGGATTTATGTTCAATATAGTAAGCTAATGGTATGTTTTTCCAATTGAATTTGGTGACAGAGATCAGCAGGCAGAGTATACCATATAAAGTGGTAAAATTGAGTTTCTAAAGAGATGAAGAAAACTATGTGAGAAATTTAGACATGAATGGAATAATTAATGAATCTGATAAGATACAGAGAATTCCCTGTTCTTCAGAGAATAACAACATGGTGTAGCTGCATTCAATGTAAGTATTAATAGCTTGTGTTGATTGGTCCAGGGACATAAAATGTCACTATAGACAGTTTAGTGTGCAGCTGTGTTTTCAAATGTAAGCTATACACTAGGATGTGTAAGGGTGAAGGATCACATAGAAAATATAAAATGTCTTTATAGAAAACTACTATGTTTTGGAATAATGCTTTGTGCTAGTTATCCTGTGGAAAATTACTCATGCAAATAAAAGAAATGAAAATTAAAAGTCTAGATTTGTTTCCCTTAGACAAGAGGGAAAGAGCTGCAATAAAACAATAAAACATTTTCAGAGAGGGTAGTGCAACAAGGGCACATTCATGACATTTCAAGGAAACAAACTGAAAACTGATGAAAAGAAACACCAACAGAATGCATGGTTGGACTGGGAGCTCCACTATAGTAAGTTGTGGAAGGCAGGGATGGAGTGAGAGTCAAAAAATGTGATGTTTTATAAAGATAACAAAATGAATTGAATTATCTGAACTGATTTTAGTAACTGTAAAAGTTCTGTTCCATGTTATAAGGATTATTTACAATTTTGTATGAATTAGAAAATGGATGAAAAAATTCTGGGAGCATGAACCTTGACTGGGATGCAGCACTGCTATGTATATGCCCAGCTGTTGTTTTTTCTTTTTTCATACCGACCTTCTGGATGCCTTCTTTACTAGGCAGAGGTCCAGCTTCAAAAACATGGTTGGATAGCACTTTTTCTCCTGGTGGCTCCCAACATAGGTGTTATGCACTTTCCTGGGAGGTGGGAAGTATAAACTTGAATCTTCTTAGACTGAATAGGGGGATTTAAGGAAGGTTTCCCCACTCTTTTGGTAATTGCTTTAACCTCCTTGGTTTTTTACAGTAGGCAGATAAACACTCCTTTTCTACAGAAACTATTTTTAATCTGCTGAATTATCTAAAATGTATCATTTGCAGCAGGAGTGGGCTTTAGGTTTCGCGGATGACAGCCCTCTCTTGATTCGGATAGCTGAGTGCAGGAGAGGAAGAAAAAAATTAGTTTGTTAAACAATGCATCATACATAACTCCTAGGCTTTGATTGTCTCTTAGGGATGAGACAGAAAGGAGCTGTAGTGTATGATGGGTGTCCAGAGCCTTTATCTGAGCTGGTCCATCTTGTGGGCAGGTAGTTACATATGGGTATGTACTTTCCTCAGGGCTTTGGACCACTCTGCTCTATCAGGTGCTGGTGACTGTAAATGTCAGGATACTGATCTGCTGGACTTTGGGGCTGATCTTTCATTGCAAAGACACATGCTAAGTATATGCTGCAATATAACTGAATGCAGTGTTTTGATGTTTGTATACAGTCACACTAAACCCACATATGAAACCAAAGTCATAAGCCAATTGTTTCCTGTTAATCTAAATCAAAATAAGGTAAAGTCCTTGATGTGGGATCTGATCCAACTTTCAGTGTGGTTATAGGCAGTTTTTCATTTTATTTAGAGATATTATCAGGACCTAAGTGTCCAGGGAAAAGAAAAACTTAACATTAACATTTTCCAAATTAAAAAGAAAATAAAATCCCAATTTTAACATTTTTCAATCTGATGGAAACACAAAAGTGATTATATGGATGAACAAGTTCAATAGACGCTTGCTTCCTAGACTTCCTGGATCACAGACAAGGCAACAGCAAAAAGAAAATGAATTCTTAATAAATTTTCCTAGAGGATATGTTTATTTTTTAAGTTAGTTTTAAGCTATGAGAATTGTAACTCCTAGCTACAAAATACCTCCAATCAAACATTTAGGCTTACAACAATGATGTCTTTCATATCATAATCACCTTCCTCCCCAAGCTGATAATTTTCTCGTATAACAATATTCTTTAATGGCCAGGGTTGTCCTTTAAGCACAAATGCGGGCTGGAGTCTGAAAACAAAAAGAACCAAATAGCAGATTTACCAAAGGGCAATGTGGATAAAATGAAAGCTCCGTTTGGGAGTTTGCACGTTTCTACAGCCTCAGGGCTGCAGTATACATTTCTGTCAACACTGTTTATGTGAAAAATAGCATTGACCATAGTGCAATTGGTACAACAATATAGCACTTACACAGTTGTGTATAGTAACACATAATCTTAGGACCGTATTCCTATGAAGAAATGAAATGCAAAAGTTAAAATATTTTACGTGGACAATCCTGTTGCACATTATATGTCAAATTCTTTCGTATAGACTTGTGTGTCTATCTGTGCTCACCCAAGATTAGACATAAGTTATCAGCCTCTGCAATTTGTCTGGCAACGAGCACGTTGTACGTTTGTCAAGAGCAGTGTGGGTGAGCTTGTGTTCAAGGTTTGTAGTCAGATTTCAGAGTTTCTAATTGTTCACCAGCTCAGCAGGAAATCAAGTGGGGAAAAGAGCCTGTGCCGAAACTTTACTCTTTGGTACAGAATATCCAGTAATTAATGCTTTCTTTTTTGATGAACTTATTGTTCCAAGATGGGAAAAGTGGAGCAGGGGGTGTACTTTTTTTATTGAATTGTATCTGACCAGTGGTCCTCATTCTTCCTCACCTCCCCCATAAAAACCCCAAGTCAGCTATTTTTCAATTTTCTGTCTGTATTCCAGTTTTCATCCATTTCCATGCTTTCTTTCTGGTTTGGTGTTTTTTTGGGGGTTGTTTTTTTGTTTGTTTTGGTTTTTTGGTTTTTTTACATTGGTACTTTAGATCATTAAGCAGGTAGCAAGGCAAAAAAACCCTGAGAAATCTCAATGATATAAAATGATGTAAAACAGCACATAAAAAGAATGTTGACAATCAGAAAATCATCTCTTTTCAGAAGAAGGAAGAACAAGAGTTATTGAGCAATTTTTTTTTATAAGCTGCAGCTGATTCCTAAAAGGAACTAGTTCTTTTAGGAACAACAAGACATTGAGCTTGCAAATGTCGGTGTAAACAGCGCATCGTAACTGGTGCTCAGCTCTCACTCTTCTCATTTATTTTTAATAATTACTTCATAATGTGGATTATGAGGTGTATTTTACCACTCCAGTCATATGATTCCCAGTCTTCCCTTCTTCAAATATTCTCTCAACAGCAAAAGAAGTGCTGGTGGACTGTATGGTCTTTATCATTCAGAGGATATTCCTTAGTCTGCCTTATGTTCCTTATAAAACATTTAATCTGTTTTACACTTCATTCTCCACTCTTTCATTAATCTTTATAAAAGTGGGCTCTGCCCCAAATAGTTTTCCCAGTGTTCTAGGAAAAAAAATACATAGCTTTTTTCTGGGGTTGCCTTTTTCTCCCCTAAGAGAAAAAATACCACATTTCTACAGATTTGTATTTCTAGGGGATTTTTTTGAAAAGCACAGAAATGTTTGTCTCACAGTCTCCTTTTGCTAAAATGTATACGCTGTCGATACTGAAGCACTCTGGAGATGTGAGAATATATGTATGTAGTTACACATTTTGACAATTACATGAATATTATTGAGTACCCATCCAATTCTTAACTGGCAACAAGGGGTGTTGTATGTGCTGCTCTGTTTTTTTTGTGGTATTACCCACATATACCTATGTACCATTACCTACATACTGCTAATTTGGCCCCAATCCTGTTCCACCAATTTCAGTCATGACTTGGCCAGGTATTGAGAGAATAGGAAGACAGTTAAGACCGTTTGTCAAATAGATTTTCATTTCATCTATAGGAAGCACATGCCAATACAGCATTGTCCATGCATTATTCATGTTATCTGAAAGTGGCAGGTTCATTATAGTTGCAATATATTGCAAATGCTAGAAATGTGTTTTTAATATACAACAATCATATAGTACATTAAAAATACATATTTCTTCCACATGCATATTTGAATGGACACTGTACATCATGATTCATCACTGTCCACATTCCAGTGTCACATGTGCCTGATTTGGCTGTTTCCTATAGCTATACTATGCTGAAAACTGACTGAGGTACACATATATATCTAGTTTGATGTCACACTGGCTTTAACACAGGTGTGTACCTATGGACATGTATCTGTTTCTACTTAGCAGTCTGTTGAGCAGCGTACCTTAAAAGCATTCTGCATGTATGTATTTCGTCCGTATGCACACAGCCTGATTTTTCAGCGTTCCTTTTGGAATCTGGTCCTTAGTATTTTTTGCTTAAAGCATATACAAATGTTCCCTTGCTCTGTAAAATGGAGGAAGAAGCTGAAAAGGCACAATAGGTCAGTTTACCCTAAGCCTTTCAAGAGTTTCACTGAGAGAAGTGTCGTCCATTTGTAGTAAATAATATAGGCAAATGTTGCCTTTTTTCAGTGTGTGGTCTATTTAAGTGCAAGACTTGGATTTTTATGAATTTGTTCCTTGTTTTGAAATTGCTGAGAGAACATTTCAAGCAAAAGCTTTTGGCTGGTAAATTGTTTGCAAACAATTTATTTAAATTGTCTTTCACTGTTCATTGTGTGTGAATTGGTGTTAATTCCTGCCCACATGTATAAAGCTTCCATAAACTTTGGGAGGGTAATCAATGGCATTTCCCAGGGGCATGCAAGCATTTTCTGGGCTGAACTCGCACACAGTTATGATTTTGACAATTTCACAGAACCTGTGTGTAGCTAGGGTGTTCTGGTTGACTTCATGGAGTTATGAGAGTTCTTAATTTTTTAAAAATCTTTCAAATGTGTTTCTGATGCTGCTGATCAGGGCTTCACTACATTCCTTGCAGACCAAGGATACCTTGTGGAAGTTAGTTGTTGAGACGGCAATAGTTTGTGACAATGGGCTGAGAAAGCCAAGGTTTTTTTCTTCCTATCTGCAGGCAGGAGGTTTGAAGTAGTGGAAAATTAATAAAGGCAGAACAAAGAAGCCAGATGTTGTAAGAAGGACTAGAGGAGATTCAAAAAATACTTTCAGCAGGAGGAAAGTACTGGCATGCTTATATGATGGGAGGTGGTTTTGTTGACCAAGGTCAAAGACAGTGAGCTAAGCTAGGCTGAAACAACTCTCTGAGAACAAATCCTAAAGTATTTAAGACAGTTTCACATCCTCTAGGGACTTTCTCATAACTACTGCAGCATAGTAAGTAAAGACAAATGGTGTTTGAATCCTGTGTGAAGCCAGTTTGTATGTCTGGCTGGTTATGCATGCAGTGCCCTCCGAACAACTAAATGGCCCAGAGGAAAATAATTCAGATACTTCCAGAGGCATAAGGTTTTGGAAGAAATTTCACTAAAATTATGAGGTTATCTCAAGGGCTTTCCTCGGATGAGATCTCAGAAGAGAATCTGTGCCACAGAAATGTTTGATTTTTAATAAGGACGAGAGTTTTATCTTTAGCTTTGCCATGCAGCTTAATATCACAAATAGAGTTCTAGATTACACCTTCATCTTTCCTAATTTGAATCACTTATGGTGGAGAACATTACTTTGAATGTGTATTGTATCCACAGGAGTTAGAGAAAGGCTGCAAAATGGAAGCCTGTCAAAGCCTAGGTACTCTTGCAGCCTTGTTTCTTTAATGCCTTTTTGTTTCTTTAAGGAATTCAAGTATCAGCTTCATTTTAATTGTTGCTGTTCATATATGCAATATGTTCATACTGAGCTATTTGTATTACAACTAAGAAGTCATAATTCTGTGAGCCTACGGGCTCCACATTAATCAAGATAGGAGAAAGTCAGGTTGTGCTTTTCCCAGTGGTACTGAACTTCCTTTAGCTTTCTGTACTTTTCTTTACCTAATCAATTTTTGATTAATACCTAATCAAATTATTTATCCATCTTCTCTGCAGGCAGCGTCTAGTCAGCCTCCCTCATTGCATGTCTTTTATGGGTCTTCTCGTAGGCTAATGAAAGTATATGATCCATTTTTGACCTACATTAGTCTTTTTGGGAGCTGTATGCAACCTGGTGATCTGTCTAACATAATGCAAGTGTAGCATTGTCAATTCTACGTTACATTTTATAGAAAAATGCTTACATTCAGAACATAGCAAGAGATCAGTACAGTATAACCTAAGATTTTCCACCTCCAGGCCAAGGTGACAACAGGGCTAGAACTGAGGAAGAGACTTTTTTAAACTGCTGTCTGCTTATGCAAGTTTAAACCATTTCATCACTGAACAGAGTGTAAATTTTAGATAATTCTTTAGGGATGACAATGTAGTTTTGAAATTGCAAGCAGATAAAATCTACTTTAGGCTCTGCAGATCTTGAAAGACATTTTACTTTGATACATTAAACTAATCCTATCAGAGTAATCCATGTCTACCAGCCAAACCTTTTCATCAAGTTGCTAAAATTTGCTTGTATAATTAACTTGTCACTGAGTAAATTGTTTTTCTAGAAATTTCCAAAATAAGATAGCTTCAGAAACTTCTGTGATTAACCCAGTAAAAATTTTCAAATTATTAACAGCTGTGAGAATGCTTAATGAAGACTAAAGGACCAATATAATGGCACATCTTTACTATCTCTGAGGTATTATCACCACTGTATTTAACAAACACACGAGTCTGGGCTAAATCATTCCCTAATAAAGTTTTAGTATCCACGGAATTTCTGTGGATTTGTACAAGTTGTAATGTGAAAACAGTTTTTCCAGCTGAAATTAATGTATGGAGCTGTGGGAATTAATATATTGAACTGTGTGAATGCTCTGCTTTTCACATGTGAGTAGATTTAGAACACAAGCTCGAGATTTCAATGCAAAAACTGTTCCTTAATCATACATGCACAATGAAGGTATTCAGCAAAATTGATTTTGAAAACATAGGGTTATTATCTTGTTTTCTTTCTCTGGTGAGCTAGAAAGTGAACTATGAAAATAGAGAACGGAGTCTGTGATACGCAAGGATTTTCTGTGTTTAGAAATTACTGTGGTGCCAGTGAGAGAGTCCTAGAAGCCTTCTCTGTAGTGTTTAGCTTTTACCAAGCAGCACCTCTTCCAAGCTTCCTCCAGAAACCTGAGCTGTGAGAGGCATACAAATCATTTCGGCTCCAGCCCGTTTCAAATGCTCATCTTCTGACTATGGAGTTCCACTAACAGCAAAGTTGAAAAAAATACCTGTGAAACTCACAAGTGAAGGATAGGGACATCATGTTCTTAAAACCACAGAAGCATGAAACATTTACACAGTTAATAGGAACAGCAGCAATTTGTATTAACATGAATAAAATATGCAAATAATTGAATAGTTTTGCTTTATTATAAAGGATAAAGGCAACAACAACACGTGAGGTCATCGTTTACCAACGTAGTAGTCTGAGGTGTATCTCTGAACTGTTTGCCCCGTTTGTTAGTTGGGTCTAGCATCCTGCACCTGGCTATGCATCTGTAAGAATGTGTATTAGTTAGTTTGATAATTTGTATATGGAATATGGTCTGATCTTGAATGCAGTATGAATTTGCTCTCAGCCCATGTCATGCAAGGTCTTTGAGCCCACCAAGCTATGCCACAAGGAAGTTAAACTTTAGGTAACTATTACTTTGAGTGACAAGGTAGTGTTGTTCTGAACCGAAGTGGCTACACTGAGCTCTAGCCAATTCCTAAGCCATTCAATCACTAATATCATTAATGAGAGAAGCTTTGAAATTATTGCTAATTTTTTGGAAGTTAATAGGAGATGGAGTTGTCAACATGTGACTGTAGATGATGATGAGTGTTAGAGGGCTTCTGTTCTGTTAACTCCACAGTGCCTGTGGTTAACAAAATGACTATTATAAACCTGTGGACTAACGTCCTAGCAGTAAAAAATCACATTTACCTTTCCTGTTGGGCTAATGACAGGTATACCGGTTTGTACTTATTAAAGAATCCACTACTGGAATGTGTGTAGTGTTAACAAGCATATTTTAATATATATTTATTAACCAGTAATATAAGACATACTGCCAGTAAAACTGTTACCATGTTTTACTGAGGATAACATGACCCTATGTAGGAAAGAGGGAGTTATTCAATGATTTTTTTATTGTTTTGTTTCTATTAAAACTGCTGTATGTTGAATACAGAAAATTTCTTTCTTTCTTTCCCATGCCCAGGAATTAAGATCGTAAGAAAATCGACTGCTTGGGGCTCGGAATAACTAAATGTAGTTTCTATCTTTCTTTATTATTCTTGTAACAATGAAATTATGGGGAAATTGCGTTCCTCAGTCTTTTCTTAATTGCAAAGGAATAATAATTTGGGTGAAATGCTCTTTAAAGAGTGTGGGTCCAGTTTTTTAAATACTTTTATGTGAAATATTGGTCTTTTGGTTTGGGATCTGTAGCTGATAAGTTCTATATTAAACTAGTGGCTTGAACTGATACTTGCCTACAAAACTGTGAATAGAAACTGACTTAAATCTAGTCAGTGCCCTCAGCTAGCACAGAACCCCGTATAAGTTCAGATACAGTCTCTGTATTTTTGTGTATATTCACTTTTCAATCGTGTTTGATATGTGATAAAAGAGAGGAATGAGAGAAGATGGAAACAAACCATCACTTCTCTAGTTCTCAGGGCTCGTGAGTCTTAGGTGAAAGTGAAAAGGAAAAGATTCACAATAGAGAATGTGATTAAAAGGTCTGGTTTAGATTGCTGTATAAGCAGGAAATGATGAATGTTGGCAGAGTCTCAGCTGTGGAACAAAGCAGTGAAGAAAGCTGATGCTGGTGCTTTGGATAGACAGGAGAAAAAGAGGACCCAGAAAAAAGGAAACTGCAGACATAATTCATTTTGGCAGAGCCTGAGAAATTGGTTATCATTACCACCACTGTATGAACAGTTACTTATCATGCATTCTGCAGAAAAACAAAGGAGGGTTAATTCTCTAACCAATAGACTGAAAATAAAACCAGTGACTTGGGCATTGAGTATTAGCATGAAGTATAGCTAGATTGCTTGTCCTCTGTCTGAAGAAACATAATTTTAAGGGGAAAATCACATACTTGTTATTGGAAGTAAAAGGCTCAGCATGCCCATTGGGGTTACGGTAGACAAGTTTAGCAGTTGATAAGCCTAATTCAAGTTAATAATCATCCTTACCACTGAAGGGACAGTCAGAATGAAATATATGCTTTCTAATTTATTAATGGATAATTAATTTCTCATGTTTTCTCTGCTTTTAAGAAAAAATGTGGGTATGCAGATTATTCTTTGGATTATTTCGTAGGGTGTTGCTATAGAGTAAGGAAATTCTAGGCTTTCTCAAAGGATGGCCAGTGACTCCCCATAACCTCAAGCCAGCTCTAGTGCTTGCTGAAACCAAAGAACTGCAAACAGTGGGAGATGGCAGTTATAGTAGCCTAAGAATATTTATTTCCTGTTCTCATATTATCACATGTAAAGATTCAAACTTTTTATATTCAAAATCAGCTGATGAGCAATGTTGTGAAACTGTTGTTAAAGCAGCAAGCTCCTTGCCTAAAGACCCAATGCAAAGTGAGGCACGCTTGAAATGTACCTGAAAATACATCTGTAGAATATTCATTCTTCATCTTGATGACATTTGCTACTGATAAAAGCTCAACTTCCACAAGCTGTACTTATTTCACCATTTGTTTCTGAATGGTATCTTGTCTGAAGTGCTTCTTTTAACCTATACTGGATGAAAGTGGCTTGATTTTATTGGTCATTTCACACCCCTTCTGTGAAAATGCAACAATTTTAGTGCTTGTTTGACATATTTGTACTAAAATATCCTTGATTTATATAAAAGAGAGTATTTCCAGTGAAATATCTTCTGTCCAGGAGCTATGATTTCCTTCCTGCTTGCCAGGGATGACATTTGTTGACATCTATGCTTTGTGGAAACCTCAATCTTTCATCCTTCTATGAAATATGAGGATGTATGGTTCTCCTGCATTATGCAGGAGTGCTGGGCTAGGATAAATCTCTGAAATGTATGGAACCTCCTTTTATGTTTTCTTGATGAGCTGTATTTGTAGCTTTAGATTAGCACTGTATTAAATAGTTCCCGCAGTCCTGAAAACTGCGATTAAGAGTCAGCAAGGTTTAAAATGATAAATACAACAAAAATTGGTATTCTTACTGAATGGATGTTGGAGTTTTCCTAGGAAATATTAAACATGGTATGTGTGTGCACTGGAAATGAAATTTAAAATGTGTGTTGGAAATTTTAAAGCAGAGGAATTGGGATTTTTGATGCATGTGAGATGAAAGCTGAATGAACCTTGGGGAGAGTCTTTCATCAGCACTTTCATTAGCAGTCCCTCAAATGTTAAATACTCACCCATTACCTTAGATGCAAGCGCTCTGTAGATCTTTAAAACAGACCTGAACAAATTTGTAACAAGCTTTCTGCTTTCCTGTGAGGCAGTAGAAAGAAAATGTATGGAGACAGTAAGAGAAGTTGCGTGAACGTTTGGGGGAACCAGAGTCCAAAGGAGCTTGGGCTTTCTGAGTGTGTCTAAAACGTGCTTGGTGTGCGGTCAGCTAACACTGCTGGTGCCTACCCCCAGAGCCAGACCATCCTCTGTAATCCTACGACTGCCTTCCAACCTGGGTGGTGCTTGTAAAAGTATTTTGGCCAAATCACCTTTTTGCTAGAAGATGTGTGCCTTTCAAAAATGCAGAGGACAAACACCTAAAACTTTCCACCTAAAGGACATGAATTTGTGGTTTATCCAGTTAAACCTCAGATTTCATAGCAAGCTGATGTCTCGCTATACTGCCTGGAGCAGTCTTTGGTTCTGTCAGCATCACAAATGACCAAAATATTTTCAGCAATAGAATTATCAAATTTTCTTTCCTCCTTTTTTTACTTTATGAAGACTTTCATGCTGAAAACTGAGAAACTTTCTGCTTGTGTATTAGCCTTTTCTCCCATCCGTGCACTGGCCGGTATGACCCCCCTAAAGGGAAAAGCTACCTCTGCCTAGTCAAAAGCTCTCTTTGGGGCTAACTCCCAGCCTTCATATCGCTCTCCACCACCAAAAGTTCACACACAACAGGAATGTTTCCTGTAGTCACAACATGACTCTGGCAAGATTTAATGAGGCATTTAACTTTTTTCTTCTCCTGAATTGTTTCTGTCTGTTTCTGTACAGTAACTGTGATTTGCTAAAACTAAGGGAGGTTATAACCCTTGGCAAGTGTTCTCCTCTCATTATTTGAAGTTTTTGGATTGGTGTCATTTTAATAGGAGTTTTAGAGGGCCCAGCCTTGAACATGGTGATGCTTTGGAGCAATTGACCACTGTAGTCCCACTATTGTCTTAATGGTGTTGCCTTGAGGTCTGTTACAACAGAATCCAACCAGCTGTTTAAAAAAAAAAAAGTTCTTAAATTCAAATGAAATCATGCCAGCTCTTTACAAGTCTTCAAGGGTTTTATGGCTTTATGTAGAACCCTTAAAGTGTGTCTTTGAGAAGCAGCCGCATTTGCCACACTTAAAAATCATTCCTATAATTTCCCTACTCAGGTCAAGCTAAAATAAAACACCTCTGTTGCTCTTTCTGAAACTTTCCACTCTGGATAAGGCCAATAAGTATTTTTGGAAATGTTTCTTAGAAAGGTTGGTATAATTAGGCTTGCTTTCTTTCCCCCCCCTCTGTTTATTTGTTTGGCAGAAGACCATTTTTCTACATTGATCTGAAAGGGCAATATTCCATCTGGCCTCAGACTTGGCATTCACCCCTTTCATCAGTCTGGTCTTGAGAAACTGTCTTGTACTGAATGTGAAAAATGAGCCTAATTCATCTCTCCGCTTATAAATAGCTACTTTCCAAGTACTGAGTTGTAGTGCATGTACTTATATAGCAGGTACTTGCTTGAGAAACAGATTTATTGCCAGTTCCTCTTTTCCAAACTCTTGTTGTTGGTCTTGTTTGCTGGTTACACTTGATATTAGTGGAGCTGAGTCTTCCACATGGTGGTGTGAGCGTCGGTCTTGATGCAAGTTCAGCTGGTGTCAAATGAGAGTCCTTTTAGTGGCACATCTGCTTTGGTGAAGCAAAAGGGGAGAGTGAATGTATTCCAGACAATACAAGAGAGTATATATCACATCAAGGTTTCCCATGAAGAGACTCTCAGAGCTGAAGTCTTCAGAAAGCATAGGTTTTGGGTAATGGCAATGAATCCTTGTGTTGCTTGACAGTAGCCAGGAAAGTGACTCAAAAAGTCAAACTCTGCCTTCTAGGCTGTTCTTGCTCTGTGATTACTGCACCTTGTCCAGAGCTGGCTTTTGTGCAAGCTAGGCTATGCCTCGTGAAGTGCTGCCTGTTCTGTATCAGAAGATAGATCATGTCATGATCCTGGCTGGGTTTCCCTAAGGCGATAGGGTAGTATGATATATAATTAGTACAAATGGATGATAGCAGATCTTTCTTTCCACAAAATATCGGGAGGGAGCAGGGGGAAGGCAAGTTGAAAGTCAGACTTTGTTTACTTCTATTACTTCTAGTGACCTGGGTAATTCATTTGCCTTCTGCATGCTTGCGAATTTTCTGTGTTCTCCAAATTTTCATTGAGCACTTTGCACTGTTCTATATAACTGTTTCATTTTCTTCTGTGAAAGAATAACTCTCAGAATAACTTTTTAAGAGAAAAGAATAAATGGTGGGGATAGTGAGGGAAGTAGTCTTATAGCAATGTTACTGAAAGGCTAGATTGGTTAGATTGGTGCCTGGTGGGAATCAGTGCATTTCACCCCTAGCTTTGATTTCTCTACTCCAAAGTTGCTTCTGTTCCTTTTTTTTTTTTTTCCTGGAATGTGACTGGCTAGCCAGTTCTTTCCACCCTACCAAGTAAAGAGATGAAAACAAGGAAAGGAAAAGCTAGTGAGAAAAGTAGAGGCTGAACAGCAGAACTATTATTGAAATAGTAAAGGGCTTTGTACCAAACTTGAAAGTTGCCTGAACTCAAGGTTTCAGGCAAAAGGTTCTCCTAAAATGGCATTTTGGATAGTAAATGGGAATTACCCTCCTTATTTCAGTTTTCCTGGAAAAACATATGGAAAGAGGTGGTCAGTCATATTTTGGATCCAAGTAACTGCTTTTCCATATATATTTACTTCCAGCAATTTGAAATAATTCCACTTGGTAGGAGCTGCAAAGGAAAATCCGACCTTTGATTTGATGCCTTCATGCAGCTAGAGGTGTCTAATTCAGTTGCCAAGTCTGAATATTTTGGATGAAGGATTTGATTTTTGTAATTTGAGACTGAATCTCATTTTTTTGGCAGACATTAAAAAATTCTCAAATGAAAACCCCCAAGTTTATTCTAATTGCCCCAAGCAACACATCGCCTCTTAAGCTACCACATCAAATGCTCTCTTTTTTTCTGTCCCTCTCTGTAACTTAAAGAATTCCTCACTGTCATTTTGTTCCCCTTCTCAAATGCTGCAAAAACATCTGCACTGTTTCCTCCTCTTTTCTCCAGTTTCTCATTCACGCACTGCTCATGCTCACCAGAATGCATTGCAAAGTGTGCAGCGAGCAGGGGATGTGACCAGTTGTGCAACACTGGAGAGTGGAAACAGCTGGGAAGACTTGACAGTTCAGTTTCCTTGTCTTTGCAGAACTGAGTGATATTATAATGAATAATGCAAGTCACTCATGTCAGCATTTAGGCTTTTCTGAAATAGCACTGCCACTAGTGAACAGTAAGCTTTCACAGAACTGAATTCACGCTTCTGTTCTTCCAGATCTGTCTTGGCTTACTCTGCACGGTAACATCTCTTTCTTACACGTTAGCCTTACCTAGTTTATACTGAGAGAGAATAATACCATGACTTACCTGTATTCATTGAAGGGGCATAATTAAAATAAGAAAACAAACGACCAACAACTCTGATTTTTGTTAGCATTTGGATAGTTGAAGTAATGCTCAAGATTTGATAAGTCCTATAAATCTTACTGAGCTAAGTCTCTTTGACTTATTTACCTTTGTAGTTGTGGCTTTGTTCTTTTCTTTTGTGAGCTATTTTCTACATCATGCACTCGGTTTTGGCACATGAATTCATTCAAAGATACTCTCCATTATAAGTGCAGCAGCTGCTCTGCAGATACCTATTTGACCTGGCCAAAGTGAAATCACCAGTTGTGAGTGAGTAGCATCAAGTCTGGTTGTTTTACAGACAACATGAAACTCTTTCATATTCAGTGGTCATACACATGATTGATAGACCTCATTATTTTTAAAGAACTATTGCACTGTAATGTTTCCAGATGTTCTCCAATAGAAGCTCATGTTATTACTATAGAGAAGTATCAATCAGTAAATAACCCGTGTCACTCATTGCCCTTCTATGCAATCACAGTGTTCTGGTCTTGTGGTTTGGCTTCCTTTGTAAAGGAATTGTCAATTCAAATAGATTATCATTCTGTATGTTACACTGCAGACCAGCAGAGGGATGGTTTGCGTGCATATGATCAGCCTCCTGTGAACTAAGTGGAGTTAACTGTGATCAGAATTCAGGTGAAAAATTATCAAGTAAAACTCAAATGCTGCAAAAATTTGTTATAATGAATCAGTAGAGGACATTAGACCACCTGTTCTCAACTTTGGCTCCACTGTTGTGCTAGAAGGTACTCTGCTGTCAAGGGCTCTTCCTCTCATGAAGCAACTTTAGTGCTTGTAACTAGGGGATGCAAGTTTGTTTGCAACAGGCTTTCTTTCATGTTTGCTAAAGCTGGCTTCAAAAGTATGATAGTAATTGTAACATGATAGTCAGACAGTTCTCATGTAAGTCAGGAAAAAGCAGAGGTGCGTTGATTCTTAGTGTAAGAACCAGAGGCTTGGAAGGGTTTTACTGTTTGTGGGCCCTCCCAAACTAATAAAGTCTTCTGTGTTGCAATTAATTTAAATAAAATCATCTAAAGCTGTTGCTTTGCAAATTTTTGTTTAAGAGCATGTAAAAAAACCTGTAACACCAAACCTAAACGACTTTGTCCAAATTGATTGAAAACAAGGATTGGTAACCCTTGTAATGTGAAATGTAGTGATACTGGTTTTTAACCGTTGGTCTTTAGGGTTGTTCTTTAAAAGACAGTTCAAGATATGTTGTAGGAAAAAGTCAGTCTATGGCATAAATGAAGGATGCCACTTGCATTTTCCAGTTATAATCAGGTTCAAAACCTAGAAAAATAAATTAAATGTGCTATGGTGAAAAATCAGATTCATTTTATGGGTCATACAGTTCAGAGGGACCTGGCCCATGAAGTTACAGCCCTTGGAAAATCCTGCCCATAGAAACTGTGTGCAGGAGAGGGATCTTCATGGACTCACAAAGCTTACTGATGCAGCTGTTTCCAGGCTTCATCTGTTCTAATGGTTCAGTGCCAGTTCCAATAGTTACCGTCCTCTCCAAGGCACAATGAGGCACAAGTAACCACTCTGGTAATTTCTATATTACCTGTGATAGGTTGCTTTGCAGCCTTTGTTTACCATTGGGCAGTACTTGGAGTTTGTTCAGATTTCAGTTACTCCCTCTTAGCAGGATAAAGGGTAAACAAGTACATCTATTCAGTATCTCTGGAGTCACGATGTGAGTGGCAAGTATTGATTTGTCATGAGGCAAAGAACTTTGCCAGAAAGTTTAGATTTGTTCGGAATCTGGATTAGGGGTCGGACTGCTTTACCATAACTACATCACTGCTGGATATTTGGGGACTTCCCAAAGTAAATAGTATTTGGCAGCCATGAAGACCTGTTGTAAAAGAGATGTTTTGAGTGTATAGATTTTTATGTTACTATTGAGGGTCTCTAAGCCAAGGAATCTGTAGCTGCGATTGCCAATCTGGATGAAATGAATGAAAAATTTAATGCAGAGCAACTGTGAATCTTTTTTTTTTTAAACAAGTGTTTGTGTGGTTGGGTTTTTTTAATTCACATATTTTTATTTTCATATTTAATAATGTATGTTTAGCATACATTGTTTTGTGTACTGGTCTTGTATATATTTCTTTAACATTGTTAGCATAACTTTACCTGTTTGCACAGTTTCTGACTAGAAACAACCTTTTTGATCGTTGTCTTTTTAAATGCCATTATGTCAAATTTCCAGGTGTCTGAAATTAATACAGTGATTATATTTACATAGGCTTTTGGAAGGTCCATTTTTGATATTAATCTGTCTTCCTTTATAATTTCAAACATACCTGTACTTTGGAGGATGCTGGCAAGCAGGAGAATGACATACTCAATCTAGTATCCAGGTGCAGTGGGTATGGATCGCATCCATAACAAATAAACTCAGATGGGTTTGGGTATAAGGCCCAAGGGATATATATGTGTAGTTGGAGGATGACATACTCTAAATCCATTTGAAGACTATACTAGTGGGGCAATGGGGAAAGTAGACTATTTGGTTTTCCAGATTTGTAGTCGCCACCCTATTTGTCCCAAAGCTTAATATTTTTCACAAAACCAATTAAATATACTGTTGACTCTGGTTCATTGATGGTATCTATTGCAGATTCCTACACTTTCTAAGCTCCCTTGACTGATAAGATGTTATCTTTATCATTTATCTTTTATCATTCAGTAGACAAAATTACACTCCTGCCTTGTCTGCCCTTCACCAGTCTTTGTCAGCTTGTCATTGCACTTGGCTATCAAATGTAGAATTTGTTACATGACATTTTCATGAAGGAATGAGAGCTGCTGTTGCATATGCTGGGGATGGTGAGTTAATGGGGGAGTGCTTGGGTATTTGGACCATGTAAAGTACGAGTGTGTGAAATCTGGGTTTTTCTTCATTGCTTGTTACTATTTACCTGAAAGGAGCTCAACTTCTTGTGCATAGGGAAACAACTGGGACAAGAACAACGTGGCTTGAAACACACAGAACTGAAATGGTTGAGCTGATGTGATTCCCACCCCTGGGGTAGTCAGTTCCAGGTATATTGAACACCCCTCCATGTGAAAATAAACTGTGGCCTGCGCTCTGCCAAAGGAATTGAGAAAAATGCATTGGCAATGTCAGCTGTAGCACACCACTTGGCTGCCTTCAACTCCAGTTCATATTGGAGCTCTAATGGGTCTGATACAGCAGCACTCAGTGGTGGCATCACTTTGTTGAGGCCGCAAGAGTCTACTGTTAACCTCCACCCTCCATCATACCTTTGCATTGGCCATATGGGACTATTAAAAGGTGAGTGAGTCTTGCTGTTCACTCCTTGACTCTCCAGTTGGTGAATCAGCTCACGTGAATGGGAGCCAGGGAGTCTTGGTCTGTGCAATATTGCTGCTGGTGCACCGTCCTGGTAGCAATCAGCACCTGCTGTTCTTTGGCTTGCAGCAATCCAACAACGAAGGGGTCTTGTGAGAGGCCAGGCAGGGTAGATAGCTGTTTGATCTTCTCTGTATTCACACGGGGTACACGAAAAGCCCATCGGTACCCTTTCGAGTCCTTGAAGTACCCTCTCCTGAGGTTTGTATCTAGGATACAAGAGACCTCTGGGCCAGTCACAGAAGTGCTTTTCCCACTTGTCCCCTGTTAAGCTCACTTCAGCTTCCAGTACAGACAATGCTTGGCACTCTTCTGTCACTTCAGAGATCCAGTTGGGTTCTGGGCCCCTATAACTTCATGGTGCCAGGGTACACTGTGCACCAGTCTCTACCAAAGCCTTATACTTCTGTGGGTCTGATGTTCCAGGCCATTGAATCCACACAGTCCCATATACCTGGTCATCCCTTTCCTCCTCCTGGCTGAAGGCAGGGACCCTCTATTCCTGCTTCTGGTCAGAGGATTCACTGTCTGACCCTTGCAGTGCCAGATCAGAAGTCCCCTCACCAGGATCAAGGGAGGTGATTTTGGTTCTTCCAAGTCTGAGAGAGCGTTCATTGCTGCCTTGTCTCTCTACAGCAACTATGCTGACAGCCTTCTTGGGTGGCCCCTTCTTAACAGCTGTCTTCCCTCTCAGTTCACATACACAGGCTTCCAGCTTAAAGGTGGGTTCACCATCCCACTTCCTCATGTCCTCCCCCTGGTCACGCAGGGAGAACCACAGTGCACCACACAGCATGTGCCTGGAGATCCCTTTCTTTCTGGCTGGGGCAGGATAGGACTGATTTCTTGCTGTGCCTCTGACAACAAGGCACTGGCCTGTAGGGGTAAGGAGGTACAGAGATTTTCTTCAAAGTTTTGGAGCCAGGAAAACACTCTCTCCACAGCTGGTGCATCCATATTTGGGCTATACATCACTGCCAAGCTGTCAGAATATGATGCTGGGGCACTTTGAATCAGCTTCCTCCACGTGGCCCGTGTGCACAGGACATCCTCTGGTTCTCTGGAGATATCATTGTCTAGATTACTGTAGATGACTTCCAGCACAGCTAGTTCTCTCGGGTACTGAATGCCTTTATCTGTGGTAGTCCACTTTCCTGGGGAGTTTGCAAGCTCTTCCTTGAATGGACATCTTCCCTCACACTTGAGAGGAGCCATCTCCAGAGACTGCAGATTGCTGCCTCTTTTCCAATTCCTCTCTCAATTCCGTGGTTTCTAGTAAGGGATCCCAGCTGCTGGGCTTCCTTACCTTCCAACTGCTGTCGGCCCTGTTATCCCAGCATTGGAGCAGCCAGGCAGCAACCTGCTCACCTGGCTGGCAGCTGTAATCTTTCCATGTGTCTCAAAGTTCTGATGAGGTCGGGGACCGGGTAGTTTCCACTTCCCGTCTGAACTCCCTCACTTCTTCCTTCAATTTCTTTGTTGAAGGACCTTCTTCTCGGTCAAACCTTTCCTCTTCTTCCTCCTCCCTTACTGATTGATGATATGGATCCGTTGTTTTCCTTGTCCGCTGTTTGTTTTTCATGGCTGGGACAATTACTGTAGTTGTTGTTTGGGTCCCTGTTGCATCCATGGTGCCTTCAGGTGCGATTTGGGTCCCCGCTTCAGCCGCAGCCTGGGAGAGGACCAAGCTGCAGCTCGATGGTGCAGGCCAGGCCCCAGCACAGCGCCAGAAGCTGTTGGTTTCACTGGGGTAGGCAGGGCACCCTTCTGTTGGGTGGTGCGTCGGTGTGCCAGGTTGCTTGTCTGTTCGAGTGTAAAGTCCCAGGTTATGGGAGGTGATAACCATCCTAGGAATCTGTCCAAATCCTTCCACACACCCTCCCACCCCGGGACCAGCTGCCTGAGGGCACATTTCAGTATCACCTCACCCAAAAGTTGTCTTCTCTTCCGCCAGGATGAGACCGAATTCCACAAAACCTGCAATATGCCAACAGTATTAATTAGTAGTATTAAACAGCTCATGTAAGGGTGAACAAAGACCTCTGGAGCCTGCATAATAAACCCATTCACATCAGTCCTGGGTGGGGAGAGGGACATGTATTCCCTCATCTTCCCCACAAGACACCTCCCCCAGCACAGCACAGCCATCAATGCCAGGGCAAAGCGCATAGTTGTTTGTATTAACATGTTCCCAAGCTCAGCAAAATAAAGATAAGCAGCATTCTGTGACCTGCACAGCAGCTTGCCACTTAATAACTACCATAGCTGTAGCACACAATACAAAACTGCCATTGTCTCAAGCCCCATGCTGGGCAGCAAAAAAGACTGTGGTGGGTTGACCTTGGCTGGATGCCAGGTGTCCACCAAGCTGCTCTATCATTCCCCTTCTCAGCAGGAGAGAGGGGAAGAAAATTAGATGAAATAAAACCCTCACCGGTCAGGATAAAGGCAGTTTAATAAAGCAAAAGCAAAGGTCGCATGTGGAAGCAAAGGAAACCAAAAGATGTTATCCTGTACTTCCCAGCAGCAGGTGATGTTCGGCCACTTCCGAGGAAGCAGGGCTTCACTACATGTCCCAGTTGCTCTGGAAGGCAAATATAAATAGTGAATTCCCCACCCCCACCCTTTGCTTTTATTTCTGAGTAAATGTCATATGATATGGAATATCCCTTTGGTCAGTTTGGGTCAGCTGTCCTGGCTATGCCCCCTCCCAAGATCTTGCCCACCCCCAGCCTGCGGGGGTGTGTGTGGAATGTTTGGGAGACAGCCTGGAAGCTGTGTGAGCGCTGCTCAGCAGTGGCCAAACCATTGGTGTGTTATCACCACCTTTCTAGCTACCAATGCAAGCACATCAATGTGAGGGCTGCTATGGGGAAAATTAGCTCCCATCTCAGCCAGACCCAGTACAGGTGACCTTACCTACAAGACATCTGTCTGCATCATAAAAACACTACAACATCTGGAGTGCTTGTTTTGCTGGATGTGGCTAACTGTAGGAAAACTGAAAGATGTTACCAAAGCTGAACTCAATAAGAATTTTCATTAACAATAATCCCTGAACAAATATTTGTATATGGGCACAAACTACTTGAAACACTACATAAATGTTCCTTTTCATTAGACCTTTTCCTTTTCATATTTCCTTTGAAGTTTCTTAATAAGTTTAGAACTCTGTTCCCTCTGAGCCAACTGGGGGCAAATGCTGATTTCATTTGCACTGATTTACTAACGTTACTTTGAACAAAACTGATACATTATGTTTCTTCTGCAAGAAGCATTTTCCTACGGTACTTCACTACTTCCAGTATGGCTGTAAGCCAAAAATTAAAGATGTGTGTGTGTTTATGCACACACACAAACAGCCCAATTGACTACACAAATATATGAGAACCTCTCAGTGTTTTAGCTTGACAAAAACAGTGTGGGCTGTTTCTTAGAAATAATACAGATTTATAAAGTGCTTTCATTTTACCTAAGTTGATGGAAGTTTCTGTAAGGAATCTCTTTGTTGTAGACCTGCACTGGGTTATCGACCTTCACTTGCCTCTTGTGAAGGCTTTTTCTGTTCGTTGAATTTGCTCCATGGTTGTTTTTCAGAAAGCAAAGAATTTTAACTTTCCTACCACTAGAACCTGACTGGATCTGTCCCTGATTTTCTTAGCTATCTTTCCTTTCCTATATTAACTTCTGTATTCCCATCTTGTCGCAATCTCTTTGGTCCTTGGCAGTGGCAATATCTTTTCTTTCAGGCATGCTGACCTCTCCCATTCCCTTTGAAGCACTTATGATCATATCCAAGAGCTGCATTCCAGCTGTGGCGCCTTCTGAGGTACTGAATATATTAAGATAAAAAGAAATAAGCTCAGCTATATTAGCAAGAAGCTTAAGTGTTTATGCAGGCATAAGCTTTGAGAAGTTAGATACCCCAAAATAAAACTTTAATAGGAATGATGAAGTAACTATGCTGAAAGTTTGAAGAACGATGCTCTTTTTCATCATGTTCTGGTCCAGTCAGTGGTTGTATAACATTTATTACTACTGTAATTATTTTGATATCTAAGTGGAGGACACTTTTACAGAATGTAACATGAAAAAATTGCAAATTCTTTAGAAGTGCTTTGTCTTATTTTTTAAGTTCATTGAAATAATTGGAACTAACATCTATTGTCATACATCATTTCTCTTCTGCTTCAATATAAAAACCTTGGGGGGGGCGGAACTTTTTGTATAATCATAAAACAAATGCAAGGGGAATTTTTTCCCCCCAATTTGAGCATTACAAAGACTAGTCTGCTCACAGTCATACCTGGAAGCAAAACTGAGATGTGTAGGAGACCAAGGAGGAGCAAAAATGAGGAGGGATTAAATAAGACGGCAAATCCAATTTTAGGGTGCCCAGTATGGGCTCAGGTATGTCATTTGTAAGCATTATAAAGGCTCAGAATGATCCATAATAATTTTGCTAGTTGAAATGTGTTTGGAGAGGGTAACTTTGCCTTGGTGGGTTTCACTTCCTGGCAGAATAGGTGAGATCATGGAGATCACACGTTCGTTGTGCCTGTTAGTACTGACTCTTTGAGTCCTACTTGTGTGTTCAGAGAGAGAGGGGGAAAACTGCCCATGGCCCCATTTTGCTGTGGCATCCTGGGTGGCTAACAGGAGGCTCTCAAACACTCTTCTTCCAGCACACAGTAGCATTCAGGACTCTTTCTCAAAGCCGCATATAAAATCTCAATTTCTTTCTACAGCATAGGTAAACAGCTTACACAATGAGGAATGCTTCTGTGCTGTGGCTGATTTTACCTTCTTTGGCTGACTGCGAGGGTATCATCCTTAAGCACATGTTTACTGTACCTTATTAAATCAGAGTCAAAGAAGGTGTTTTTCTAACTCACAGCAGAGGAAAGATATATATACCTAAAACTCCAGCTTGGGGATAATCTTGTTTAAAACCAATACAATCAACTCCTATCCTTAAAGTTATGCACAAGTTTAAGTGCCTCAAAGAACTGAAAACTTCCAGTGTTTTCAAAACGTGTAGTTGGAACAGTTTTCAAATTGCTGGTGTTTAGTTTCTGTACTTAAAATTGGAACTGTTGTATTTTCATCATGACAGGAATGAACAAAAACCAGAAGTAAAGACTCCTCTGAAATGACTTCAGAAGTGATACGCAGAGCAGTGGGACTTGCCAAAGTTGTATTCTAACTCTATTTTTCTTGAGGGAACATGATTTTCACTGTTGATACTCAGAAAAATAAAACCAATCCTGTTTATAGATACCTAATTAGATTTTATTTTTCCCAAAACAATTCTTCTGGGAGGTCAGGGAGTGAGAGGGTTGTTAAGACGACTTCCTTCTATACAAGGATCATAAACATATAAGCAACAGGTGAAATTCCTGTGGTGTATAGGCCAGTATGTACCTACGCATTGTGTTAGCTTTAGGTAAACCCTGTTTTGGGGATATGAGGAATGGAAATGGCCTGAACATTTATGTGACTTTTCACATAAATGAAGCATGAACAAACAGATGAGCAAAGTAAGTGGAGAACATTAAACTTAATTAGAAATAGGTTTACCTATCACAAAACAGGCTTATATGGTTTTTGTCTAAGGGATGCGTAACTTCTTTTTTTTTTTTAATTCTCTTTTGGCCACAAAGGACTACTTTTTTTTTTTTTTTTTTTTTATCTGCTATGCAAGAATGAAGACCTTAGACTTCAGATGTTGCCTTCTTTATTTCATTAATGTTAATACAGGAAATAAAAAAAGATCACAAAAACACTATGTCTCATTATCAGGATGTTTCTTTTGATTCTGAACATGCCAGCAAAGAATGCTTGATCCAGCAACATCAAAAGATGAAGGCATTTGTGCTTAGTCGGTTTGCCTTAGATATTTTTTCTTCAAGACAGAAGGTTTAGCTTTTTTTCCTAAACTCCAGAGCATGAGACTGCAAGTGTACATCTCTTATTGCATCTGTATTTTATGGGAATATCTTACTTGGAGCACAACAGATGGACTCGTTTTAGCCAAGACTCAGAATCTTCAAATGTATAGTATTAATGTGTGGATACACAGGCCTATACTTTTATTGTTGAGAGGCAGAGGCTGCTGATTTTAGTGTCTCTATGCTGAGGAAAAATAGCCAACAGCAGAAGGCTTGCAGCATTAATTTTTTATGTTTTTTTTTCTTTCAGTAACAAAAATCACTAAATAAGAAATAGTTGCTGTATCAATTGTTGACTATTTTTATATAGCTACTGTATTACAGTTTTTTTCCAACTGACCATACAAGTAATTTAAAATTGTTTTGGTGATCCTAGCTGTGCAGAAGTTGTCAAAAATTCCCTGCTGGGTTTCAGCTAATGCACGCTCCACCGCATTAAAACAGAAGAAAATATTATAACTAACACATTTTTAATTACAGCAATGCCTATGTTTTACTTCAGACCAGAAGCCCATGTCTGTTTCAAGTTTTCAGAGAGCAGTCTTGATAGTACTGTAGATGAAATAGAGTAGGTTTTTGTGTGGATGACCCAACAGACCTGAGAAGTTCTGTTGTGCAGATTTTAATGGTGCTTGCAATTAATTTGTATCTTAGAAATGAGCTGATGCAGTTCAGTAGCTTTAACTGTCCATACTGTATTGAAAGATGCACTGTGGGCTAAGTGTATGTTATATACACAGGCAGCAGAGTCTTACTGCTAAAATATATATTTTATCGCACTGTAATAATATTGAAATAATCAGATTTTTTGTTTGCGTGGCTTTGAGCCTTGATAAAGCTTAAAAGTCACCTGACAGGATTACTGTAGCTAACTTCAAGTCAGTGACAGCTAAATGGTATAGGGAGACACCTGAGAGCCAGTTAAATATGATGAAGTGTTGTTTTGCTTATTTTGCCAGTTTGGAGGGTATATATTTCACCTCTTGAAAGTTCTGCCATAATATTCCACATCTGAGGACAAATCCAAGGTGACAGTTGGAAGGCTCTTTCTATTGTTTCATGCTTTCCAGTATTCTTGGAGTGGATCAAGGTTGTAATGAATTCCAGAAAACCAAGAGAATTTCCATCATGCACAGTATCAAAATGTGGATCTGTACTCAACAAGAAATGCAATAATGGGATAGTCTGTGGGACTGGAGAGCATGGAGGGTTCATGATAGGATATGGACCCTCTTGTTCACCTTTTAAAATATGGACCAGGTGAGGAGCAGCTAGTAGATTTTCCTGTTAGTCAGCTCCGGGGTGGCCATTGTGAGAAGAGAGTCGCATGAAGCAAATACGCAGGCTGAGGGATGGAGGATCCAGCTGATCTCAGACACATGCCACATGCTTTTCCAAAGGTGGACCAGGGGGTCACAGGTGGTTTTGTAGGAACTGATACTACTGTACTACACCCCTCTCTGCCAGAAATGGCTGTGTGAGGAAGCAGCTGACCTTTTTGTCTCTCATACAGCTTGGCAGGGCTGGTTCCAGGTGCAGACAAGGCAAGCAGAGGCATGACTTTCAGCAGCTCCAGTGTGTCTTATTTCCCTGCGCCATGCCCATGGAAACCCCGAGGGTGATGCCAGAGCGTGCAGGAGGCAGCTAGAAATAGGGGTACGGAGGGAGCAGCACTTCTTTGGTGCAGCAGTTGGGTGCAGCTTCTACCTCCCACCTCTCTGTGGAAGCAGGACCTGCCATCTCGGCTGTCCAAATGGTTTTTGTCCCAAATTCCCCATTTGTGGCCACTGCCCCTCCCTTTTTTGCTTTTCTCATGAGTGTTTTTGGTACTGATCATTTGCTTTACCTCTAAGTAAATTCCATTTCAAAATATCAGAATGAAATGCCTCTCAGGCTTTGAAATAATGTTTATCGTGTCTCGTGGCTGTTTAAGTTGCCTCCTGAGAAGAGAGTAGGCCGGCATTTTAATACAACAGTACTACAGATTAAAAGTCAAAATATTTATTAATTCAATTAATTTATAATGTTAAAAATTCGGGCCACCATTTTTACACATCAGGCATGTGTAAAAGTTTTCCCAGTTCTTTTGTGAAGTTGCTGAAGATTTGCACCTCAATACATGGCTTCTTATCCCTCAGGATGCACATTTGCAATCTTTCTGTTCAGGGAGCAACAAAAGGATGGTTTTCAGGCCATTTTTTCTTCCTCTAATGAACATTATTTACAGAAACTGTGTGAATTATTCAAAGAAAAGTCTGAAATACTGATGTTTTAACATGTGCTGCAGTCTGAAAACTGAGGTAAATGAATCTATGCTGTGAATCTGAAGCATGGGATTGACTCCTTGAGGACCAGGATAGACAAATGCTGCCAACTGTATATCTCACTAGGGATGTGGGACCTGAAAACAACATGGTCTTGTTATTATGTGCTGATGAGTTTTAGTTATCAATACAACTTTTTTTAAGGGATTGTCCTGCTTGGACTTAACTGTACTTTTCTGAAGCCGGTTCTGTTGCAGGGAGCTTGGGAACCCTCGCACAGTGTTTTCATGAAGACACCCTAAGATGAAAAACACCCAACATTTTAGTTTATTTTAGTGATTTTGGATTAGTCTGTGATTCTACATGAAATTGTATTAAGTTCACATGATTAGGTAGCTTGAACACAACTACAGAAGACCTGATATCATAGCATTTTGAATTTATCAGGGTTAAACTCTGAATTGAAACTTTCTGAAGGGGCTGAAGGAAGGTGTGGGGTTGTGTGTGGAGTAATAAAGTCACTTTGGCAAAGAAATGACCAGAGAAAATGTTTGCCTGAGTCTGTAGACCATCTTGTACAGTTGTGATTGCTAAGCCTTCAACAGATCTCACTGTAAGTTTAAGATACAAATGGTTACCAATTCAATTTTTCTGTTTATACACTGAACTTTTTCTCCATCTCCCCCCCCCCCCCCCCCCCCCGAAATGTCTTGATAAGAAGTAGTAAATGCAAGTTGGGGTCACAAACATTATATTTTGGCAGGGAATAGCAGAGTGAGAGCAAATTTGAAAGAAAGTGTTAAGCTTTAAAGGTCTGCAGTTTGACAGGCTGTTATCTTTTATGCTTCCAGCACAAATCTTTATGCTGACTTCTCATGTATCCTTCCATTCCCTGGGGGAACTGGGGTTCACTTGCCTGTTGCTGGACAAAAGACAAAGAAGATCTGTTCAACACATGTAGAACAGATGCTCAGGGGAGGAGGGGGGAATTTTCCAGCACAGTTACTGTAATATCCATTGCTGCTGTCTTGCTCCCAGTGTAAGCACTGCTGGCCTCTGCAGAACTAGTCGTGGGGATTTTCCCATCTTGGAGATGGCCCACCCAGAAAGCTGCCCCTGCAGGCATTTGCATATCAAAAATACTGTTGTAGGGTGTCACCTGCTTCCTCACTGAGGGACCACTTTTTAAGAAAGAAGAATAAAACAGGCTGAATGGCTGGTTTCTCGGAGGCACAGCTTAGGGTATGCAAGAATATGAGGTCAGGAGAGAATACTTGCTACTTGTGGTCACTCATAGCAATGGGGATCAACAAGCAGGCATCCCTTTTTCATGCTCTGTGAGCAAGCTGTGGACAGCAGAAGGTAACAGAGGAGGTATTAAGAGTCAGATACTCATCTGAGGCATGTATGTATATAGTACAGTAGGTATATAATGTAGGCAGATGGAACTAAAAATATAGCTATATAAGAAATATAGTAACTCTTAGGGAAGTACTTGATCCTGGAGTGTGGAAAGGCATTGTGATTGACGCTGAGAGAGAGGAAAAGTAATGGGTTTTATAACTTGCCTGGCAACTCTTGTGCAGATCTTTAAAGGAATTTTCTGCCAGCGTGGTCAAACATAGGTTGAATTGCTGAAGATGCAAGGCATGGAGAAATTATCTGAGGCATAAAACATCAGCCAATTATGATGCATTTTTATTCTGCTGTTTATGAGGCCACATGGGAGCACAAAAAAAGTGGATGTTGAACAGAATTTGCCCTTCCTAATTAATGTGTGTAATGTTAGATTCCAGCCCAGCCTAGCTAAAGCAGCAAATACACACTCTGCTACAGATCACCAGAGGATCAAAAATGAAGTAAAAATGAAAATATAGTCTACATCACTGTTCCCCAGGCTCAGCAATTGCATCTGACCAATGGAACAAGCAATCACACTTAAAAAAAAGACGTACACCAGGCTGCTACAGAGTTGTAAGACTACTGAATGGCTTTATCGTAGTGCAATATGGCTTACTTAATGCTTGCATAAATCAAACTTTGGGACCCCCAATTAGAACTGGGATTTAGGGATTTGCAAAACACCTTTTCAGGTAGGACACATGTTTCAGGTAGAGAAATATTTGCAAAGATCCCAGAGCAGAGAGGTGTTTCCCTGAACATAGAAAATAAAGCAGAAAAAAAACCCAAACCACCCCAACCAAAAAACCCCAAAACATCTGGCCTTGACAGAAAACAGAAATGTTATTGTGACATGTAGCAACCTGGCAATACTGAGGAGTGTGAAACCTTACCACCCAGCCTGGAAAATGGTCCAGGCTGCTTCTCATCTCTCTGAGGAAAAAGCTGTGCACAGCTGTATTTTTGTATGTGTACAAATATATACAATAGGTTAATGAGTCTATTTTGTTCTCAAGAAATGACAGAATGATCTGCTCAACAGCATGTTTTCGCTCCCCTAGATGATTTGGGTTCATGAATGTCCTGGGACAATTGAGGCATAGGCTAAGGTGGATGAAGCATTTCCTTGAGGTTATTAGTTGCAGCATATGATTTTGTTTAGGTATTTAGGACCAGGAAAAAAGCATTCAGAGTACTTTTCAGGTAAACAGTGTCTTCCTACATGGAGAATATCTCAGCCAGCTTGAAAGAATCACTTGTTTCTCCCTCAGTAGTCCTGCCTTTTTACAGTAGTTTGCTATGCAATGTTGACTAAGGGGAATAAATGGCATGTGCTCAACAGTTACATTCATTTCTCTCTGAGATATCACAGAAGGCAATGTTGGATCCTTGCTCCTCTACCTCTGTTCTTATTTGCTACCTGGTTCTGTCTTGTTACAAGCAGAGTTACTATGGGAGGTGACGACTTCTGCAAAGTAAGTACAATCTGGCCATCTCTTTCCAGTAGGATGGAAGGGGTGTTTGCTGGGATATGCTTTGAGGTGCAATATCATCCACTTGTGTTGGATTAATTATTTCAGCTTCCTAATTGATGTACTGGAGCACCAAAGTGCTCTCAGTTCTGAATGAATATTGGGGTCAGAGGTGCAAACAGCAGGCTGGCAGTGCTGTCAGATCTCAAGTTAAAATTGTAGCTGTAGTATGCACAGTTTTGTACTTTTTGTGGAAATGAATTTAACACAACCTGTAACCAGTTAGGCTACAGCCATTTGTTTCATCAAAAACAGTGGAAAGTTTTCAAGAAATAGGTTGTATTCTGGTTGGGTTTTTTTTGTTAAGATGAGGGCATTAAACGTGATACTGAACAAAACATTTACTTTTTTCTTATGAAATGCTTTAAAACTGCTAGGCTCAGGACAGCTGAGTTGTAGTTTAAGATATTTTGATGAACCTCATAAATACGAACTACCTTTACACTACTACAGTGGCCAAACAACAAACCAGAATCTTCTTTGAGTGCTAAATACCTTTAATGACCTTGATAATTTTCACTCACTTTCAGTGAAATTGTTTATCACCTTTATTACTGAACCTGCTAGTCATTAAATTAGGGGGTTTATGACCTTTCCTAAAAAGTTTACAAAAATGGGATTGTAAATGGAGCTGATAACAAGCAGAAAACCCCAACAACTCACACCGGGAAAAAAGCTGTAATGTAACAATCATCTCAAAATTTAGTAAAACAAAATGGTGGGAAACTCAAATTTTGTAGAACATAAAGGATCTTTATGGCATGGAAATGTGTACATGTCTGAGTTGGGGGCTTTCTGGAACATATTTTCATAAAATTAATAACATGGTCAAGTGGCTTTACTCTCATGTTTTCCTGAGGCTATTGCTATTTTATAGAGATTAGTCCACCAGACATCCCAGGTTTCTTGTTATTCACACTTTACACTGTGGTTTAGACTAAACTACCCCTTGCCAGTTTTAGAAGACATTCTTTTTACTGTTTTGCTGCATCCTTATGTTATTACTCTATTAGATATCATGGTGAGTTTAATTTTTGAGAGCAATAACCTGCAAATACAGGGTTTTCTTTTTATTAGTCTGGCCTCCTATTTAAGTGCATGTTCAGTTGCTGCTTTTTTTTTTTTATCACAGTAGAATTACAGTGCTTATCAGTTGTACAGTCTGCTTTCAAAATAAAAGTTACTTTAGATGCAGAACCTGCCTTTGAATCAAACTGGCAAGTTATCGTGGTTTAACCCCAGCTGGCAACCAAGCACCACGTAGCCACTTGCTCACTCCCCTGCCCCGGAGAGGTAGAGAGGAGAATCAGAAAGGAATGTAAAACTCGAGGGCTGAGGTAAGAACAATTCAATGATTTAAACAGAATAAAAAGGTAAGTACAATGATAATAATAACAACAACAGTTGTAATGGAAAGGTGGGGAAAAGGATAAAATCCAAAGGAAGAGGGAGAGAGGAAAACAAGTGATGCACAGTACAAGTGCTCACCACCTGCTCACCGATGCCCAGCCAGTCCCTGAGCAATGACACCCCCCCCCCCCAACTAACCCTCCAAGTTTATATACCAAGTGTGACATCCCATGGTATGGAATACCCCTTTGGCTAGTTCTGGTCAGCTGTCCTGGCTGTGCCCCCTCCCAATTCCCCGTGCCCCTCCAGCCCTCTCCCTGGCAGGGCCTGAGAAACTGAAAAGTCCTTGACTTAGTGTAAACATTACCCAGCAACAACTAAAAACATCGGTGCCTTATCAGCATTGTTCTCACATCAGAGCCAAAACACAGCACTGTACCCCCAGCTACTAAGAAGAAAGTTTACTCCATCCCAGCCGAAACCAGGATACAAGCAAAGCACTTGCCCAGTTTTAATCACATCAGCTGAATTTCAGCCAAATCTTTCAGTGCTTAAAGTTCCTGTGTTTGAGCATCTTGGTTGTGATTCCGAGATCAACTTAATATGGTCCAGAAAGGCCTTGCATTTAAGTACCAGCTAGTTTTGGTTAGAAAGGATCATTTGGATCTTCTGTCACTTCAGCTGCCTTTCTGAGGGGATGATGTTCCTAGTTCGTATAACGCAGTGAAAATAGGCAGGTCACACAGCTGTGGTTCATATAAAGGATGCTGCATTGCCAATACTTTTACAGGATGTTTTTTGAACTTCTTGTTAGTCTAAGCCTCTCTGCCTTTTCCTGTGCTCCTGTGGTTGGATATTAATATATATATATTAAAATTTAGGAATTACTTTAAAAGTTATTTTTGAGTGTGATGTGAATACATATTCCTTAGAGGAAACTTGGTATTCTCATGCCTTTGGTATTACTACTTTGTCTATCTTGCCTATAAAAAAGGGGAGAAGGAAGAAAGGTTCATTTGACCCTGAAATTCCAGATGCTTGAGATTAAAAGAAAGGACTGGGTTATCCCATAATCTATACTGGCACTATAGCTGCTAAGTAATTTAATGTGAATGCTGTGGAAATGATGATGTATGCCATCAATTGCTGTGAACACAGCTGTGTTTCATCAATCTTTGTTTCCCGTAATGAGACAGAGAACTATCAATGACTTTTACATATTTGATGTCAGTATTTGGGTAAGTCTGAGGTTTAATTATTTTATGGAGTTTTGTTTCAGTCATTTTGGGTCTTTGTGTTTCTTATTGTTTTTATTCAGTAGCAAGTGAGGCGTCATTACTTTAATGGCTAACTAAGAGACTCAAATGAAAAAGTCTGCTTTGTTCATGGGAATGGAGATAGAAGACGACAATATCCCACTTTCAGACTGACTTTGCTGGTCTGTCATTCATCAGATGACAATTATCAGTTCCATTCCTGGCTGACAAGATATTCCAAGTCTGGGATGCTCAGCCATTGCATCCTTCTACACTAACGTTTGCTTGGCTGTGGATTTCTACTTCTCTAATTTTTTTTTCTCTCTCTGCTTCTTCTGTTTTCCTAAGGGATATTTATTTCCAACTCTTTATGCCTTCATACCATATTAAGTTAATTTCCAGTAATAACTCTCTTTTCCGTAATCAAAATTCTCCTAATCCTCACCTCAAGCTGTGGGGAGAAGCTCCCTTTAGCATTAGCTGACTGACAGGTAATAGTCCCAGTGGCAAGGGTGTCATGGTGCTGCAATAAATTGATGGAAAAATCCAAAATGATGTGGTTCTGGCGTCGCTATATTGTGTGTTTCAAAGTCACAGAGCCAAATATGGGGTTTGATTTACTGTGATGACATGGAACAAAAGCCTTGATCCAAATTGTTGTAAGGCAGTGGATGGTAAACTACCCTGTTCCCATGTTACTGGTTTTATGTAGGAGCTGCTGCCAGGTTGTAGTACAGATGCAATGTCTAGCAGAACTCCTGTTATCTAGATCAGGCAGTGATTTATCTTTGGTAGATGTTTTAAAGCATTTTTTTATATTTGTATATATCACCTTATTACAGACTAGCTCTATTTATATATATCAACTTCTCATCCATAAGGAAATAAAACTATCATATACTTCTCGTAACACCTTTGCAATGTGTATCATGAATGTAACGTAATTTCAACTGAAGTCAAACATGGCCCTCCTGTGTTTTATTTATATCTATCTATCAGAGGGCAAAGTAGGTACGTATGTTCATATACGCTTCATCATATTTTGGCTTCATATTAGACTGCATAAGCAACATGAAATCTCCACAGGTAAGAGAAAAGGTGCAAACTGTGTGTATAAATTTGTTCTCAGTTTAATATTAAAGATCCTTATCTGAAGCTGTCTTTTCAGGGGAAAAAAATGTAATACTCAGGTAATATTTAGGCATATTTAAGATCAGTGCGGGCAGAAAAAACCTCAGTTCTGCTATCTTGATGATAATTTGCAAAACTGATTCTTCTGTTTACGGAAGAATGACAGTTTCTGCCTCTTTTTTTTGATCACTTATACCTTAATCTCCCTCCCTCTTTGTCCAGAAGTGCCTAGTTTTGTTTACTATATAAGTGAAGAATGCTTTTCATTTTAATTCATTCTATTAGGCTGGATATTAGGCTGTAATATTTAGTATCCTGGTGCAAACCTAATGTACAGTACTAGTGGGATGATACAATGTACACAAACATAGTTTGGTTTTGAATCTCGTCATGAATTAATCTAAGTAAACATCATAATGTAGGTGACTCCACAAAGCACATCATAGTTGACAGTTGTCATGTTATAGCACATTGATGGACTATATGAACTTAGAGGTGGATTTTTTAGTAATAGCATCACATTTTGTAGCATGAATTATAGGCTTGAAAAAAGACAAAAAGGCAATAAACATTACATTATTTGTTCTTGTATGTTTTTGGTTTAGTACCTTTTTTTTTTCTTTTTTTTTTTTTAAAGTATTGCTGGGCTTCAGTCCAAATACTAGGTATGATTTTACCAAGCTCTTTGTAAATATGTGCCTCAAAAATAATTTCTTCTGCTTGTCTTTTGCTGGAGCATAGATATAAGTCTCCCCAAGTAAGCCCAGAAAGAGACACAGAAATCTCTATAATATGCTAGGATTTGACTTGCAAGGAGAAGTGAGTTATTAAAAGAAATAGATGAAAAATGAAAGAAAACCTATGCCTTTAATGAACAGAATAAAGGAGAAAAGAGAACGTTGATTTAATCTATTTATTTGCTGTGAAGTAAAAGAACAGATGTTTTCTGTTAGGTCCCTGGATAAAATTCGGTAGGCGCCACTAATACTTAAGGACTGGTGACTTCTGATAAGATTGAAAATTGATGTCTCTTCTATTGTTACCAAATGGATATGGCAGGTTACGCTGCTGTAGGTGTCTCATTTCAGAGTACTTCAATATAGAAACAATATCTTATTTTCCTAGACTGAGACAAAACCAAGAAATGTTTTGCCAACAGATTTCAGATCCAAAGACATGTCAGCCACGAAGAGTTTAATGCTTATGGTAGGCAGTGGAACACACAAAGCTCCTTTGTTGTAGGTATGCTTCCCTTTGCATGCCTAGAAAAAGGATAGATTATCTTTATTTGCCTTATTTCTCTTTTTCGGTCATCTCTTTGAATGTCTAATTCAATAATTAGCTACAGAAGTGTTTAGGGAGATGTGATAAAACTGTAGAGCTGTTGGAAGCAAGTCATTTTAACATTGGCCCAGTGTATCTGACTGCCTCTCCTTCGACAGATCCAAACATTAAACAGATCACATTTAATGGAAGTTCAAAGGCTTACCCAAAAGGTTCAGAAGGCTCTGTGATCAGGGGGGGGGGAAAAAAAGTTTCTTGTTTGCCTTCTTGGAAACCTCTTGAAGCAACATAATTCTGGAATTCAGATTGTCCCTTGGTGCTTTTTGAGAGGCCTGAGCAAAGTTTGCTGAGGTCAGGGTAGAGGGTCCCAGGTGTCTCATCAACTTTCAGGCAAGGAGAGCAGAAAATCCATGCAGAACACCAGTGAATTTAAATGAAGAACACAGGTTATCCATATGTGTTATACATGCACACACATCCACATGCCTATATATATGTAAGGCAAAGAATCTGAAATCTTGCTTTGAATGTGAAACCCACCTCGGATAATGCACTACTAGGCAGAATCTTTCTACGAGCTGACTGGAGTCTTTTCTTCATGCTTCTCTTACAAGGAAGGCTAGAAGGCCTTCCTTCTCAGCCTTCCTGAGATTTTGGATGTGGGACTTCAATGTATTTAAATACATGCACCCACCCACCATACTGTCTTGCCTTCCTGCTGTTCCTGTACTTCCTGGAAGGTGCTATAAACTGCGTAGGGAAGTATTTAGCTTTGCAGTCACTTTTGCGTGCAGTAGCAGGTCATTTCATACAGTGTGCAGTGTCCTAAAAGAACAGATTATTCAGATTTTGGTACCATATGCAGAAAGTCACTGTGGCAACTATGGGACTCATCTGCAGGACCTGAGATCTAAAACATGGTACTTGGACTCCAGCCTGGGGCAGATTAGTTCCTACTTAGGGGTGCAACTTGTGGAGAATCCAGAAAATCTATAAAAGGCTCTAAGACTCTTAATGAGAGACTTATGTAGCATAAAATGATTTTACTCTTTTAAAGACTTTGAGAAAGAGCATGGCATAGTTTTGATGTGATGTCTTAGGTAGTCAATATTTTTTATAAATCTTCCTTCTGTGATGCATTAGGTCAAAAATTATATTGACCTCCAGAACATTGCTTACTACTTAAAACGAGTCTCAGATATAACCCAGTTGACATATAATAGGCATTACAGAGTTGGAATGAAGTCAGATGAATGGAAATGTAATTTAACTTTCCAAGCTTCTTTTACTTTCAAAGTATTTTAAATGTTTGATTATAACAGATTCTGTAAAGAGTAGTTGATTCTCAGCTGTTAAGCAGATCCAAATCTCTAAAGAAGTTTTCCTGATGGGAAAGAAAAAATGTCAGGGAGAACTGGGCAATGTTCCCTATTCTTCTTGAGCATGCTGTAGGATTTTTAGCTGCTGTATGATCAAATTTACTTAGAGGAACATCTGTAACCTCCTATAGATTCTAATCACGGTCTTGTATCAGTATTACATGTAATCCCATCCTCAAATTTAAGCCATTCAGTTGTCACTGAAATTAACAAATAGAGAAGGAATTATTCACATGTTCAATTTGATACCAAGTATTCATAAATTTTTAAGGCCAAAAATTGCTAAAATCATCTAGTCAGGCTCTTTGCACAATTCAGGCTGTAGGTCATTAATCCACATTTTCTACAGTGTTTCAGGAGCTGTCGGGGACACAATATGTATTTTTGAAGAATATCCAATCTTGAATTAAAGGTTTCAAGTGACGGACAGTCAATGATAGCGGTGTGTTGCCTGGTTGAATGGTTAACCTTCACTCAGAAAAAAATACACTTCTGATTTCTAACCTGGATTTTTACAGGTTCAGCCACTGGGTCTTGTGTTTTATTTGCTTGGTTTCAATAGCCTTTTTGAATCTCCTCCTTTTCTTCTCAGATAGGTATGCAAGGACAGCAGTCTACTCCTCCTTTTGAAGAAAGCAAATGAACTGAATTTCAGTGAGACCTTGAATCATTCTTGTACTTGTTTTGATAGCCCCTCTCAATTTTGTTACGCTTCAGATGTGTTTGCTCAGTCTTCTAAATTGGGAGCAACGTGCCTTGTCTGGAGAGACAACTTTCTGATGAGCAACAATTGTGTGATGCTCGGAAGCATGAGCAGCTTGGTTCAGATAGGGACATAAAACCCCAGACTTGTAAACAAGACTCATTCCAAACTCCTTATGCGATTTCAAATATGCGGTATCCATCTAGAGTCTGCATGAGAAAAGCTCCCTGGTGTTGCAGCAGGGATGCAATGGAATGTACTCAAACCGACGATGGAATACATGGAACTGACAATAGTTGCACACACAAACCCTTACTTCTTTTCAAGAAGGAGAGTAGGCCTTACTGTGCAAGGTTTAAGTCCTGTTGATGTCCGTGTTCAATAAGCCTTTGAGGCTGCATAAAGTCTTGCGAGGCTGGGCCCTATGCTTACAAAAAATTGAACTAGAAACAGTTGTCTTAAGCGCTAGCTAGGAATTCACTGGAAAGGCACGTGCTGATTTGTGAGCACTTGTTTATAGCCTAAATCTGTGTCAACAGAATAGCTTTATACTGATGGTATGACGCCAGTCATATGACTGAGCTTTGGTCTAAGACCAATCTAGGACAAATTGCAGCACCCTCCAAATTCCAGCATCCAGTTTTCCACATGCGGAAGCCCTGCCCACCTGTCCTATCTTTAGAGCTTTTCCCCTGGAGTTCACGTCAACCATTCATACGAGGCGTGCACTAGAACCTGACTGAACTGGCTCGAGTTTCCTGCCAGGAATATAAATGTATTATCATGAGGGCCTTGCAAGGCTGTTGATATAGCTGATGGTCACAGTCAGAGGTTTGGTTATCTTCCCACTGGATATCAATTCACGCGGATGCTACTGTCTTTAAAGGGACAGCCGTGCCCGTGCCCCTTGCCGTGCCCGCGGGAAGGCAGGCTGCGGTTCTCCCGGCTGCCGCCAGGTGGCAGTGTTTACTGCACGTGATCCCAGCGCGCCCGGGCCAGCAGCACGGCAGCGAAACAGCCGGGCTCTCACAGGAGCTCCGTGCCCTTCAAAAGTGCGTTCCTCTGGTTTTGGGTGAGGATTCGGACCTGCTGTGGTGATAGAGCTGAGATCTTCTGGTAATACACAGAAAAAGAATCGCCTCCCTCTGATGTGTTAAAAGCAGGTAGCATCCCGCTGCCCTTCTGCGGAGTGGAAAAACTGGAGAGCTTGCACCCTTCTCAGATGATGTCCACGATAGCCACTGGTACCGCCGGGATCCTGGGGGCTTCCCCAGCGCAGGGAAAGGTTTGGGGGGAGTGGGAGAAGGTGTCTGGCATGCTGATCTCTTGGCAGGCAGGCCAAAGTAAGATAACCCAGACCCAATGGGAGACATGCAAGAGCTGTAAGAGAGCTTTGTAGTCCTAGAAGTGCCAGAATTCAAACTAACCCACTGGCTTGTAGAACCAATTCCTATTTAAAGAACTAAAACCTAAAAACCCTAAAATAAAATTGCAGAATGGAGACGTTATTGATGAAATTAAGGGTCAGTTTCCCCATAAGGTAGAGGTGTTCACTGTGTTTGAGTGAAAAAAATTGCAAATTTGGTGTCCAAATAAGTACTTAGAGGAGGAAAAAAAGGTATAAATGTAGCAGATGTCAATTATCTTTAGGCTGTGCACTTGAAAGGTGGTATGTTTTATCCATGAGGAGTGAATGCGTCTGGCTTTGCGTGGCTCTGGTCCCTCAAGCCAGTTTGGGAACACCTACATTGAATTTCAAGATATGATGTGGAGTGAGTGAACAGCTGAAGTTTGAACTTTCACATTTCCTTTATTTTATGGTTGAAAAACTATTTACACTGCACAAAAATCCATAGCATTGTTTCAACAAAATCTTTGCTCTAGGAATATTTTTACTAATAAAATATAATTTATGATGTCTTGTACTTCTGATCAAGGAAGAATATGCACCAGACCATAACCGTGGAGGTGACTAACTTACTATTTGTTTTAGAAAAATACATGAATACTTGTCTTTCATTGTGATCTGTCAAAAATCTATTTCTATTGAGAAGAAAGACCTTTCACATTGTAATTGCAGCAACCCGTGGGCATACATTTTTCTCAAAGGTTTTCATCCGTCTTTTTAACCCATGAGCCATTCCTGTATTTTTTGGTAGGCATATTCCACGTGAAGTTAGATGCAAAATTGTACAGCTCCTTTGCATATGAACCTTGGACCTCTAAAAGTATTTTTTTAAAAAAAAAAGAAAAAAAAATCCAAAACACTGTCTTTTGGGTTCATATTGTTACGGGATATAATATAGATTAAAAAATCAGAATATAGTTGCATTGTTGTAGTACAAAACAGGCAAAGAAGGTATTTTCTTCTGCTTTGTTCTCCCTGAAGGCCAATAGTATGAAATGTGCAAAGTCCCAGCTCAGGCTGGGTGCCTCTGCAACAAGTTACTCTTGTCAGCAGGGGAAAAAAAGAAAGCAAGAAGACATCTATGGTATAAAATATTCACAGAAAGCATGCAGGCTATGTGTAGAAGAGCTAATTTTATTGAATTCTTTTCTCATAAGTAATCTAGGGTGGTATAAAATGTTAAATGTTATTTCCTATTGTGATGCTTTGAAGTTGTTCATGTAGGAATGGTATAGGATGGGAATCACAGCTTTGAGCGGTAGCTGCAGCTGGGTGGGAGCATTATCACACGGGAATTTTACACAGGCAATCTCCTGATACTTGTCGCCCTTCAGAAGAAACGTCCACAGGGCTAAGCTTTAAAAAACAGTTCAAAATCGTAATTCATTGATTTATAGGTCTGGCTTAAGGGCATATTGAATTTGTCTTGCAGTCTTTTTCTGAAAGTAAAATAGGCTTAATTTCAAAACCCAAAGATACTTTCCAAATATCCTATCAAATCAATTGTAATTAACCATAAAATCTTATGCAGAGAACATCCTTAGATGTGCTTTCAATTTGATAATGTGAACGAGCACAACTTTTGGTTTAAGCTGCTTAATCCATTTAATGAAATACTATGAGCAAAAGGGAGAGCTGACTATTGTGATACATTTTTTGTCATTGATTGTGATGGGTTAAAATGGAATTGCTGGCTGTTCCTGAGTATCACCCTCTCAGGAGCCACATATTTGCCCTCAATCTTTGAGCTCTTAGTAAAGAAGATGACACATTCCTTTCTAACATGCACTTTAAATTAGTCGCAGCTCACACTTAGAAGAGGAATATTTGCAACTGAAATTTTTTGTTTTATTATTTCTTTTACTGATTTGTGAGGGCTTTGATTGAAGACTTCCATCGTTTTGCTTTGTGCTTTAGCAATGGTAATTAACATTCCTGTGTGATTAATGTAGCAGTCAATCTGAAAGAGGGTGGTGATTAGAATAATTAGATTAATGTCTTTTCACAGAGACCAGATAATTTGCAAGAAAAAGCACGATAAGAACAAGAATTAGAACCAATTTTCATCCCGATGGAAATTTCTAAAGGGTATCTTCTGCAGGTGGCCAGGCCATTGGGAAGGGGCTGTGCATGCAAGCGTGAAGGCAGATCCTAGGGTCAGTCCCTCTTGATGCATGTTGCTACTGACTGGCTTTGTCGTCCTCAGCAGGCACTACTGATCCAAGTTAGTGTTTTATGCTCTCCTGTTGCTACTGCACGGAGCTTTGAAGTATCACAACTTGAAATACCATGAAGCTTTTCTACGCCAGCCCAGATTACTTATGGGAAAAGGATCAAATAGAAAGCATATAGGTACTGCAGTTAGCAACACTGACATCATCACTGGTCCCCTTTCAATCCCTCTGTCAGCTTTGATTCTCCTACTTTGCTTTATTATTTGGAAATGGTATTAAATGCTGATGAAGCAGCATATATTTCAAGTCATGAAAGCCCAGTCAGTCGCTTTTAGGCAATCAAACCTTTCTTTGGGGTACCTGACATTAACTGCTCATGATATGGTGCCTGATCATGGCCTGGAACCTATTTCAATACTGCTACATTCCTGCTCTGAGAAGTTGGGTAAATTGCCATATCTTTTATTCCTCTCTCATAACTGGATCATGAACTGGGTTTTTACAGCTGAAGGACACTGAACAGAACTATAATATTGGTGTGTTCTTCTTCAAAGTGAAGGGTGTCATGGCTTTAAGTTTCCAAATTTAAATCTCATTGAAGCTGAGAAATGAAAGGTTCAGTGATCTGGATACTCCTCCACATTCTCACCTGCACTTCATTCTTAACTGAAGCTGCATTTTTGTACATTAGGGGGATAGCTGATGATTGCAGCAAGTTAAGAAAAAACGTTACAGAAGGCAACAATTGTTCTTCGTGTCCCTTTATCCATAGTAAGGGTACAGATGTCTGTTAGTGCAAATTGTTTGCTAAATCCATTTCCATTCACAGAATCTTGCAATAGGCTTAATGAGTAGCAACTCTGAAAATATTTGCTGAAAAAATTTATTACACTACCTCCCATACATGACTCTGCCTTCACTTGAAACCTATTTTGAGCTGGATAAGAATATTTTCTTAAGACCTGAGAAGAAATTTGATGAAAAAGCAACAGCATGAAACAGATTCTCTAGCCCTTTTGTAAAATTAGTGTCTAGTAGCAGACACCAAGTTATGAAATGATAGGGTTTTAAATTATGTCTTTGCATTATTGCTGCTGCTTTGTGTCTGATTTTCTGAACCAGTAGCACTATTTCTTGGAAATAAACAGTAGGGAAAATGGTTATTATGTTTCTTAAACCATACCACACCTGACTTGCTGATCTGTACGCAACACTGGAAGAATATAGGAGAATAAGTCCAGTCCAGGTACATTCATATTATATCTTCTATTCAGTATAAGGCTCTAAGATATTGTTTAGCTTTTCCCTACTCACCTAGCCATACTTTTGATTGTGAAGCCCAGTCTCCTTTACGTCTATAAAACTGGCTTGGATCAGTAATTTCTTTAATGACTGTTACACTACCTCCCATGGCAGTCTCTTAGCAGAAAGCAAGAGAACTTCAGCAAAGATGCTATATAAACCCCCTTATTAAGAAATAAGACACTTTTATTCAGAAATATCTGTCCCAAGGGAGACTTTAATCAAGGCAACAAAAAGCATGGAGAGAAATTGATTTTGGAAACTAAGTGCAAATTTTGTCTGCAACTAGTTTTGAATACTTTGGGAATACGTTGCCTCAGAAATCACCTCATTCCTTCAGTGGAGTGACCGTGTTTGTTACGTACGTCTGAAAAGACCAAAAGCCATTTTGGATGTGGAGCACAGGCGTGCAGAGATCATCACACCCGTCAGCACCAGGTTCTTGTTGTTTTATGTTACAGCTATGTAATGTTTAAATAAAAATAAATTAAGTGTTAAGCAGAAAGTCTTCCTGCCTTAGTACAAATAGCAACATACTCCTGGCATGACAATATAGCAGTTGTTTGCTCTGTGCTGGAGATGATCTCATAGCTGGTTTAATCAAAAAGGGACATACTCGGTTAGTAGGCCATAGCTATGGAAATTGAATCTTTTATCGTTTTGCCAAGAACTTCCTTTGTTGTCCTTTGGGTCACATTGCAAGGCTCATGCTGTTGTACGAGGATTTTCTGAGTGAGAAATCTGCAAAGTTTTGATTGTAGCGTCTCAGAAGGCTTTTCTCACGCAAGCTGGGATGCATTAAAGAAATGAGTGGACTGGTGTCGTATACATGCCTACTCTCTCTGTTGGCTCTCTGCGCCTTTTTCCCCCTTGCCCCCTTATCTTCTTATCTACTCAAAATTCATTACGTGCAACAAGCAGCTGTGCCTTCATACAGTGTGTGTTGGAGCATATACTACAGTATATTTTGATATAAGATATGTCTGGAGTACGTTTCGATAGATGAGACGAATATTGTCTTCATGTGGTTTGAGCACTATTACTTTCCTTTAAAGAGTTAAAAAGTGTTCAGTAATTTTTATTATTATTTTCTCAATATTGGAAAGCCACTGAGGAATCCACAAAGTCAAAAGCCTGCTTGTAAAGGTCTCTAGTTCCTTTACCCATGTCTTTGTAACTCAGAAATCCTGTGCGTTTTTAGAACAACTGCTGTTCATGAGCAGGATTTTCCAATCAATTATGAACAGAATGTTGAAACATGAAAGATACACTGTAGTTGCATCAACTTTATTAATTCTTGTATTATTATTTTTTTTTATACTGCACTTTTCAAGTAGTTTTCTGTTTCTGTGTTTTCCAGGAAACAGATTACATTCTATGAAGAAAAGGCTGTTACTGCAGTCTAGAATAAACTTTTCTTACATGAAAAGGGAAAGAAGCCTGAGGTGTCTGATGTGGGAACCTCTAATACTCTTACCTGGAAATATAAATGGAAAGTCAGTGTGATCCAGCAGTTACTACCAAAGAAACTAGAGAGACAGGAAAGAAAGAATCCCTCTGACCACTGCCAGATGCAGTCTTGGGACCTAACATGTATTGCAGGAATTAAAAACATCCACAGGTGTTGTAGAAAATCCCCTCATTTGAGTTCAGATCCTGTTTGTATGGTGTTCAATAGCAAGACTCCAACAGATTTTGAAGGTGCCATATCGGAGCCTTATTTCATAGCCTGTGGGGGTGAATCCTCTTCCTTAAACCAGTTTTTATGCATATCTGGGTATGACCTCAAACCTTCCCACACGACTTTATGGAACAGCAAAATCTTGCACAAATGGCAATGTAAAGCCACACACTGCAGTTTTATTTTGCTAGGATATGCAGTTCTGTTTGGTGTTAAAAGAGTCATACAACAATTCAGCAGATTTATGGCTTCACTGAAAACCGCGATGACATACCCTTGTACTGCATAGCTCTTGGTCCAACATCTGGGCCTGTGTCCAGTACTTGATAACCAAGTTATCTGCAAAATTATACAAACCTCATTTTGATTTAATGCAAGAGGACATTCTTCTGTCAATTAGTATAAGTTAAAGGTCCATAGGTGCCTGATCCAGCCAGACGCTTAGGCGTGCTTATATCTCTGGGCGTGCAGCCTGGGCAAGCCCCTTGCTTGCAGTCCCACTGACATCCATAGGACTCAGCACTGGTGCATATCTCCAGAGCTTATTGGTGCTTTCAGAAGGTGTAAATCAAAAACAGACATTCAGACAAACCATGCTCAATTCCAGTTTCATGAGCCACACCTTATCTTTATTCCTTGTTAATAGGTTTCTTCCTAGGTATTGGCTGTATCTCCTGATAGCAAAGGACCATATTTCACTTTGAGAGAGTTGGGACTATAACTGCGTCTCTTGGCCATACTTTTTCCCCCGAATGCCACGCTAGGAATGTATTAATATCTCTTTGATAGTCCAGAGGAATGTGGAATGTGCATACTGACAGGGAGTTTAGAGCCTGGGGAGGGCAAGTGAGGAGAGAGGCTGGGCCGATGGAAATCCTCTTCCTCGCGGGAGGTAGGAGCGGTGGAATTTGCTGTGCCATGCTTTCATACCGAGACTCTTCTCCGTTTTGCTGGTGGCATCCCTACATAATGTTATATCATCTGTTCCCAACCCTTTGCCAACATCACCTTTTGTGTGACCTTGGGGCAATCCTGGGTGAAATGTAACTGGAACTGGGTGATACGGTTTCCTCCTGAGCTTGCAAGATATAAAACCAAGCTTAAAAACAAAGAAGCAAGAAAGAAAACACAGATATCTGTTTTATGCCCGTTTTCTTTATATAAATTTAGCTGTGATTTATACTTTTATGTTTGCGTTTCTCTAGTCCTGCTTGAAGAGCCATGGGTTGTTACACGTTCTCACTGATTTAAAATGTGATGTATTTTTCTGACAACTCTTTTTAGGCTCCTTACACTTTGTGGTCTAACTGTGGGTGGACTTTTATCAGCTGTATGTTCCTTCACGTGCCTTCTATTTCTGCTAAATGAAACAAAGGTATATTGATATGTATCTTGTACTCTTTAGTCACAACCCCACGTGGCTGTTGGTTTTTTTTTAAACATGGATTATTTCTCAATGTTATCAGTATTGTTATGAAAAATAATTGCTGTCTTCGTTGTCCTTGTAGCTCTTTTCCACTTAGAGCATTTATTCAATTCCATGGACAGTGTTACAATTCAAGCCATTATTAATACTGGAAACACCTAACTGAGGACAGGCTCCTTCAAAATGTCTGTATATATATACACAGACATATATATGTATTTCCAATTAGTGAGCCATTAATAAGAACTCCTTGAATACGGTGTTTCATCTAGTCTGTGTCTCCCTTGGTGGCTTATGAAAATGTCAAGGGAGACAGTACTAAAAGGCTTGCTCTGCTCACACTGTACAACATTTATTACATCTCTACTATTCACTAGGCATGTATCTTGTTACAGGAGAGCAGTTTGGTTTGATGTGACTTGTACTTATCTTTTTGTCTAATTTAATTTATTTCTGTAAAATACCAACATTTCCATTTAGTATCATTGCATCCCTCCTTTCTCCAGTTCATGTTAAGCCTTCTACTTCAAACTCTCAAAATTTAAAGCTATACATGTGATATTTGATCATGCTGGAGAGTGTCCCTGTTATTTTTCAAATGTCTTTATCAGTAATAATCAGCAGTAACTCAAAGCCTGAAGTCCTTGCTAACATAGACAGAATCTCACTAGTGTCCTTGGGTATTTTGTCTTCAAAAATGATCAAGCAATAAATGTCAGGATTTCTATCTTTAGACAGTAGTTGAATGAGTACTGGGGCAGAGTACTATTTAGGTTGTCAACTCTTAAGTTTCTCTCCCCGCCCAAGTCAGAGAACTGTTTGCAATTGCTGCTACATAAAGGGCTTGGCCAACTGTGGGATGCTGAACACTCAAAAATCCCATTAATTTGAGAGGGAATTGTCGCGCTCAGCCTTTCTCTGGACTAGGCTGTATATGTTTCTAGCTGGATTGCTCCAGAGACCTGGCAGAGTCTGGAGGGTATTTTCCTAGGCGGTTACACAACATTTTGCTCACAAATATGCAGAATATTCCCAAAGAACTAAATGTTGTTGGTAAGATGACACACCCTCCCACCCACCCCCAAAGAATAATTTCTATTAAACCCTTTTTAATTTGTTATGGTATTATAGATCCTGAACAGTGCATATTCACAAAACAGTTGTGAAGCCACTGTCCTATCCCATTCGTCCCTCAGAGGGCTTTGATGCTCTTGGTCCTATTCCGTGGCTCACTAGTGTTATTCAAGTCATTATTTAGGCTTTGCAAAACCTGCCCTCAGGCTCTCAACTTCTTTGAACATGCCTCAGCTTTTCCAGTCTCCAAGTCCTTTCTTCATACTCTGTACCATGGAAGACTGTTGTGAAACACATTTTCTGCATTCTTGCCCCTTCAAGGGCTTCCATATTGAAATGTTCTCCAAACTGCTTTATTTGAGTGTAAAGCTCAAAAGTTCTGAAAACTCTTCGAGGGGAAAACCAAGTAGGACCTTAAAGGGGATCATCCTTTGCAGAGTTTTTGAAACAGCAGGTTTTGGGGGTGGTTTAGTCAAAAAACAGGTTTTTCAGTTAAATGGCTGTTTTAAATGAAGTGGATAACTCTTGTGACATTTGCAATAATTCATTGAAAAATAGTATGTTTCTAGTGCCGTCTTATTTGGGGCTTTTAGACAAATACATGAAGATATTTTTCTGAACAACTGTCATTCAGCTTCTACATATTTGATCAGCCCTAGTATTGTTGTCTTGGCAAGAGTGAGAAAAGGAGAGTGGCATTTTAGAGAGGGAGGGAAAATTGAGTAGCTGAAACTATTTTTTTAGTGGAAAAGAAGGTGAGGCAATGGATGGTTAGAAGAAGAGTTGTTGAAATTGTCAAAACAATTTGACTTGTTTCAGCTACAGAAGGCTGAAAATTGAGGGAATCATCTTCAGCTGGAACAGCTGTTAAAAAGACTGGGGTTCAGAGTAATTGGAAGCAAGACTTGAGGACTACATTAGCTCTTCATTGGTGAAAATAAAGTACATTTAGTGTTTATCCTTAGTGTTTATTTTGTCCTCTGCATTTCCCTCCCTTCACACAACAAAGTTAAATACAGTAGATGGAAGCAGAATTTACCTTTAAAATCTGGTTTGATGGAAGGATCTTCTGACTGAAGAACGTTTAGGCTGTTGATCCCTTTCTCTGTACGTATTTAGTGGTACAGGATGCATAAGTATAAATGTTGGGCAGCTGGGAGCTGTTTGGTTTTGGAGAACTGGAAGCTCTTTGAAAACTGCAGAAGTAGATATGTTTCTGAAGTTTTATTTCATTGTTTGGCTTTCTGTCATCCAGAAGTGCAGTGTTTACTTAAATGTTATACAAGCTCAGTGTTGTAAATTAATAAGTACTGTTGTAAATTAGGAGTCTTGGCTTTAAGCTGTTGGACTAAATGTTATAATTGAAAACAGTTCTACAAATGTTCAGCTGTTGAGTCCTAACTTTATAGAAATACCTTGATTTCAGAATGTGACATTCCCAGGCAGTTCTAATTGTGTGTTAGGCTAAACCTGAGCTTTATATTTGAATTTTTGTGATCAAATGAAACCTGCCACATAAATCTGAGATATCCACACAATCCAGCAAAGTATGCCTTCCTTTTGGGGCATAGCTCCTGTGTAGCTGCTGTGTAAGATCTTGTTATTAAATGTGTGTACAGTCCCAAGAAATAGATTTTAATCTACATGGCATAATTAAGACTAGTTTTTCTTTCTGAAGGAAAATTTGTCACATTGACCTTTGAATTTCAGGTCATGTTTCTCTATCATGCCCCATGAAAACACAGTCACAGTAAAAGATGGAAGCTCAGAGCAAGAGAGAGGAAAATGTTGGGGGTAAGGTAGCTCTATGAGTGCCCTAAATGAGTTAAGTTCTCCCAAAGAAGTGTGATATGCAGTTGAGATGTGATGGAGTAGAAGGAACACGAACAAGTCAGTATACTAACACTGTTTCAAAGAGTACAGCTGCAGGCAGAATCAAATAGGTAAAAACTATAAATAAATAAATAAATAAAATCCAGGAAGATCTTAATAGGTAGGAAAGACATCAGTGTGCACTCTTCATACAATGATCCCTGTTCTCACTTCCCTTTAAAAAAGGATGTATACATTTTATCCATAGCTGATGGAGGTATTTATTCGAGAGGACAGCAGAGCATGAACAACGGTAGTGGAAATGATTGAGCAGTAATAAGACAGACATTTACCATATGGAGTATGGAGATCCTTACAGCAGAGGAGGCTACATGTTTTCTGTGAAGAAAGGAGATTTCAAATAAGGGGTGTAAATCAGAGGTTGCTTTAGATAATGTAGCCTTTGTGATGGTTTTCCATGCTGAACTCATCACCAAAGAAGCAGGAAAAAAACAAGTGAGTTAAAAAAGCAAACCCCCTCTCCTAAAAGGTCTCCAAGGTAGGCAGAAAGTGTTCATTGGTGGACCCTGCCAGAAAGAGAGAGCTCCTGTAGTCATCAGATTTGGTGAGGGATGGTAGTCAACAGTTAATAAGTTTTTAATTCATCACTTTAGTAAATGGAATTCAAATTTTGCCTTGTCAGTTCTCCAGTGTACAGCTGAGAGTAATACTCTCATCAGAGGCATTAAGTGTGAGGCATCACTTGATACCCAAGATGTTTCAAAAAGTAAACAAATGTGTTCCTTGTTTCTTTCCCCATTATGCTAGAGTGTTAGATTTTGAGGTTACTGAGTTTGGGAAGGGATGTTAGGAGGGGAACATGCCATGTGTTGCTTTGGTTAAAGAGAATGGCTCATGCATTTTACCTCCAATTCCTGAAGAGATGAGTTCCCACAGTTGCGTACATCCTGTAATAAGCTGGGGCTAAGCTCCAGGCAAAATTGCTGGTATTGCTAGTGTTGCAATTTCACAAATCATGAGACAAATATAATTCATTTTTGGGGTTTTATTCTGATATTTGAAATTACAGAGACAGTTTCTGTGCTGTTTTTCTGTTTGTACATTAAAAAACAACCAGTTTACACACATGCATGGTAGAACATGCAATGTGGTTGTTACTTCTGGGTTTTTTCCTCCCTTGTAGGAAAGATGGTATGTTCCCCAGCTGGCTCCTGCTTTCCTCTCTACAGGAGCTCTCAGCTCCCATCCCTCCCATCCTATACCTTGGAGCAGGATGTGGCTGAGGCCAAAACCACCAAGGGTGATTTTGCAGCTTGGAATTTCCTCGTGGCTGTTGTGTCCATCTCCGAAGTATAGCAGGAAAAAAAGTGTTTGTCTCAGCAATTGCTTTTGTTAAGGGATGATTATAAATGGTGAACACTGCTGCTGTGGACTCAGCTTCATGACATTAAAATGATGCACCACGATTTGATTAATGAGCAACTGCTCACTTTGTTGGCTTATGCAGAGAATTTTTTGTGTCACATGTATCTTCAGGAGACAAAAACACTCTGTGTGAGCTGCCGTGCGCTATCCTTCAATTTTTCATAGCAAATAAAATGCTTGTTAAACCACAAGTACCTCTTACAATGAAGTTACATGTGGAGTTAAAGGGCAGTATTTACATGACTTCTTAATGTGAATGGATCTGTTGGTGACTTTATTCCAACACCAAATAGTCAAGTGTTAGTCTTCACATAGAAACAGGCCTTTTTACATTAGATTGTAGAAGCTTCAGTGTTGAATTCTTGCAAGTAAGGAGGCAAACACATTTTAAAGAAGGTTAGAAGAAATCTGCACTTTTTTAAAGCCTCTGTTTAAGTAGGCTTCTTACTAAGAGAAATTATGTAATTCTTGGCCTCATTAGAGGGAAGTCTAGTCAAGTAATTCTACTTTAGTAGCCAAGTAAAAAAAAAAAAAAAAAGAAAAAAATATTTAAATAATGCGATTACTGTTGGTGAAGTTGTTCAGGTTCCAGAATTGTTCATAATGCCAGCCTGGCAAATGACAGCGCTCGGGTATGGTCAGTTCTGGTGCAAGTTTAATACACCTTAAGAAATGCATTTAAATATTTTTCCTGCCTCTATTTTTTTTTTTTTCTGTAATAGACCATTGGTCTGCATGTGCAGCTATGAGTGGGATCTGATATAGCAAAGCATGTGATAGGGTGTAATCAGAATTGCTATCAGGGTGAGGAACCATCACTGACCATCACCTCTTCAAATTAGAGCTCTGATTTTTCATCTTTCAAGGTGTCTTTTTTCCTGAGCAATGCTAAACATCAGATCTTCACAGCAGTCCCAGCTCTGCTTTCAGTGATGCTCATGGGACTTGATTTATCAATAGGGAAACTAGTGTTAACCTTCCCTGCCCCATCCGTGCCTTGTCCTGACTCCAGCAGTTTGTTCCAGTCCCATGCTGGCCCACAGTACTGCTGATGCTGCTGTCGTGTGGCATGGCAAATAAGACCATTGGCCAGCTCTGGGTTAAAATAACCTTTTTTTCTCTCATTTATGTAAAATTATTTTTGTAAACACTTGTGCATGTTTAAGTTTGTGTAAGATTAATTTCTTCTGCTCGTTTCCTATGTGGCCCTATGGACAGCTGAACCAGCTCAGCCGAGAGGTGGCATGGGCAAGCGGGAGCAAGAGGCAAGTTGCTTGAGCTGGCCCCAGTGCTAGCAGATGAAAGGTTGGAACTGGAGCTTGGGTGTGTAGGTCTATAGCATGTTGGCTTTAGTGACAAACTGATTTCCTTGTCCCTGCTTTGTCCCACCAGCGTTCAGTGACTTTCCTATCTCATATGCAATCTGAGCTTATTTCCTAGTGTTAGTAGTAACTTTGCTACTGTGCTTGTGGACTTTAAAGTAGAGCATATAAAACATCTAAAATTGGTCTACGTTCTTATGGCTTTTTATATGTGAATTCCCTGTGTCTAGCATTGGAATTCAAGGGGGAAAATACTAGAGCTTCCTGGGTATTATGTGTCTAACAGTCATCTTTCCTGCTGTATTTATTTTACATATCAATGATTTTATGCAAGAAACTGGAAAACAAATGTATGCTTTGTCTGCACTAAGGAGAGGAGCAGGACGTACCTGAGCCATACATGAGAGCCTGGGGCACTGCAGGGGCTGACACACCGCACACTGCCCGGGGACGTGTCCGCTCTGGGGCACTGCAGGGGCTGACACACTGCACACTGCCCGGGGACATGTCCGCTCTCCCGCCTGCACCCCGTGCTCAGCTCATGCCGCAGGACTAAACGCTGACCGTATCCACTTCCACCCTTTGTCAGGCTTGCTTCATGGCTCAGAAGCAGCACGTGGAGGGTGGAGGGGCTTACATTTCTTCATGCTTGTATTAGCCATTGGCTCTGGATCAAGAAACATGTGAGCAACGTTTATTACATATGATCAACTGCAGACCTGTAGGGTCGTGTCACTTTCGCTAACATTTTTCCGTTTAAACTCTTAATTCTCCCTCCTGTGACCTCAAAATGGTAATTTATCACAATTTGCTAGCCTTTGAACTTTTCTGATGTTTTAGACGGAGATCTGTGAATGTTCAGGGCCCAGATGATCTCAAGCCAGGGCGGCAGATCCTGGTTTCCCAGATTCTTGAATGTGAACTTTAGGGATGAGTCTTACAAAAGGGACCATTCAGTTCAGTGGAAGCCAGCTCCATTTTCAGGGTCACGGGCTGGGGCCTGTGCCTGTACTGAGCTGTGTAGCAGGCGGAGGGGACACCCCCACCGAACGGGCCGGAGTGGGGGTTGAGGGAGGCCTCTGCTCCCGCACACGGGATACCAATCCCGCACCGGCCGTTCTCTCTCCTGTGCTTATTTTATAATAACCTCAACCATATTATACCTGGTGATTTGTTAAATATGCATTCACATTTGAGTCCAAAGCTGAAACTGTGGCCAGGCTAAAGTCATTTGGAGTTTTGCCTTTGCCTTCAAAGGGCCACACTTTTTATCCGGGTCTACAATTGCATGAGTGATTTGAAGGAGCACTTTTTCAGCTCCTCGGCAGAGACAGGTCTATTTGATGTACAGCTCTCTGCCACAGCAGCAGAATCTTTTCTCTAAGACGTTTCTGTGCTCCTCTCGCTTATTCCTTCTCCTGAAGTCATAAATCTCTGTTTAGGGCACCAAAACCCTTCTCCACAACAGCTGGTATTGATTTTAAAGATGCTCCAGGTAGAAAAAAAAGAAAAAGTCAGTGGAAGAAGTATAATTCCTGTTGGCAGGCATTTTCCACTAGATATTAAAAAAGAGAAATGGATCTTTTCTCTCTGTCATGCTCGCTTGTTAGAAGAAAAAGCATGCAAGAATTCTCACCCCCATCCCTCGAGCAGTGACCATCACTGCTCCATCCTGCAATGCAAAACCCTTCCGGGGGATGTAAGGGAGGTCAGAGGACTGAAGAAAAAGGTAGTGGGAGGGAT